>NC_089250.1:164982869-165291306 GCF_963930625.1 Muntiacus reevesi
TCACCTAAATAGTCTTCTTTAATCATTTTTTTAACACCAAGTAGTCTGCTGGCAGAATCTTGCAATAAATAAGAACTTGCATGCAATGAACACTTAGGTTCCTTGAAGATCTAAAATTCTGGGATTTACTGACGTTCACAACGAGGGCCTCAGAAACTGTACAAGACTGAGTCCTACTCAGTCACAGACAAGGATTCCACAGTCCTGTATCCTGATGGGGGTGGTGGTTCCACAAATCCATAGACGTGAGACAAGGCAGAACTACACACACACACACACACACACTCACACACATCCGCATACACACAAGAGTGCACATGAAAATTGGGGAATGTCCGGTAATGTTAGCGGTAAAGAACCCGCCTGCCAATGCAAGTTAGACGTAAGAGACACAGGTTCAATCCCTGGGTAGGAAAGGTCTCCTGGAGAAGGAAATGGCAACCCACTCCAGTACTCTTGCCTGGAGACCAAGGCATGGACTGAGGAGACTGGCAGGCTGCAGTCCTTAGGGTCACACAGAGTTGGACACGACTGAAGCAACTTAGCACATCATCTGAAAGTTAAAAGTACTGTACCAATGTCATTTTTCTGTTTTGATACTGTGTACAGCAGTGTACAGCGGTGATTCTGGGCCCACCGGTGACATGTGACAATGTCTAGGATATTTTTGCTTGTCACGACTCGGAGGAGGGTGCGTGTTGCTAAACACCCTCCCATGCACAAGACAGCCTTCCCCATGAATAAACATACACACACACACACATGTCAGCCCCAAAATGGCAATACTCTCAAGGTAGAGAAATCTTGTACTGTAGTTCTAGAAGATGCTATCATTGAGGGAAGTTGGAAGAAGGATACACAGGACCTCGCTGTATTATTTTTACAATTTCCTGCCTGTCTATACTTATTTCGAAATAAAAACTTAAAAAAAGATTTAAGATTCCACTCTATTTGTTATGTAAGGGTTCTACTCCAGAATCCATCAGCCACTCATGGAAAAATGCAATACTCTCAATAAACCAAAGGATTCAGCTATCCAAACCACTTCCAGGAGAATGTTGACCTGTGAAAGCCATTGCACATTGGTGACATGAAAAAACAGCCAAGAGTCAAAGCCAAACTCACACCAAGATCAAATCCCCAGTGCCCTTGGCCCCTTAAATAAACCTTCCTATGGGATTCAGACAAGACTCCCCCTAGACCCAGAGACACAGAGCATCTACCTCCCATCTTCTCTTGAGCCCAGCCTGTATGTAAGATACAAGCTATGTGGAAAATATTTTATCACTTGGGAAGACAAAGCACATGAGAGAATTCTCAATGAGCAGTTATATACGCTCTCACATGCTTCTTCTCTAAATCTAAGCCCTCACTCCCACCTCAGTGCCTAGACAGTGCACCACCCCCCCAGTCCAAAAGCTCACAATAAACATTCCCACTGTGGCCCCTAAGATATTATAAATGCCGTCCTAAGATATTATTGCAATCTGCTTATGAAATGGTCCAACACAGAGATGAATGCTTCTATTACGTCATGTTTGTTGTTGTTTAGTTGCTCAGCCGTATCCAACTCTTTGTGACGCCATGGACTGTAGCCCACCAGACTCCTCCGTCCATGCGATTTTTCAGGCAAGAATACTGGAGTGGGTTGCCACTTCCTTCTTCAGGGGATCTTTCCAGCCCAAGGATCAGACCCACACCTCCCGCACTGGCAGGTGGATTTTCTACCACTGAGCCACCAGCAAAGGAGCAGTACCTATATCAAGCCACCCCTGAAGGGAGGCAAAATCATTTTCTCTTACTGTAATTTCATTGCACAAAACTATCACTAACTGCCCTAAGAAAAGTTATTCTTAACCAAACTCTCTGACCTCTCTGACTTCAGGTTCAGGATAGAGGGTTCCACTGGTCAAGGGCCAAAAAGATGAGGACGGGGAGAATCAGAGCTAGAAGTATTGGATCAGGGTCACACTTTGCTTGTCAGGGTTGGGGGGAGGTGGTCTAAAAAGCCCCAAACTGTGTATCAGAAACACACCCTGAAATGGCAGCAGGCCTGGTGGCTGAGTGTCTGGAGCTTGCAGGGACCTGTGTTCAGTTGGGGAATCAACGACACCGCTCTCAACACCCCTGCAACTCCCCTCCAAGCATCCGATCCCAGCGTGTTCCAGGAGGGTGGGGCCGGGCCTCTTTGCTCTCCCCTCCCCCAGGACCTCACCCGGCACCGGATGCTGAGCAGGCTCCCAGTAACGACCTAGTAACAGAATAACGAGCAGCTCAGAAGGGACCGGCCCCACCACGAGCTGACACACGAGCTTGTGTTGAAAAGCTCCTAGAACAAGTGACAGAATAAAGCCAGGCAGCCGTCGCATACGGATGAAGATGCTGGGGTCAAGAAGCTGAGTACTGAGCCCCAGAACTGCAATTCAGTGCAGTCCTCGGACTCCCAGTCAAGCCTGGGGCTTCCCCACGTCCACCCGGCCACCCCCAGTACATACCAGAACCTAACAGATGTGTCTGCCACCCACCTCGAGCCACCATGCCCAGCACCGCACTAACCATGTGGCAGATGCTAAAAAACAAAAACACATGCCAGCTTGATTCACATGACCAAACAAAAAAGCCCTTGAGTTAAAAGCACAGGAGAAGGGTCTCCAAAGCTGCCACGCCGCCAGCAAGTGACCCTGAGTAGACTGCTGACACGGTCAGAGCCTCAGTTTCCTCATCTGCAAGGTAACAAGAATATGCACCCCTCGGAGCCCAAGGAAGAATTAAATGAGATGGTTGCCCATAAATCTCCTTACAGAGTCACAGTCTACACAGTATGACTCTACACAGACTCTACCCAGAGTCTACAAATATGAATGCCTTTTCCCACTTCCATTCCTATTATTAAACCAGTGTGGTTTTTACAAATCTTAACAGGCATAATTCCCCAGAAAATATGGGGACTGCTGGCTCTGTGCAGGGCAACACAACTCACAGAAGGGCCCGCAGGTTTACAGTCACCCACAAACTCAAATCCCTGGAGAAGGAAATGGCAAGCCACTCCAGGATTTTTGCCTGGAAAATCCCCTGGGCAGAGGAGCCGGGCGGGGTACAGTCTGTGGGGTCTCAAAGAGTCAGACACGGCCGAGTGATTGATCACGCAGCACACAAAATATGGCAGGACCCCTGCCGCTTTGGCTAAGCACAAAGTTGCTGCTGCGATGGGCACCCACGATTCAGGAGTTCTGGACCCCCATCTCTGCTCCTTCCCCATGGCCTCGCTGCTATCCTCGGTGAACAGTTTAACCAAACAAAGGTGATGCCTTTCGTGCCAGGAGCTGTGTAACGGTGCCACCGCCGGCAGGAATCTCCTTTCAGGGAAGGCCGTTCCAAGGCCAGCAGGGGAACTTGGCCACAGTCCTGCTCTCACTCCTCAATCCTGAAATATTAGGACGGCAGCCCTTTGCTATTTGAGTCCAGAACATTTGTGACAATTAAGAGAAAGTCCTCTATTCACAAAGTGTAAGAAACTGAATGGAAGCTATTTCCCCAATCGGCAGGCAGAACACGGGGATGCATTTGAGAAGGGTGGGAGGGGTGGGTGGATCCCCGGGGGCCTCTGGGCTTCCTGAAGTCCAGAAGCTCTGGCCCCTCCTGGGGCTGCAGCCCAAAGCTCCCCAGCAGAAGCGCTACCATCCTAACCCCTTCCTGGGCAGAGGATCCAAGGGACCCACAGAAATCATGAAGTGGGGAGCTTGCAAGGGGACCCTCGCTGGGGAAGGGCCGGCCAGCTGAATTCTCCCCAGAAAGCCACTATGCCAAAACAGACCCCCACTGGTCCCATCACCAAATTGGAAATTCACTCTCAAGAAAACGCCCTGAGAGAAGACTGAAGTAGGCAGTAAGATCCTTTGCCCAGTAAATCTCAAACTTGGCGCTGAGGGACCGGCTCCCCAGGCAGCTGAGAAGGGGAGCTGGACAGGTTTAAGTTCTGGGGCTCCGGAAGGGACGGCGGGATGCGCGATCAGTGCCTAAGGAGGTGGGGGCCGCGATGGGGGGAGTTCGCGGGGCTCTCTCATCCCAGACACACGCAGAGGGAAGCCAGATGTCGCCGCGGACCGGCAGGCCATCGCTGGGACAGGCACACGGCCACGGGCGCCCCCTCGGGCCGCCCAGCGCCGCGAGTTAACTTACCCGGCGGAGCCAACTTCTCCCTCTTGGGGGCTTTCTTGGGCTTTGTCGTCGCCTTCTTGGGCGGCCTGGGCTGGGGTGGGCGCGGCCCCCGCTCCCCCGCCCCGGGCCCCGCGGGCAGCGGCGGCGAGAAGGGCTCGGGCTCGGGCTCCGGGCGCGCGTAGGAAGGCTCCAGGCTCCAAGTCTCCTGCACGTCGTCGTCGGGGTACTCGACGGCTGCGCCCTGGGCCCCGACCCCGGCCGGGGTCACCGCCAGGAGCGCTAGGGCCAGCGCCAGCGCGGCGGCCCCCCGGCGGGCCATGCCCGCTCCGCCCCGCGCCCCGGGCAGGGTCACGGGCGCCGGGAGCGCCGGGCGGGCGGCGGCGCGGGGCTGGGGCGCCGGGCGCTCAGCAGCACGGGGTGCGGAGGCGGCAGGCCGGCGGCGCGTGTGACCCGCCCGCCGGGCTGGGCTGGGCTGGGCCGGGCCGGGCCGGGCGGGCAGGGGCTCGCCGAGGCTCGGGGCGGGCGCAGGGGGGCGGCCCCGCCCTTCCCTCCTCCCCGCCTTTCCCGCGGACCCTGCGGTGGCTGGCCTTGGGAACCATCCATCCCGTTAACTGTCTCCAAACCTCTCCCCTTCCCCTCACCTCCCTCCGAAGCCGGCCCGGTGCTAGGAGCCTGCTTCCCCAGAGACTCCTAGGAGTGTGTCCGTCCGGACGGTCGCTCCAGCCGGCTTAGAGGTTGGGGAACCGGATGGGCCAAGGTCCTAAAGCAAACAAGCCCCGAGCCTAGCCTCCAGCTCTCCTGACCCCTGCCTCGTCCCTGGTTCCACACGAGACAGGGGTTCCCCACTGGCCAGACAAAGCTTTCCCTCCACCTGACTGTGATCTTATTTCAGGTACTGCGGGTGGTCCCCAGGTTCCTTGGGGTCAAGTTCATGAGGGCGGGGCCTAGCGTCCCTGGAAGTTCTCCTCTCAAAATGTTAAGAAACTCAGTCGTATCAGACTCTTTGCTACCCCATGGACTGTACCCCGCCCGGCTCCTCTGTCCATGGGATTTCCCAGACAAGGATACTGGAGTGGGTAGCCATTCCCTTCTCCCGGGGATCCTCTCAATCCAGGGATCGAACCCCGGTCTCTGGCATTGCTGGCAGATTCTTTACCCTCTGAGCCACCAGGTGCCCTGATCCCTCTGAGAAGTGACTCTGCCAGGTGCGGAGAGAGCTGGAGCCCTCCTAGGACTGCTGTCCTGAGAGCCACAGGGCGTATCTGGGTCATCGGGTGAGCAGATTCCTGCTCCAGGGCCCACCAGGCTGGCAGGGAACTCACTACCTTTTGAAAAAAGTACCATCCTGCCCCCAATAAAACTCTGTGTTCGCCCTCCGGGCCGGGATGTTGGGAAAGTGTGGCCTGCCCTGGCTGCCTGTTGCGGTTGTAACAAATGACTACAAGTTTAGTGGTTTAAAACAACACATACTTATTATGGGACAGGTCTGCAGGGTAGAATCTGAGTGGGCGTCCCCAGGCTAAAATCCAGGCTTCGCTTCGCAAGCTGCATTCTCTAGTGGGGCCTCCAGGGAAGAATCTTGCAGGCTCACAGGGGCGCTGGTTGAGGTCAGTTCCTGGAGGTGGACCCCTGAGGTCCCGTTCACCGGCCGGTCTTCAGTCCGGGGAGCTGCCCGAGTCCCTCCTCTTGCTGTCTCCAAGGAACTTCTGGTGGCCTCTCTCTGGGGCTCGCACATGGGTCCTGCATCTCAGAGCCGGTGCTGGCATGCTGAGTCCCTCCAGTGGCCCCAGCTCTCTCCCATTCTGCCACATCTTCCCTCCACCCAGCTGGGGAGAATTCTCTACTTTAAGGGCTCCTGTGATCGGATGGGTCCACTCATAATCCAGAATAATTTTCCTCTCTTAAGGTGGTGACCTCATCCACATTTTGCCAGGTAACCTACTCGATTCACAGAGCCCCAGGATTAGGGTAGAAGTGTCTTTGGGGGCTTTTTTCTGCTGACCCCAGGGACAGCCTGACCCTCGACCCTTGGTTGGGCTCTCACCTGCCAGTCCCTGGGAACCTGCCATTCCAGGATGCCACTGAGCTGGGTCTGGGCACCCAGGCAAGTCCTCCTCTTTTCTTTGAAGCTACACTTTTGAGCTACATGGTGGGCAGACTTGGGCTCTCCTCTGCCTCTGGCCTCCCTCATTTACCACCTTATTTTCTCTCCTTGTCCCCACATAGACCAATAACCAGATCATCCTTTTCGGCAGGTCTTCTGGGCTCCCAGGCCTAAGCCAAAGCAGAGTGGCTGGGGGGTGGGAGGTGCAGCTGAAGTGGGCCCTGCCCTATCTCTGAGGGCCAGGAGTCCCTGGACCTGGTTTGCGAACCTCTCAGAACATTCTGGAACCCAGAGCCAGCAGGGTCTCCAGAGTGAAAGAGGAAGAAGGCCTCCTTACCCTTCTCCACTCTCCAAGCTGGCCTGGGCCGAGCTGGTCCATGACCCACTTCTTGGATGCTTGCCCACCCTCCTCTGGGATCTATCTCCTGGGCTCACTCAAGGGGCTCTTTTATCTACAGCCAGGCACTTCAGACAACAAATTAGTCCACACGGAGCTTCATTGGCAAAAAGTCAGCAAGTGATACACCCAGAAGTTCCAGCTGGCTGTGCAAAGCACAAGCAAGAGAATCGCCTAGAATCCTCCAGGCAAGGTTGCCCCCTGCACCACCTCCACCAGAGACCCCAGAGCTGGCTAAATATGCAAGCCCCGCCCCAGACCCACAGGGTCTCCTGGGGGTGGGATTGTGTAGAAGTTCCTCACATGATTCTGATATAGTTAAAGCTTGAGACTAACTTTCTCCCTCCCATTCTTCAGGGAAGGAAACTGAGGCCCAGAGTCACCCACAGATGCAAAGTAAACTACAGCCAGTCAGATTAAACCCTGCTTTCCTGCGTTGATCCAACAACTAACGTCAAGCACTCTGCATCTTGATGGCCCCAAACCCACAGGTTTTGAAAACGTGTTACTTTCCTGGCACCTCTTAGGTAACTAAAATAACATACACCTACTCTGTGACATCTGGTAAACCATCAGAAAGTGTCCCACTCAAACGTGATTCTCAACACATCCCTCCATTCAGGAAATGAATCCCACTAAATGCTGTTCTCTGCGTTGTGCTTGCTTGTTTGTTTTCCATGGAGAGGCACATAATTAAAGCAAGCAGAACAAATAGAACAAGAATTGGCACTGACGCCAATTCTCTCAACACGTAGCAGCCCGCTGTACGGTTCCTGGAGCCGCCTTTGTCTTCCTCTGATTCTCCATCGCTAGGGCTGACTCGCCTGGAAATGTGCAGGGCACAGCCAGAGTTCGGCAAGTTTAGGAAGAGGGGTGGCCAAGATGACCTCATTCTCCTGTTCACCAAGTCTCGTCCTGCTTCTCAACCCCTGCCTGTCTGCCAAGGAGGAGTCCTCATGCTTCAGCTTCCCAGATGAAGACTTTGCCCCATTCATGCTCTACCTGCTAAGAGCCGACATGCCCCTAGACCTATTGCTTCTTCTGGCACATTAATCATCTCTTCCTCTGTTCCCCCTGGCAGTACCTGGTCCATTGTTCAGCATTCCATCCCAGATTACCAGAGCAATTGCTTAGCAGGTCCCCCTGCCTCTGGTCTTTGTTACTTGTTGTTCACCCCACATGGGAAGCTACCAACTTTCTCCCTGAAACATCTATTTATAATGTCGCTTTCCTATTGAGGAACCCCAAGTGCTTACCCAGCCCATGGAAGCCCAACCCCTCTGCGTACAACTCACATACTCATCTGAACTTAGTTCTCCCAGCACGCCAGCCAGCAGCAATGATAGGAGTACTCTTCATTGTCCCTGTACGAGTCAGCCCTAGAGTCTTTAAGCTCTTTATAAACTGGTAATTATTGAAATCTGCTTATTTTGCATCCTCCACAGACACAATAGAGTACAAGAAAGACAGAAAATTCTCAGTAAGTCTTTGCTGCATGACTTATCTTGGCTGAGGGCCTTTCACGGCATTGGGAAAGAGTGTTTCTTTCTGAGACCTTTCTGTTCTCAACCTAATAAAGTATTTATTTAACTTAAGTCTATGACCCTAACAAAGGGCCATTATCATCTCCCAATAGTGTAAGCAGAGCTCAGTAAAGTGCTAACTTATCTTGGATATTTGCCAAGCTGTAAGAACAACCCTTCCAGCTGGGTGTAATAGCTGGAGCAGATTTGGAAACCAAAATGGCAGCTCAGGACTCCTTCTGTTCTCTGAATCCTTCAAATGGTATTTTGTTTGATTTTTTCATTGCTTGCTTCAGCTGGAAATCTGTTATGTGTATTTCTGTTAAGCAAGGTAAGCCAATGTTTATTCATTCATTCATTCATTCATTCATTCCTGAGACTCAGGATTCTGCTAAGCCAATTTCTGTCCCACAGCATAAATCCGTACTTGTCAAATAATCCTCAAACACCTTACAGAGCTAATCATTTTTCAAATATTTATGAACCCCACAGAGAAGATTTATATGTTAAGCTGCTTGACAAGGAACAATAAGAGTGTACAGGTCCAGAGAACATTCTGTTGAAGCAAATGTTGTCAAGACGTCAATACTTTTATAGCATTTTCAAAACGAACTTTCACACCTGCTCATTTCCCTAATTATCCCCGAGACGTTTACACTCAGAGAGAACGAAAATGAAATTGTTTTGTTTTTAAGATCAGTAATTTGAAAATTTATCTGCTATATAAAGAAAAATACACGTTCAGGCACAGTCATTGCTAAAAATATAGTCTCAAGAAAGCTGTTCACAAAGAGAGATACTAAGTTGTTATGGCAACGGTGATTATAATTACAAAGCTGCGGGGCTTTTCCTGCTCATTACTCTGTTGAGATGTGGTGGTTTAAATGGCAGTGTCCTTTGTAATATCCTCAACCTCATTACTGCATAATTACCCATCTCATATTTAATTTTCAGCATGTTTGTTCTCACTCTTAGACTCTATAGATTTGGCGTCTTTTGATAAGCCTTATTCTTAGTTCATGGTTCCTCCCCCTCTTGCTGCTCCGTTTCTCTCTCCAGTACTGCCTCTGCTTTGCGATTTCATTTTTAGTTTGACCTGGGGAAACTTGCCTTGGCTTGAGATGTTCCACTTGTAAACACTAAGATGCTGCTGTCAAAACTGTTAAGAAATCATACCAACAGACACCTGGGGAGACATTGAACTCAGATTAGTCAGAGGCTGCTTGGCATCCCTGGAAATTCAGCATTTCTTGGTCACCTACTACGTACAGGATAATATGTTAGATATGACACCTCTGACCTTTGTGAGGGTTTCTCTCTGTGCATCCCCTCCCATCTCCATCCCTCTTGGTGAGTCTGTGGTCCGGTGGTCTGTTGTCTGCATCCTGCTGGAATGAGCATCCTTGCCCTCTGATTTATGATTGTTTATGGTCAGTGAGAGGTGTCAGCAGGAGATAGGAGGATGGGGGAGAGAGAAATCTAGGTACTTCTCCTCCTCCCAACTCTTCCACATCCCTCCCCACTTTGGCCCCAGGGGTGCAATTGGTGGCTGCATCTTTGTGTTGTCTGGAAGCCTCTTCTCTGCTCCTATTCTGCAGACTGATGGGCAGTAATGACTTCCTGTAGATCTAAGCCTACTCCCACTAGTCTCTGGCCCATCACATCGTCCACAATGCACTTAGGCACAGGCCCCTGGTGCTGGTCACAAAGGATTCTTGGGGTGGCTTTAAGCCACTAGCACATCTTTAGCCCCACCTTCCAGTGGAATTGCTTAGGATCTAAATTCCTCAAATTTGGAAATTCTGGAGCTACTCCTATGGTCACTTAATGCATGAAACCTTAAAGAGAAAGAGCATTAATCTCTGTGGAATCACTAATTGCATGAAAGGGAGCTCGCTGGGGTCTGTGGTTAAGATTCTGTGTTTCCACGGCAGGGGGCTTGGGTTTGATCCCTCATTGGGGAACTAAGATCCTGCATAACACACAGCCAGAGAGAAGGATGCTCAAAGTTGTTAGTAACCAGAGGAACAGAAATTTAAATGATGAGGCATCAACTGGCAACTATTAGCTGCACAGAAACGAGAAAGCTGGAGAGTGTCCAGTGCTGGTGATGAGGTTATAGGACAACCACCACCCCTCACCAGCTTGGCAGGTGGGCAAGGGGGCAGGTGACCTTCATCTGGAAGGCAGACTCATTTTCCCTAATGCATTCCTAATGAACTCATGCCCACCATACCTGTGTTATTTATTTGTCTAAGAGAAGACATTAAAGATTATGGACCCAATGGAAAAGAAAAATCTATCTGAGAACTATTTTTTTAATCCCTAAAATGCTTGTACCAACAGAGAATATTGTATTAACCAGGATGCAGATTACAGAAACAATGTCTACATTGCCATTTGAACACAGAACACCAGCTTAACTGGTTTTTTTCTTTTCCACCAAGTTGAATAAACCAATCAATTGCATGGCACCATCTTCTAGAGTCAGCCAAAATTAATGGGTTGGTAATGCCAATTAACCTTTTATTCTTCCATAACTTTCTAGTGACTTTTAGGAAGTAATAGATAAAGGAATAGGGCAATATATTAAAAAGTCTTTGTAATATATATCCTTTTGCCATGCAGAGACTGTATTATGTAAGTAACCCTGAACAACAACAAAAAAAAAACGTAGATCCTGGTCTCAAGCTACAATAACCTGATTGAGATCACAACACTGATCATATATCCAAAGCAAAGCAGAGTAGTTTTTTTTTTTTTTTATTCAGTTTAATTACATCTACCCTTAAAGGCATAATCAGGAAACATGGTTTTTTTTTAAATCTTGGCGCATTCCTTCACACTTGGGTTTCACTGTTGAGTTGACCCAAGCTGTAAATCACATGCTGAAAGGCAGAGTGCTTTAGAGGGGCTCAGGTGTAGAGCATGGAGCTCCTGGGAGCCACGAACTCTCCCTTTCCCTTCCCCTCAGCATGTTTTCTCCTCCATGTGGAAAGGAGCATAAGTTGTCACATCCACTTATAAAGTCTGTAGCTGAGAATCCATTTCTACTTCTAAGAACGTTGAAAATCTGATCCTTTGTGTATCCAGCCAAAATTGGCAGCCTCCGTAATGACCTGGATAAAATTCTTAAATCTCTTTTAAAACCAAGCTTCCAAAGTCCAGTGGATAAAACAGAAAGCCTGTTTGTTTATTGTTTCCATTCTCCATCCCAGGGGTAGGGGTGAGGGCTATTCAGTATTCAAGTGTTTAAATTTCATGTGTATAAACAGCCTCCAAACATGATTACCCATCCAGGAGAGGCCCCTCCGAGGACCTGCAGCCCGGGGCACTAATAGGTTACCCATCAGAGGCAGACCAACGTGGACCTGAGGGCCTGTCTCGTCCTGAGTCTATACCTCACTAGCTGGAGCAGGGGCCGACTGTGCCATCCTGGCCTCAGTTTATGCATCTGTGAAGTGGGAGAATCTGATCCTGACCTAATAGAGAATCGTGGTGAGACTTTAATAATATGATGCACATAACTGCTTAGCTTGACGCTTGGCACGTAGTAGGTGCTAAGGGAAGGGAAGCTGCTGCTCTTATTGTTGTGTGTATCTTGTCGTATTGGACGCGGTGCACGCGCATCACTGTCTAATGGAGAAAGGAGACCCCATACCATGCACTTCATCTTTCCTGCCACGCTCCTCCCCCTGACTTCTGCACAGATTCTGCCACTACCTGGATGCTTTCTGGCCCTTCCTTTCCTGGAAAACTGCTTGTACCTCAAGATCCCCTCCCGGGGAAGCCCTCCCTGACTGCAGGTCCTCTCCCCTCCCGCCAGGCTGGCACAGCACCCTGCACTTGGCCCCCACGACCCTCAGGCAGCTGCGAGTTTCCCACTGCCCCACGAGCTCCTCTAAGGAGAGGGCGCAGAAAGCACCCGGCTTGTCTCCCACACGCAGAAGGTGCCTGGTACTTGCTGGCTGCATGTCTGCATGAAAAGTTCTTAGCAGCGTAAAAACCCTGCTTGCTCTCTGGGGCCCCTTCAGTACCTGTCCCAGTGCCTGGCGTACTGGAGGTGCTCAGTAAGCAGTCATGCATTGAAATCGACTCTCGAAGTTCATATCACCCGAACTGCATTTTTCTCCAAGTGACCCGTCCAGCCTTCCAGTGCAGCCTGGTACCTGAGACTCCCACCTATCCTCTATCATCTTGTGGCACCTTTGTACCACCCGGCCCTCTGGTCCTCTGCTGACATGGGTGAAACCCTCCCGGGGATGGGAGCCCCATGTGAGGAAGAAAACCCTGATACTTCAGTGAGACCAGAGACCAGGGAATCCTCCTCTCTGTCTCCCAGTGATGGAGCTCAGGAGCTGGGGGACGGGCTTCACTGTGTACAGAGAGCACTCCCCAGATGTCCCGGCCACTTTAAATTTTACAAGGGATCTTGTTCTTGAAGGAGGAAAGGAGGAAAAGCCGGAGCCAAAGCAATGAAATTTTTTAACACCCAGAGATCCAAATTAAACAAGGTTTGCCAGACACAGCTACAAGTTGACAAAAATAGAAGATTTTTGGCCGCTGGCATGGGTTAGCCTGGCTGGACCTGCCCGTCTCCCATTGATTCCCACCCAGTTAGAGGAGCTTTGTGAGTCTGTCCCATCTCAGCTAAAGCAGCTCTCAGCTCCTTCTTTGGAAAAAAATTAATGAGGCTTATAAAGTGAAATGAAAATAGCATAACAATGAAAATCAGCATACAAGCTTTTCTTCTTCAGATGAAACCTTTACAGATATTAGTTGTATCAGTGAAATCCCTTTCAGCCTTTAGGTCTTGGCTAAGTGTCACTTGCTCAGAGAGCCCATCCTGGAAAATTCAGTCTCACAGAGGACTTCTCCCCTCATTTCCTGGCTCTGCATCCTTCTTTTCCTTCACGGCACCCAGAACACCTTGTCACTGTTTTCTGATGCCTCCGGTTCTTGAGTCAGTAAAAGAGAGGCTGACTGAGAGATTGGACCCTGGATCAGTGGACATAGGAGGCGTGGGTTCAATCCCTGGATCAGGAAGATCCCCTGGAAGAGGAAATGGCAACCCACTCCAGTATTCTTGCCAAGATAATCCCATGGACAGAGGAGACTGGTGGGCCACAGTCCACGGTGCTGCAAAGAGACAGACATACCTGGGTGACAGAGGACCCGCACACACACACACATATAACTGAATCTCCTTACAGTACACCTGAATCATTGTGAATCAATTATATGCTTCAGTTGAAAATGCATAAAGAAATAAGGGTGATGGGGGAGGGTTGGATTGGGAGTCTGGAATTAGCAGATGCAAACTATTATATATAGAATGGATAAACAGCAAGATCCTACTGTATATATAGCACAGGGGACTATATACAATATCCTGTCATAAACCATAGTGGAAAAGAATTTTTAAATTATAAACAAATCAAATTAAAGAAAAATAGGGCCCACCTCACAGATTTGTGGGGAGTAAATGAGTTAATTGGTGTGAAGCGCTGAGTTTAGGGTCTCACTGTGGGAAGGGCTAGATTTTGCCCTTTTCATCCCCACTGTTAGTCTCTCGGTTTTATTCACTAAGGGAGAGAGATTTCCAGGCTTCCTGGTTGCCCCCAGGTCTAATCTGCTTCTTGTCAGCCCTGCCCATCGCATCTGGCTCCTCCTGTCCACCCAGCGACCTCTCCCCGGTCCCTGTGAACCCCAGTGTCACCATCACACCCCCTCCTGCCCAGTGATGTCCCTCATTTCACCGCCACCCTGCCTCCCACCCTCAGCCTCTCCCCACTCCATCCTCCATCCATCCAGCTTTGAGACTTCTCTCCCTAAAACTTGAATTTCCCCACCTTCTCAGCCAGCAGACAGGCTGACACCCTTGGGTACTTCCCGGCCATTCACAGGACAGTCCCCAAACCCCAGGGTCCACGTGCACTAGGCCACCTCCCAACACTCCCCCTGACTCTCCACCCCACCAGCGATATCCAGATACAGAAATGAGGTCACATCATCCCCAAGGTTCCCCCCATTCCTGCTCACCCACGTCCCCCACCAGGAACCACATCACCAACTGCAGGAAGCATCCCCCAGCCAGCCCCTCCACCTGCTCCCACTCCCGACACCCACATCTCCACATTTCATTCCAGAAGTCTCCTCAGAAACGTGAAAGAAAAGGGGAACGTGGACAAGACCATGGACTAATCTCGATTAACTGTATTGAGCCTCAGTTTCCTCATCTGTAAAATGGGACAGTCATGCCTACCTAGCTCAGAATAGAGCCGAAATAAAGATGCTTCACACCCTGGAAACCCCACAGAAATGTCAGGCCAGTGCCAAGCCGAGGCTCTCTTATCCCTCCTGCCTGCCTGCAGTGGCCCTCTGCACTCCAGCAGATGTAGCAGCTCTCGTTCCAAGCAGCTAAGGATCCCGAGGGGTCTGCTGGATTGCCCCTCTCTAAACATCCCCAATATAAATCATGTCAGCCTCCCTCAGCTGTCTCTGAGCCTCTGGGCCCGTGTGCATGATAACAAAATTGCTTAAATTAAATCCAGAAACTCTAATACTTCATAAAAGTCACACTGCAAATACCCTTCCGTGGATGCCAAACCAAAAAAAATACTATTAAAGAAATACTACATTTTGCGCCACGGGCACTGAATTTCCCCCAACTTTGTTCCCCCAAGGACTGGGGCTCTTCCAAAGATAAGAAATCTCTGCAGGAAACCTCTCACGTTTCCCTCAGGATTCAATCCATTCCTGAGTATTTTCTAGAAGGAGAGCGTGAAGCAGGGTCTCAAACCAGCAAGCACCAGAATGATGAAAGGAACCCCAAATGGTGCTGGGGGGCAGAGCTAACGTGGCAGCCTCCCCTGCGATAACCAGCCCTTGTTTTCTGCTGGAAGTTTCCGACTGCCCGGCAGCTGCCGGATGGAAGTCTGCTAACCATCTGGGGCTCACCAGCAAGATTTATGAGTTTCTGCCCCTGCAAGTTCAGCACAGTGAATGTCATGCTGAGAGACACCTGTGAGAAGCCCTAGAAAGGTGTGTGTGTGTGTGTGCCTGTGTGTTCCAAACAGCTGGACTTCCGGGGGGGTGGGGGTTCCCCTCTGTGTGGAGTGTTTACAGGAGGCAGCCCAGACAAGGTTGGATACCTGTTCCCACTGCCAGAATGATTTGCTAATGCAATTAACACTCGGGCTGAAACTGAAGAAGGTGGTTCAAATCACAATGACTATTTTTAGAGGCCTCCTAATGGAAAACTCTTTTCCTTTCAAACCTTCAGCTTTTCTATCATTAGCACAGAGGCTATTATTCAAGTCAGATCTCTTCTTTCTCTTCAAATCTCTGCTTTATACAATGTTATTATCAAAATGCTCTCACTTGGGATGGACAAGACAATGAGCAAGTCACGTCGCCCAGGCGGGTGTGAGCAGGGTACCCGCAGTGTCCTCGGCCACCCCACACAGCAGAGGGAGGCCAGTGTCACCACCACAAGCCCCCTGGCCCCACCCCACGGCCCACCCTGACCCTGCCGAGGATCACGGGGTGACGTGGGGCCATCCCTGTGCACTTGTCTCTTAGGAACCCCTTGGAAGAAAAGCTATGACCAAATCAGTATATTAAAAAGCAGAGACATTACTTTGCCGACAAAGGTCCGTCTAGTCAAAGCTATGGTTTTTCCAGTGGTCATGTATGGATGTGAGAATTGGACTATAAAGAAGCTGAGCGCCAAAGAATTGATGCTTTTGAATTGTGGTGTTGGAGAAAACTCTTGAGAGTCCCTTGGACTGCAAGGAGATAAAACCAGTCAATCCTAAAGGAAATCAGTCCTGAATATTCATTGGAAGGACTGATGCTGAAACTGAAACTCCAATCCTTTGGCCACCTGATGTGAAGAGCTGACTCATTGGAAAAGACCCTGAAGCTGGGAAAGATTGAGGGCAGGAGGAGAAGGGGACGACAGAGAAGGAGATGGTTGGATGGCATCGCATCACCGACTCGATGGACATGAGTTTGAGCAAGCTCCAGGAGTCGGTGATGTACAGGGAAGCCTGGTGTGCTGAAGTCCATGGGGTCGTGACGAGTTGGACACGACTGAGCGACTGAACTGAACTGAAGCGTCCCTGAGTGCATTGACATAACCAGGAAATGAACTTTTAAATGTTCTCCCAGTGTTCCAGTGATCACCCCATAGATACTCTTCCACAGGTTCATTCATGCACTCAGAAATAGTTCGTGAGTGTTGGCTTGGTGCTGAGAGGGCTTGGACCCTGGGAGAGTTTAGGACACACCAATGTGCCCAAGAGGCACCCCCAAACCCCTCCTCACTGCCTCTAACAGTTTATGTTCTAGAGGGGAAAGGGGTAAAGTCATTAAACCAAAACATCAACAAAACATACAGCTTTGAGTAAATACTGTAAAAAGAAAAAGAAGTGAGAGAGGAAATGAGAGTTGAAGGTAGGATGGGTAATGAATAAAGGAAGAAGAGAGGGTGGAGAGGGTAAAGGAAGACCAGGTTCTCCAACAGGTAGAAAAGGACCGAGTCCAGTCTGGGATGAGATTGGGCGGGGAAGCCCTCACTGAGAAGTCTCAGGACCACCAAGTGCATCTGCCTGAGGTGCCAGGGACACTGCAGGGGGACCAGACAACCAAGTGGAGTCTTCCAGAACAGCTGGAGTCCAGCAAAATCCATCCCACCCAAATTCTGTCTCTATAAATTCAGACTGCAGTCTACACTAGGCTCAACCGTTTTTTTTAAAGAACCATCTTTTGCTAAAGTACGGAATCTGGGCTGAAGAAAGTGATTCACTGGTACCATGCCCAGAAAGCAGCGGCGTAATTTACATTCTGTGCTGCTACACTGGATAGATCGAAGCCTATGGACCTGCCACTTGCTACCTTTCCCCAGCCGTTCACTTGGTTCTTAGCGCCTTGGTCCGGGGTTGCTTGGATCTGATGAGGATTAATTGCTGGGTTATTCAAAGCTCCCAGAATATTTCTCTTCCCAATCACATGTTATTAAATCTCCGCTGACACATCCCCAAATGCAGAGGTTGATGGTCAGTCTCCGATGTCTACAGCATGACTCAAGTGGAAATCCAGTAAAAGCTCCCCATGGAACAGCTTTCAGCAAGGCATCTGATTTCATTTAGAAGCAGCCAAAGAAGGCCAAGCACAAGTGACTGATTATGCCATTCTTCTCTCCAGGCCCCCTCTTCCCGCCCCGAGCTCTCTGATCGTGGAGGGGGTGGGGGGATGTGGACCTTTCCCCTGTCCAGGGATGGTAGCACCCAGGAGGTCCATAGGGAGGTCAGTAGATAGGACCATCACAGACCCACTCTGCAGACCAGGCTGCAGTGCCTGGTGGGTCTCTGAGCTCAACCCCGCCACACCGGCCAAACCACACAACTGGGCCCCTGCCTTGGGAGAGCTCGTTTACTCCACTTCCCTCTGCGCATGCATGGCTTTGGATGTGGGGCTCCTCTTAGTGCTGACGAAGACCATGAGCTCTTACCCTCAAAGAGCCCTCCCAGTGTCATCTCAGCGTTAATCAAAACTGGCCCACTCCCCTCCCCGTAGGTTCTGGAGATTGGCCCCCTGGCCCCCAGTCCCTGCCTCACCTCAGGGACAGGCCCACAGGTGGGGGCACTCTTGCAGCCCCCCAATTCCACGGGCTTCAAAATTTTGCATCTCAGCAGGCCTCCCACTAGTGCCCACCAGATACAAGCCCCGGTTTGGCTCAGAAGAGTCGATGACGAGTGTTGGTGGAAATGACCCAGACTGTGACAGAGGCAAGGCACGGGTACCCACAGCTTCTCATCCAACGATGCTCATGCTCTGACTCACCACGGACCTTATGTTACTTTCCTGGGGTTGCCGCAATGCAGTGTCACAAACTGGGTGACTTCAAACACGTTGAGTTCACCCTCTCATGGATCCAGAAGCCAGGGTCTGCGATCAGGGTGTCCCCGGGCCACGGCCCCCCAGGCACTCCAGGGGAGGCGCCCTCTTGCCTCTTACAGTGTCTGGAGCCCCAGGTGCTCCTTGGCTGGGGCTCCGTCCCCCTAGCCTCAGCCTCTGTCTTCACATCACCATCTCACTTCTCCCTGCATCTCTGTGCTTTCACATCCCATTCTCCACGAGTCCGAATCTGTGTCTAAATCCCCCACCTCTTACAAGGACTGCATTTATTTGTGCTGGGTGGAAGCCCATGCTAATGACCTCCCCTTAACTGGATTAAAGCTACAGACACCCTATTTCCAAATAAGGTCACATTCATAGATACTGGGGGCAAGGCCTTCAGCATACCTTTTGAAGGGACACACTCCATCCCATAACAGATCTGGATGACTTTTTTTCCCTTGATATTTACCTAGCTGGGTGACTCTTTCATGTACTAATGCATTGAACAAGCATCTATTGAGCACCTACTGTGTTCCAGGCACCATGCTACTTGGTGGGGCCTCTTGGCCTCCAGGCCTCTCAGTCCAGTGGACGAGGGAGCAGAAAACGGAGGCGAAGTATAATTCAGGGATGCTCACTGCGGGCAGGGCAGCTCCTTCACCAGGCGGGGCTCCTCGCCCAGTCCTGGAGCATCGAAGCCACTTCCCAGGAAGTGATGATGGCTCTGAGAACTGGGGCAGATTCTGGCTCTCCAGTCTGAGAGATCCAGGAAGGAGTCTCAAGAGCCTAGGAATGGGAGAAGCTTAGGGTCTTTAGCTTATGATTTTTACAGTAGTCATGTATAACTGTGAGAGTGGGACTATAAAGAAAGCTGAGCGCCAAAGAATTGATGCTTTTGGAGAAGCATCTTGTGCTGTTGGAGAAGACTCTTGAGATTAAGCACTCCAAGGAGATCAAACCAGTCCATCCTAAAGGAAATCAGTCCTGAATATTCATTGGAAGGACTGATGCTGAAGCTGAAACTCCAATACTTTGGCCACCTGATGTGAAGAACTGACTCATTGGAAAACACCCTGATGCTGGGAAAGATTGAAGGTGGGAGGAGAAGGGGATGACAGAGGATGAGATGGTTTGGCATCACCGACTCAATGGACGTGAGTTTGAGTATACTTTGGGAGTTGGTGATGGACAGGGAGGCCTGGTGTGCCTCAGTCCATGAGGTCGCAGATTCCGACAGGACTGAGCGACTGAACTGAACTAGTGTCTTTAGGAATCTCAGGGGAGACAGGAAGGCTGAAACAGAGGTGGAGAGCAGGGAGGCTGCAGAGAGGCTTGGTGACAAATTCTAGTTCCGAGGTGCTCATGTTCACTGTAATAGGGCTCCCAGAGCCTCAGATAACAGGGACCACTATTGCCCACCTGCTGTGGGCAAGCTCTGCTACTGCTGCCTCCCGGGGCCCCCCACGGAGCCGTGGAGGGGTTCTCACCGCCCCTGCACACGTGAAGAAACAGGCTCATCTCTGGAGGTCCCCAAGGTGCAGCGGAGGCTGGACTCTGCGACTAAGCTCCAAAGCCCAGGTGACAGTCCCATACCTGCAGACATTTCCCCAGGGAAAAGGAGGGCCAGAATTTGTTTGTTTTCTCCTTGACACCCTCTGGGGTTTCCCTCTTTGGGGAACACTGCCTGCCAGGGGTCAGGAGCCCCAATTCAACCCAGCCTGCAAGGCATTAATTCCCTTCATGTCGGGCCCCCCGAAACAATACACCCTCACCATTCCCTCCACTTGGACCTATTGATATATTCTGTGAAAACATCCTCAATCTAGTGGACCCCCTAGTCCCTTTTGTCTCTCTAAAGTCAAATAGCAGGTTCAATCATTCTGTGGCTGTGGTTTCATCTGGCCCCACAGGTCCTAAAGGGCCCTTGTCTCTTTATCACCTTCTGTAGCTGACCCTCAGCTCTGACAAGATCAATCCACACTCAGTTGCTTGGTGGTCCAGAAATGCCCGTCTGCTTGAAGATCGCTTAGTGATGGAGGTGGTCCTAGGTTCAGCACCGGAGAGAGGAACTCTAAATCCACATGATTCTTAGACTTGTCAGCTGCTGGGCTCTCTGCCCTGAATTGATTAATGAGTATAGCGTTTGGCAGAGCCATTCTTGGAAGAATCTGGATTGGTTGTGTATATACATAAAATAAAAGATGCGCTGTGGGTATTTTTAGCTGAGCATGATGGATTGCTGTGTTTATTAAAATAGGAGCAATCAAACCCTGGCTGGTTTAAGTTATACTCAGATATGCCAAAGAACTGCTGCCTCATCTAAATGCAGGTCTCAGGATAATCTAGACAAAACTCCTTATATCTCAAGTAGCATTTGTTGAATGACGAGGCTAGAATGTATTTCCCCCACTCTTGATTCTCTTCCTAATAACCGTTTGGGTAGCACTGACTTGGAAGAAGAGCTCTGAAATTACTGCATTGTGAACATGTTTATGTGTGTAGGTGGGTATGTGCAGATGTTTAAATGAATATTTGTTTCTGCCACCTTATTCCCACAGGAGAAATTAAAGGTGGCTAACAAAGCTACACAAAATAGAACAAGTAAAAACAGACAAAGAAATCAGGACAAGTGAGATAGATAAATCAGAGATAGAAGGTGGGGAATAAAAATAGAGGGAGGAGAGAGAGTAGGTGTAAGGACAGGAAGGAAAGAAAAATGGGAGGAGGAGGAGGGGGAGAAAAGAAAAGAGGAAGTGGCGAACAAAAAGCTTCTGTTTCCATGGCGACCAGCAGCTTCAGGTCCACAGAGATAAGGCTCCGGAAGATGCCATGGACTATTTAACTGGATGCAGTGGGTACACTGCCAAGCGTCGGTCCAACCCAGGAGGCAGCATCCTCCTGGCACTGGAAGCTGGGAGCTGCCTTCAGCCCAGGCACTGCACCTCTCCCCAGCCCTGGACCACAGCTGATGGGCCTTGGGGGACCACTGCACTTTCTCTCACTTGGGGGTTTGGAGTTCAGGCAGTCGGTGTTGGCTGGTGGCTGGACCTGTGGATGAAGCGTGTAACCCTGGAGGAACTCTAAGTTTCTCTACAGGCTAAGAAGCAGGGAAAAATGGTTTTGGTCAAACTGAAGGTTGAAGCCATTGACCTTTTGCAAAATCAGGCATGGATTCCGTGTGGCTAAACCTGATCGTCCTCTTCTTAGTCACTCTCTCAGAAACATTGGACACGGAGGACCATGGCTTGCTTCCCAAACCCTCTACCACAGTGGTTTCCAGAATAACACACTTCCTCAGCTTTCCTCCCGCACCCTGACCAGGGCGCTCTGCTCTGTCTCCTCATCCTTTGCGGACACCCTAGGGCTTCCCTGGTGGCTCATATGGTAAAGAATCGGCCTGCAGTGCAGGAGACCCGGGTTCGATCCCTGAGTGGGAAAGATCCCTGGAAGAGGGCATGGCAACCCACTCCAGAATTCTTGCCTGGAGAATCCCCATGGACAGAGGAGCTTGGTGGGCTACAGTTCATGGGGTCGCAAAGAGTCAGACACGACTGAGCAACTAACATTTTCACTTTCAGGGGGTCATGCTCTTAGCCCTGGGTGGCCCCTTCTTCCTCCAGCTCTCCTCCTCTCTCTACGGAATCTCTTCCTCTCCTGTGAGTTTAAATACCACACATGACCCTGCATCCCAGGTCCGCAGTCCAGTTTGGTTTGTCCACGGCCTCCTGGATGTCTCTGCTTAGATGTCGCAACAACATCTTAAACTTCGGTCCTAACTGAGTTCCCTATTTGCTCCCCCAAACCCGTTTCCTCCTCTCAGTAAATAACACCATTCTGTTTCCAGCTGATGACTTAAGCCAGAAAACCCGGAACTCAGTTTTATTTCCACACCCGCAGGAGAGCATCATCAGTACGTCTTGTTGATTCAGCTTCCAAGATGAACCATGAGTCTGTTTTACCCTCTGACTCTCTTTCCTGACAGCTCAGTTGGTAAAGAATCCGCCTGCAACGCAGGAGACCCTGGTTCAATTCCTGGGTCGGGAAGATCCTCTGGAGAAGAGATAGGCTACCCGCTCCAGTATCTGGCCTGGAGAATTCCATGGACTGTATAGTCCATGGAGTCACAAAAAGTCAGACATGACTGAGTACCATGCTGATCTCTCAAACTGCTACTCCCATCCACGCCACCACCCTCTCCAGCCGGAGTTTGCTGGATGACCTCCTAACTGTCCTCACTTCTATTCTTACTCCCTGAAATGTGTTGCCAAGCAGCGGCCAGAGGATCAATTCACAACTGATCAATCATGTCTCTCCCCAGCTTTAACCCCTTTCAGTGACTTCACATGTACCTATAGCTGATTCTTGCTGATGTTTGACAGAAAAACCACAAAATTCTGTAAAGCAATTATCCTTCAATTTAAAAAATAAATAATCACAAAATAATAAAGTGCGACCCCCTTTCTCAGGCATTTGTGATTGGACCCGCCCTGGTCCTTCCCCCAACATCTGCTGCTCTGGACTCTTCTGCGTCCCTCCCAACCAGCTTCTTTCCCTTTCTCAAATACGAGGCAGGCCCTCCTTTGCACTAACCATTCCTCTGCCTCTGCCCTGCCTGTCCTACACCTGCTGCTTCCTCATCCATCTCAGTCTGCACGTCATCCCCCCAGGGAGACCTCCTCCCACCTCTCTATCCAAAGTAAGCCCCATCCGCTGCTCTCCATTCGGGCACCTGTCTGTTTCCTTCTTGGCACTTAGCTCAACTGGGAATTTTTATAAGCTTGTTGCCTTGTATAATGTCAGCTATCCTGGCTAGTCTGTGCCTCCCTGAGGACAGGGCCTGTGTCTGATTCACTGCACTGTCTGTGGTAGACTCTGAATGAATATGATTCTGAAAACTAAACAGGAGACAACAGGAAATGGAGAAAGTGTTCTTCAGATGTTCCAGCTCTGATTCTGATTGCTCTAGAAGCTGGCGTGCATCCCTGGTCTTGGAGCTCCACTGAAGACTTAAAGATTCTTCCAGAGAAGTCCTTCCTGGGTTTGAGCAGGTTCCTGTCCCTTAAACCAGAGCCTAACCCCTGGATCAAAGCCTATATCCATGCCTTCTGGGAGACCAGCATCAGCTCTGGAAGCTTGTGGGTTCCAGGGCACTTATCATAAGGCTTGCTCTGCCCTCAGGCTTAGACTTTGACAGGGCCGCTTAATGCTTTGGGAGGAAATGAATTACTGCAAGATGGGAGCCCATCTCAGCCACTACTCATTTCCAACCCTGGGAGCTGGAACTGCATCCCAGGGGGGAAGGGGCAAAGTGCCATTATTTGTGGGACCTGAAATGGGTGGGCTAGGTGAGTGGAGAGGAGGAGATGGAGCCCTTGGGGTCAGGGCAGTGGTCCTGGCAAGCTGTGAGCTGGCTAAGGCACTGGATTCTCCTGGGATCCGAGGTCCAGGTCTAGATTGAGACAACCAAGGCTTCAAGACAGGCAATTCAATGCAACCCCCAACACACACACACACACACACACACACACACACGCCAGCCAGGAATCACAGTCACTTCTTTCCACAGTCCCACAGGAATTTTTATCCATTGAATTTGGCCATGTATCATGAACTGCCTTAAGCTTTCTCTACCTGTTAAAACTCTGGTGTAAGTGAGGTGCGTGTGCGTGTGTGTGTGTGTGTGCACACGCGCGCAGAGGGGTGTCTGATCTCATTAACTCAGATGCTCCCCAAGGACAGAGACCTCGGGTCTCATGCCTCCCTCAGTTCAGAGCCTGGCATACAGTAGGCATCAAAGTCACTGTGGGTTTGGTCTGGCCAAGTTCTCGCAAGGGTCGTTTCCAGCTCACTGGCTCAATCTGCCTCTTCCTGCACTTTGATGGTGGAGGGACCTTTGGGGGAACCGGGAGGGAGGCGGGGAATGAAGAGGAAGAAGGATAGAAGGAAAGAGAGGAGGCTGGAGGGAAGCAAGGATGGCTGGGGGTAGGAGGCTGAGCCTGGCTTTCATGAAACTGAGTGAGGTTGGGTGGAGGCACAGACATTCAGAAAGAGCTTGAGGCAAAGAGGGAGAGTGGGGGTGGAAACACATCCATACAATCACCAGATGCCAGAATACTGGGAATTTCCTGCGTCTTCCTGGAACGTCTGCCCAGAGAAACCCATAGAAGGGGGCCTTCATTCCGTTTCTAATTAAGGATCGGCTGGCTGTGATGCGCTCAGCCACACAAAGGCAAGTTGCAGTGACGAACACATTTAATGTCATTAAAAATAATGAAATTACACAGTCATTTCTTACACCCAACCTGGACTTTCTTCAACACTTTCCTTCAAAATGAAACATTACAAAGACATCAGGGAGTTGGAGTGAGCCTGTGGACAGAAACTTCCTTTTAACTGCCACTCTTGGCAGATGGCTGTAATGGGCTTCCCAATCCATTCTAAATTTTCTCGCTATGTTATATGCATAGTGAAAAGACATAAAGCCTCCAATCTGAATGGCCCTTTCCTTTCTAACAACCAGACGTGCTCTCACTGACATCCTCTTTTTGTCCATTGAAGAGGGAAGAAGAATCACTAGCCCCTTTTTACAGAAATAGAGATTTGCAGACAGTACAGTAACACCAGTGTTCCTGGAACACTCAGTAGACCCCGGGCGCTGAGCTTTCATACATTGTCATTTACACCCCTATCAACTTCGAGGCTCAGCTGGTAAAGAATGCCTGCCATGCAGGAGACCTGGGTTCGATCCCTGGGTTGGAAGATCCCCTGGAGAAGAAAATGGCAACCCACTCCAGTTCTCTTGCCTGGAAAATTCCACGGAGGGAGGAGCCTGGGCTACAGTCCATGGGGTCGCAAAGAGCCAGACACGACTGAGCGACCTCGCTTTCACTTTCAACCTCTGAGGTCTTAGCCGGGATCCAAACCTGGACTGACTAAGAACATGTGTTTAAACACTGTGTTATATCATCTTTTCCGTAAGTTTTTGTTGATTATCTACTACGTGCCCGCTACAATGCTGGGTGCTGGGGATACAGTGATGAGTGAGAGAGGCAGGCCCCTGCACTGGAAGGGATGAGGTCATGATGGGAACACAGTTCGAACATTCAATGAACATGACAATTTCAGATGGACATCTGAGCCAGGAAGAGATTAAAACAGGGCGATGTGATCAAGAGCATGTTAGTGGGTGGGGGGAGGGGAGTAAATTAGAAAGCTGGGATTAAGTGATACACACTGCTACATATAAAATAGAAAAACAACAAGGACCTACTATATAGCACAGAGAACTATGTTCATTATCTTATAATAATCTATAATGGAAAAAGATCTGAAAAGAAATATATATGTATGTGTATATAACTGAATCACTTCGCTGTATGCCCGAAACATTATAAATCAACTCTACTTCAATTTGTGACTTCCCAGGGGGCACTAGTGGTAAAGAACCCACCTGCCAATGCAGGAGACGTAAGAGATGCACGTACGATCTCTGGGTCGGGAAGATCCCCTGGAGAGGGGCATGGAGACCCACTCCAGTATTCTTGCCTGGAGAATCCCATGGACAGACGAGCCTGGTGGGCTACAGTCTATAGGGTCACAAAGGGTTGGACACAACTAAAGTATCAAAGCATGCACGCACGCATACTTCATTTAAAAAAAAAAGAACAATGAGAAAAGAAGGCTTATGTAGCAAGTGTAGAGGAATTAGAGGTCTCCCTGAGGAGATGATATTTAAACTGAGATAAATGACAAGTATAACCCAGTTGCAGGAATATAGGGCAGAGCATTCCAGACAGAAGAAAACACAAGGATCTAAAAATGTTCATATTATTTGTAGTTCCTGCCTAAATTCTCAGTAATCCCTGCCTAAATATCTATTGTAAGACAATAATTATTTTCCCCCACTTCTTTAAACTTTGATTTTACATGAAGTAGTTTTCTCAGAGCGATTTTATACCTTTCATTTATTAGACAGTAGTCTTCTAACAAATCAAATGTTACCTTGGGGCTGGAGGGGCTTCTTTCGCGGCTCAGATGGTAAAGAATCTGCCTGCAACACAAGGGTTCCATCCTTGGGTCGGGAAGATCTCCTGGAGAAGAGAGTGGCAACCCACCACAATATTCTTGCCTGGAGAGTTCCGTGGACTGAGGAGGCTTGTGGGCTATAGTCCACGGGGTCACAAAGAGTCAGACACAACTGAAGCAACTTTGCAGGCACGCATGCGTGGAGAGGCTGAACAGTTTGAATTCTGGAGGGCAGGCCTGGAGGCTGAAAGCTCTTGGGCAGGAGCTGATGCTTCAAGAACAGTAATTCTTAATACAGAAAAAGATATTTATGGAGGCTTATTTATAATAATGAAAGCAAATAGAAATGACCTATAACCCAACAGGAGAAAATACCAAGCGCATGACACATGTGCTTGATGAAACATGATACAGTCATGAAAAATAACTTTACAGGCTTCAGTTCTGGTGGAGAGATGGTACACCCCCTCTATCTTTCCCACTAAAAACTCCAATAGAATAATTGGAAAAGCTATCAAAATAAAAACAAATAATAATAAGCAGAGCAGAGAGAGAAATCGAAGCATGGCAGTGAATGTCCTGGGGTCACCCCCTGCCCCTATATTTTCCAGCTTAGACGCTAAGGCAGCCAAACTGTGCAACAGATGTGAACAGAGTATAAATTCCAAGAGAAATCCTCTCTTTCCGGGCACAGACTCAGCAAGGCTGCCCCTGCAATGCAGAGTTTGGGGACAAAACTCCATTTTGCTCTACTTTTTTTTTTCTCCTTTTGTTCTCAGCGCTGCCCTGAACAAGCTCCAGTTGTGAAGCGGCAATCTTTTTGCATCAGAGGGCGTGGCAGCCATTCAAGCACTTAAAATTCTGAGGAAAGTGTTCTTTCTGACTGGTGGAGCATGGAAAGCGGGCCCTGCAGTTCAGAGAGTGTGTGGGAGGGATGCCTGCTAATTTGTTTTCCTAGCTGCTCTGCCCTCATGGTAGACCCAATGGTGGGAGTGCGTGAGAACACAAGGAAGTCAACAAGGTCGCCCCCTGTCCCCCATGTTTTCCTGCACAGCCCGTTGAATCGTATCTGTTTAAATGAGACTGTCTCAAGTTCCATTCCAGGATTTCTCAAGCTGCACCCTGCTGGCATCTGGCGGCAGGTATTCCTTAGTCGTGGGCCTGCCCTGGGCCCTGTAGGGTGTTGGGCAGCATTCCTGGCATGCTGCAGTCCATGGGGTCGCAAAGAGTCAGACACGACTGAGCGACTGAACAGCTGGCCTCGAACCAGCAGGTAACAGTGGCAGTTACCCTCCAGACACACATGCAGTTGTGACAACCAAAAACCTGTCCCTGCGTGTGCGCTCAGCCGTGTCCAACTCTGTGAGCCCGTGGACTGTAGCCCGCCAGGCTCCTCTGTCCATGGGATTCTCCAGGCAAGAGTACTGCAGTGGGCTGCCATTTCCCCCTCCAGGGGATCTTCCCAGCCCAGGGAATGAACCCATGTCTCCTGTGTCTCCTCTTTTACCACTGAACCACCTGGGAAGCCCCCCAAAATGCATCCAGGGTTTCTTCGCCAAATGTCCCCAGGGTGGCAGAATTCACCCTGGTTGAATCCCAGTGTTCGGCCCATTTTGCAAACCCTATGGGCAATGATTTCTGAAGTCTAAGTGAAAGAAAGTGAAAGTGAAGTCGCTCAGTCGTGTCCGACTCTTTGTGACCCCAGGGACTGTAGCCTACCAGGCTCCTCCATCCATCCACGGGATTTTCCAGGCAAGCATACTGGAATGAGTTGCCATTTCCTTCTCCAGAGGATCTTCCCCTCCCAGGGATTGAACTTGGGTCTCCCGCATTGTAGGCAGACGCTTTACCATCTGAGCCGCCAGGTGAAGATTAAGGGGTGGATCCAATTGTCTTAACTACAGGTATGGTTGCTGAGATTCACAGAGCCCAGGAATTTAAGGTCAAAAAAATGTAAGATTCAAGATTTTTGTAATGTAAAATGGGTAAACTTCTGTCTGGCTATAATGCAGTTTTCCCCATGTTAATGTGTTGCTATTCTCCAGGAACACCTGCGTTTTGGGTACTCATCATTCATTGAAACAACACTCATTACGTGATGTTTTCCAGTGCTCCTCACTCAGTACCAGCCTGATCAGTCTGTAACCATCTCTCCAGTTTGCATATGCAAATACAGAACTTTCCAGTTGGTAAACTACTTTGGCTCACTGAGGCTCACAACATTTCTGAGAGCAGAGATTAATCTCCCAGAGAAAAGGTGGCTCAGAGAGGTGAGAGGACTTTCTCAAGTGGGTGGGCCTGGGGGTGGGGAAGCTCTTCCATTGGAGATATTCCCAGCTCTAGAATGCAACAGGAACAGAGAAGGGCTCCCTTTCAAACCCCAGTGCAGACATGGATGCAGGCCAGAATCATTGGCAAGAAGTTGCTGGGAGCAAGACGTTCACAGGATGCTAACGTACCACCCCACTGATGAGTAGTCACTGAGGAAAAGGCAGTCTTAACATGGCACCCTCTCCCTGTTGCCATCTTTCCCAAGTGATGCGATCACCAGCAGGGGCACAGTCCAACACCGTGGGCTTCCCGATGCCGGCCAGGTCCTCTGACGCCTGCAACTGCACCTACTTAGCATCATTTCACCAAAGAAGCTGAGCAAAGACTTGATCAACTCCCAGTGCAGAGGAAACGTAGAAGCTGGAAGAAGACAGGCCACAAGGACACAATTAGTTAAATCAAGAATGTGGGGTGTTCTACCAGACAATTGGCCTGCACATGTTATAAAGGGAATATCTTAGAAAAGAAAAAGAATGTGGAAGGACAATTCTAGGTTTATAAAAATGAGAGACACAACAACCAAATGTAATGCATGTGTCTGAACTGGATTCTGGTTTTTATCTGTAGTCTGGTTTGTATTAAAAAAAAAAGCTATAAAACACATTCTTAGAAGAGCTGAGAAACTGAGGAACTATGAGCATAGACTGGATATTATACAGTGAAAACAATTGCTATTTTTAATGGAAAAACTACTGTGATGATCGAGGAAAGTATCTTTGTTCTCAGGAGATTTGTAGTAAAGGATTAGGATTTAGGTGTGAAATGTCTAATACTCAGAATTTATTTCCACATGATACATATAGGTGTATTGTGTACAGTAGCTATAGAGGCCCAGATACAGTCTTATAGAAAGAAAGAAATCAAATACGGCAAATGTTGAACTGAATCTAGGTGAAGGGTACAAGTTTTCAACTTTTCTGTAAGTTTGACAATTTTTGTTAAAGGTTAAGGGCTTCAGTTCCCATAGTAATTCATATATATATATATATATATATATATATATATATATATATAGCTATGGTTTTTTCCAGTAGTCATATATGCATATGAGAGTTGGACCACAAAGAAATCTGAGCTCGGAAGAATTGATGCTTTTGAACTGTGGTGTTGTTGGAGAAGACTCTTGAGAGTCCCTTGGACTCCAAGGAGATCAAACCAGTGAATCCTAAAGGAAAACAACCCTGAATATTCATTGGAAGGACTGATGCTGAAGCTGAAGCTCCAAATATTTTGGCCACCTGAAGTGAAGAAATGACTCCTTGGAAAAGACCCTGATGCTGGGAAAGATTGAAGGCAGGAGGAGAAGGGAAAAACAGAGGATGAGATGGTTGGATGGCATCACTGACTCAATGGATATGAGTTTGAGCAAACTCCGGGTGTTGATGATGGACAGGGAGGCCTGGTGTGTTGTAGTCCACGGGGTCACAAAGAGTCAGACACAACTTAGCGACTGAACAGATCACATATCCAATCAACAATGACAATGAGCACCTGCTCTGTAAGCCCAGCACTGTACTTGAGCTGGTAACCTCAAGCTCAGCTGGCAGGGCCCCTGACCTGAGGAAGCCCACCACCCACAGAAGAGTGGGAGAGAGATGTGGCCCCTGGAATCAACCTAAGCCCCCATCTGGTATTTCTTCTACCCCTTCACCCACAAAGTTTTAGCAGGGAGAGTTTGGGGGGTTCATTCACCATTTTTCTCTATTCAGTGTAATCTGTGACAGATAAAAACAGCACCTACTTTTTAAAAAATCTGAGAGGAATCAGGCTTGAATGCTTGCCTAGATCTTCGGCAAGTTTCCAGAACTCATTAAGCAGAGATTATTAGAAAGACTCTCACATGCTTATTAACTTTGTTTTCCAGTAAATCAGAGATCATCTTTGCCAGCCTTTGCTAAATCTGCACAACTTGTCGGCATTTTGATTGCTAATTAGTGTACAGAGAGTGGCTGCAACAACAATTTCACATAATAGATTGAATTTAATTGAAATGCGTAAATCTAAAAAACACTCCAATTCATAAACATCCTCTTGGAAATCTTCTGCCTGTGCCAAAATATATTTGTAAGTTGCACACAGCTCACAAAACTGGCATCTTCCCAATCTCTCTTATGCGTATTTCGAGGTAGAACTCGAGGCTTCCGCAGCACTGTGCCTCTCCACCCTCCACACTTAAGATACCTTGCTTCCATCTCCCATTTTCCTGTCTCACTCTCCCTCTAGAATGAAAGAGCTGCTCGTGCATCATTCATCCATTCAGTTATCCAATATTTACTGGCACCCTGTTAAATACCAAGGTTCTGGGAACTAGAGTGATGAACAAAACTTGGGGAATTTAGAGATAGAACCACAACAAACTGCAATAAGTTTAACATGGTCAAAATTAGCCTCCAAGATGTGTACATGAGGCAAAAATGCCTTATTTTTGTTGATTCCCGATGAAATTTATGGGGAAACATATATCTGCATAATGTTTTAAAAGTAAGGCAGGATTTCAGGGTTAAAATGGTCTCCCAAGTCCTCCACTCCTTTCTTTTGAGAAGTTACCCAGGACATGCTCTTCTCATGGCAGGTCCCAAGAGCGCCAGAGGGCAAGCCCAGCAGTGCCCCTATCATGTTTTTAGTGGTCCAAAGGCCAAGTGAAGTCATCAATCAATCCCAAACCAAGGCACAGTAAGGAGCTGGGAATGTGAGCCCAACCTTCCCATGACTACTCCTACGGTGGGTTCCCTTCCCCCTGCCTTCTGCTCTTCTTCTCTGCTCACTCCTGCTGCTCCTAAGATTTAGCCAAAGGAGCCCTCCCTGGGTCTGACAGCCCTTCCGAAGCTCCCCTGCACCCCTGACTTACCTCTTCCATAGCATTACTAGAATAATTTGTTCACATGTATATCTCTCTTCTTCAACCTGAACTCCTGTGACAGAAAATACTGACTGCCTCCAAGACAGCCATTCCCCACTCCTTCAAACCTTAAAGGACATCAGTTTTTTTTCCAGCGAAGTGGACAAAACTATTCTCTTTCCCAAATTCTTTTGCAATTCAGCTGGCCCACAGCATAGTCTGGCTTTCTGCAGGGCTTTCTTAAAGAGGACAGATGCAGCTAGCTCAACTGTCTTCTATTTTTGTCCTTTATTCTCCCCCACTTTTTATGCCTGGATTAAAAATGTGATGTCTGGAGGGGCAGCAGCTATTTTGCAACTATGAGAATGGACCCCACAAATTAAATCTGGTGTACCAGGAAGAAGATAGAGACCCAGTGGCTTCTGAGCTGTTGCATCAGCCCTGTACTGCTTGACTCTAGATTTATTGTTATGTGAGGAAAATCCCTTTACTTCCTTGAGTCATTGCTATTCAGGTGTCCTGGGTCCCAACCAAATGCACCCTAACTGATAGAGACAGGAGGGACTTACTAATATATTCTTAAACCTAGTACAAGGCCCAGCACATAATAGGAACCAATAAATGTTCATCTGTGGATAAGCACATGGGCCTTATCAAGTCCTGTCACCTTTTTTTCCTCATTCTCACCACTACTTTTTCTTGATTTTGAGGTTCCAGCCACACTCCACAGGCAGCTCCACATGTACCCCATGCGCCAGCTCAACTTTGGGGCTTGGCAAATGATGCCTGCTTTATGGAAAGAATGTTCTCTCCTGATCTCCCTTGAGGTTTCCTTGAGACTCCTTCTCTAGAAGTCTCCTATGTCCCACCCTCCAATGGTACTAAGGCAACAAAATGACCCCTGTGTCTCTGTCCTCATCCATAAAATGGGCAGCATAACAGTACCTGCCTCAAAGGATTGCTGTGAGAATTGAATGAGATCATTCTAACAGACCATCAGCTGAGCATAAACCCTCACTGCAGACACACCTAAAAACCCTTTACACACCACTGATTCATTTGCCCTTTTCCAAGATCCCATAAGTACTAGCATCATTCTCACCACACGGATGAAGGAATTGAGACACAGGCTGTGACACGCCTTGCCCAAGGTAACTCAACCTTTGAGTCTTCAAGCCAGAAAATAGAGATGAGCCATCCGTCCCCAAAGGCTTCTTTCCAGATTCCTGACCCACAGAATCTGCAAGGATTACCAAGTCATTTTTCTTTTATGCCACTAAGTTTGGGGCAGTTTATTACCCAATAGCAGTAACTAGGGCATAGGCGGGCTTCCCTGGTCGCTCAGCAGTAAAGAATTCCCCTGCAGTGCAGGAGACTGGGGTTTGATCCCTGGGTCGGGGAGATCCCCGGGAGAAGGGAATGGCTACCCACTCCAGTATTCTTGCCTGGGATATCCCATGCACAGAGGAGCCTGGAGGGCCTATGGTCCATAGGGTCGCAAAGAGACAGACATGATTGAGCGACTAATCGCACTCACCGGGCACAGGGCTGTCCCAGTAGGTGCCTGGGAAGCTCCACAAGATCCCAAGTGGAGCAGGGGGCACTCCTACAGGCAGTCTGCCGCATGGAGGCTGAGCTGGAGAATCCTCAAGAAGCCAGCAGACTGGACACCAAAAAATTCTTTGTCCCTGAACAAGTGGCTTCACACCCCCGTTGGGTCCTGTTTTGAAGTAAGTGCTCTGGCCAGAGTTCTTGTTTTTGCTCTTCCACCTTCCCCCTCCGCTTCTGGAAGTGTTCCTCTGCTTCCCACAAGCCTTATCTGCAAATGGCAACATCCTCATGACCTGCTGCCTAGGAAGATAGCTGTGGACTGCATGATAGTCCAGAGAGAGAAGAGGTCTTTCCTGGAACAAACGTGCACCACACACATGCACAGCCCACCCCCTGCCAGCTCTCACTCACACCCAATATCCTGTCTTTAAACGCCAGGAAGGGGCAAGACCTTGGGAGAGTTCAGTTCAGTTCATTCGCTCAGTCGTGTCCAACTCTTTGTGATCCCATGGACTGCAGCACCCCAGGCTTCCCTGTCCATCACCAACTCCCAGAGTTTACTCAAAGTCATGTCCTCGAGTCAGTGATGCGATCCAACCATCTCATCCTCAGTAGTCACCTTCTCCTCCCACCTTCAGTCTTATCCAGCATCAGGATCTCTTCAAACTAGTCAGTTCTTCACATCAAGTGGCCACAGTATTGGAGTTTCAGGTTCAGCATCAGTCCCTCCAATGAATATTCAGGACTGCTTTCCTTTAGGATGGAATGGTTGGATCTCCTTGCAGTCTAAGGGACTCCCAAGAGTGTTCTCCAACACCACAGTTCAAAAGCATCAATTCTTCAGCACTCAGCTTTATTTATAGTCCAACTCTCACATCCATATATGACTACTGGAAAAACCATAGCTTTGACTAGATGGACCTTTGTTGGCAAAGCAATGTCTTTGCTTTTTAATATGCTGTCTAAGTTGGTCATAGCTTTTCTTCCAAGGAGAAAGCGTCTTTTAATTTCATGGTTGCAGTCACCATCTGCAGTGATTTTGGAGCCCCCCAAAATAAAGTCTGTTACTGTTTCCACTGTTTCCCCATCTATTTGCTATGAGGTGATGGGACCAGATACCATGATCTTAGTTTTCTGAATGTTGAGCTTTAAGCCAACTTTTTCACTCTCCTTTTTCACTTTCATTAAGAGGCTCTTTAGTTCTTCACTTTCTGCCATAAGGGTGATATCATCTGCATATCTGAGGTTATTGATATTTCTCCCGGGAATCTTGATTCCAGCTTGTCTTTCTTCCAGACCAGCATTTCTCATGATGTACTCTGCATGTAAGTTACATAAGCAGGGTGACAATACACAGCCTTGGTGTACTCCTTTCCCGATTTGGAACTGGTCTGTTGTTCCACGTCCAGTTCTAATTGTTGCTTCTTGACCTGCATACAGGAGGCAGGTCAGGGAGTCTGGTATTCCCATATATGGAAGAATTTTCCACAGTTTGTCAATGATCCACACAGTCAAAGACTTTGGCGTAGTCAATGAAGCAGAAGTAGATGTTTTTCTGGAACTCTCTTGCTTTTTCAATGATCCAGTGAATGTTGGCAATTTAATCTCTGGCTCCTCTGCCTTTTCTAAATCCAGCTTGAATATCTGGAAATTCGTGGTTCACATACCACTGAAGCCTGGCTTGGAGAATTTTGAGCATTGCTTTGCCACCATGTGAGATGAGTACAATTGTGCAGTAGTTTGAACATTCTTCAGTATTGCCTTTCTTTGGGATTGGAACAAAAGCTGATCTTTTCCAGTCCTCTGGCCACTGCTGAGCTTTCCAAATTTGCTGGCATATTGAGTGCAGCACTTTCACAGCATCATCTTTCAGAATTTGAAATAGCTCATCTGGAATTCCATCATCTCCACTAGCTTTGATCATAGTGATGCTTCGTAAGGCCCACTTCTCATTCCAGGATGTCTGGCTGTAGGTGAGTGGCCACACCATCCTGGCTATCTGGGTCATGAAGATCTTTTTTGTATAGTTCTTCTGTGTATTCTTACCACCTCTTCTTAACATCTTCTGCTTCTGTTAGGTCCATACAATTTCTTTCCTTTATTGTGCCCATTTTTGCATGAAATGTTCCTTTGGTATCTCTAATTTTCTTGAAGAGATCTCTCGTCTTTCCTATTCTGTTGTTTTCCTCTATTTCTTTGCATTGATCACTGAGGAAGGCTTTCTTATCTCTCCTTGCTATTCTTTGGAACTCTGCATTCAAATGGGTATATCTTTCCTTTTCTCCTTTGCTTTTGGCTTCTCTTCTTTTCTCAGCTATTTGTAAAGCCTCCTCAAACAACCATTTTGCCTTTTTGCATTTCTTTTTCTTGAAGATGGTCTTGTTCCCTGTCTCCTGTACAATGTCACGGACCTGTGTTCATATTTCTTCAGGCACTCTATCAGATCTAATCCCTTGAGTCTATTTGTCACTTCCACTGTATAATCATAAAGGATTTGATTTAGGTCATACCTGAATGGCCTAGTGGTTTTCTCCACTTTCTTCAATTTAAGTCTGAGTTTGGCAATAAGGAGTTCATGATCTGAGCCACAGTCAGCTCCCAGTCTTCTTTTTGCTGACTGTATAGAGCTTCTTCATCTTTAGCTGCAAAGAATATAATCAATCTGATTTCAGCATTGACCATCTGGTGATGTCCACGTGTAGAATCTTCTCTTGTGTTGTTGGAAGAGGGTGTTTGCTATGACCAGTGTGTTCTCTTGGCAAAACTCTGTTAGCCTTTGACCTGCTTCACTTTGTACTCCAAGGCTAAATGTGCCTGTTACTCCAGGTATCTCTCGACTTCCTACTTTTGCAAAACAGACCTTTGGAGGGCACAAACAAAACCTCGTGTGTGCCAGGACCCAGGAGAAAGGAGCAGTTACCCCACAAGAGACTGACCCAGACTTGCTCATGAGTGTCCAGGAGGCTCTGGCGGAGGCTTGGGTCGGTGGTGACCTGCTGCAGGGCTTGAGGCATGGAGCACAGCAGTGCATGCGGGACCTTCTGAAGGAGGTCGCCACTGTCTTCATTACCTCCACCATAGTCTGGCCTCAGGTCAAACAACAGGGAGGGAACACAGCCCCGCCCATCAACAGAAAATTGGATTAAAGATTTACTGAGCATGGCCCTGCCCATTGGAACAAGACCCACTTTCTCCCTCAGTCAGTCTCTTCCTTCAGGAAGATTCCATAAGCCTCTTATCCTTCTCCATCAGAGGGCAGACAGAATGAAAACCATAATCACAGAAAACTAACCAATCTGACCACGTGGAACACAGCCTTGTCTAACTCAATGAAACTATGAGCCATGCCATGTAGGGCCACCCAAGATGGACAGATCTGACAAAATGTGGTCCCCTAGGCAAGGGAATGGCAGACCACTTCAGTATTCTTGCCTTGAGAACCCCATGAATAGCTTGAAAAGGCAAAAAGATAGGACACTGGAAGATGAACTTCCCAGGTCAGTAGGTGCCCAATATGCTACTTGAGATTAGTGGAGAAATAACTCCTGAAAGAAAGATGAGATGGAGCCAAAGCAAAAACACCACCCAGTTGTGGATGGTGATGGAAGTAAAGTCCGATGCTGTAAAGAGCAATATTGCATAGGAACCTGGAAAGTTAGGTCCATGAATCAAGGCAAATTGGAAGTGGTCAAACAGGAGATGGCAAGAGTGAACATTGACATTTTAGGAATCAGTGAACTAAAATGAACTGGAATGGGTGAATTTAACTCAGACAACCATTATATCTACTACTGTGGGCAGGAATCCCTTAGAAGAAATGGAGTAGCCATCATAGTCAACAAAAGAGTCCAAAATGCAATACTTGGATGCAATCTCAAAAATGACAGAGTGATCTCTGTTCATTTCCAAGCAAACCATTCAATATCACAGTAATCCAAGTCTTTGCCCTGACCAGTAATGCTGAAGAAGCTGAACGGTTCTTTGAAGACTTACAAGACCTTCTAGAACTAACCCCCAAAAAAGATGTCCTTCTCATTATAGAGCGCTGGAATGCCAAAGTAAGACCTTGGGACACACAGCCCCAGACGTCTGTCCTGCCTCCCCATGCGGGGGCCTCCACGGTTTGCCTGGAGCTCCGGCTGAAGCACACTTGACAAATAGTTCCACCTCTACCCTCCACATGCCGTGGTCTGACCCTAGAGGGGCTGCCTTCCCTGGAAAGCCCAGCTCAGCCCTGCTCAGCCCTTCTTTTCAGCACAGCTAACACCTTGGTCCCTTCCCACCCTGGATAAATAAAAGATGGGCTGATACATGAACTTCTTGATGACTCCATAAACTTCCTGGAAATTGGAAAAGCTCTGCCCACTTGCACACAGGGAGCCGATAAAGCAGCTCCCAGTTCTTCCCGTAAGCCTTTCATGCACCTCCCAGACCTGCTTTTGAGCTGTTGATGTGAAAGCCATCAGCTGACTCCTGACACACCATCTGAACTCCAGGCAGAGGTGCTGTCGGTGGAATGAAAACACTGGGGCATGCACGCTCTGCCAGCAGCCCCATGGCTCCAACTCGTTTATCTTGGGCCTGAAACATTCCCAAGGAACGCAGCCTTCCCTCTGCCAGGGACACGGCTGCAGGAGTGGCTGGCGGGAGGGTGCTTCCTGCCAATCCCCTCACCGGACTCTTGGAGCTCACTCAGGCTGGCAATTGTGCCTTTAGAGCAGCCTGGCCTTCTAGTGCTATCCAATCAACTGCACATGACCCAGAGATGATAAGCACTCAAACCTCTAGTTGAGGGTTGGGATTCAAAAACTCAAAACATGCTTGAGAGTTGCCATGTGCTTTTAATTTCCCTGTTGCTATAAAAGCCAGGGGGAAAATAGACATCCAAAGTGTGGGCTCCAACGACTCACTAAAAGAATGCTCCCAAAACAATTCACAATGGCATTTCCTGACATTAATTTTAATTGGATCATTTAATGTTCAATTATCACTGTCCTCTCACAACTGTGGAGCATAAGTGGCCCAGGAAGTCACCAGAGCTTGGTAATGGGCTAATAAATCTTCCTTCTGCACAACAGTAGGTCTGAGTGCAGGTGGTGGGGGAGTGGGGACTTACCCACACTGGGTTAGCCTTGATGTCCTGGTTTATGGCCCAGGCTTCTGAGGATTCAGCCATCCATGCGGACAACAACTGACCCCAAAAGTTTGCATGGACCAATGAGGCCCTCAGTTATGACTCAGTGTTTGTGCCCCTAGAAATTCATATATTGAAATCTTACCCCCCAGTATGGTGGTATTAGGAGATGGGGCCTTAAGAGGTAACTGGGATTAGATGAGCTCATGAGGGTGGGGCCCCCCTGAAGGGAGTTAGTGCCCTTATAAGGGCCACAGAAGAGCCTGCCTCCCTCCCCTGCTCTCCTCCATGTGAGAATGCAGTGAATCTGTAGCCTAGAAGAGGGCTCCCACTGAACCACACAGGCACCCCGATCTCAGACAGTCAGCATCCAACTCTGGGAGAAATAAATTCTCTGGCTTATAAACCATCCAGTCTGTGGTGTTTTGTTGTAACAGCCTGAGCAATAAGACATCAGTCAAGGAGGGTCCTGAAAACCCCAGGGGAGGAACTGATCACCACCTGGTCTGGCCAAGAGGCCAGCAGTGGGAGGGGACTAGGATGGAAGAGGGTCCCAGGTGTCTGTTTGCTACTTAACAAAGGTGACAGGGAGGGGAAGGGGGCCTTTTGAGAAATGACTCCTTGGACAGCCCAGAACGTATGGAACTTCTGTCCCTGGATGTCTGTGTATAGACTGGCATGTCCATGGACATGTCTATGCTTAGGTACTGTGTCATAGGAAATTAACCTCACTCAAAGAGAGATCTGGCTTTTCCCTTGGCTCCTAGGAGGTGACCTCTAAGCCCTTGGGACATCCTGCTAGTAAGTGACTTGGTTTACCTGGGGGTCCTTGTCCACAGTGGATAGTCTAACAGTGTGATTTATGGTGGTTTATTCTTTGGTGTCTCAGACAGTAAAGAATCTGCCCACAATGTGGGAGACCCAGGTTCAATCTCTGGGTGGGAAAGATCCCCTGGAGAAGGGTATGGAAACCCACTCCAGTATTCTTGCCTGGAAAATCCCATGGACAGAGGAGCCTGGTGGGTTATAGTTCATGGGTTCACAAAGAGTTGGACACAACTGAGCGACTAACACTTTCACTTTTCTTTGGACCTGCTTTGTCAGCTCAGCCACCAGAGGGGCTGCAGACTGAGATCAGCTATGGGCGGTCAACAAGCACACCCCTAAATACTCTGAACCCCAAGGCTCAGGTGAGCTTTCCTGGTCGGCAAAATCTCACGTGTGAAATTCACATTGTTGCCAGAAGAAGCCCATGACTCCATTGGGAGAGACCACAGGGAGATTCATGCCTGGAACTCTCCTGCACTCCACCCCAGACACCTCCTCCCTTGGCTGATTTTAACATCTCCTTTCCCTGTAATAAACCACGATCGTGAGTTTAACAGCTTTCAGCCTGTTTCAGGGCCCTTCTGGGGAATTGACAAGCTTGAGTGAGGATGTAGCTGGTGGGTTTCCTGTATTGTGAGAGAATTCTGGCTTCTTTCCTGCCCCACTACCTGGGGGAGAGCAGCCCCCAATACATAAAGAAATGATATTTCCAAAAAGAGATAAATTGGACTTCATCGAAAAGGGGCGATCATGCTTATCAGCTCTGCCCTTTGCACTCATTTGAGACAAATTGCAGTAGGCTAATTATAACAGAGTCACCCTCTACCAGTTAAACATAGTTAAGACTTTCTGCAGAAGATGGTCACAAGAGTACCGTTGAGAGGAGCACCGCCTTCCTCAGACCAGGTGCCACACCAGGAAGTCAGGCAGCCACCAGGGATGAAATTCACAAGCGTCTGATATCACATGAGAAATACTGAAGCTGAGTATCAAGAAACAAAAAATCCAGATTTAGGATTGCATGCAGAGCATAAGTCTGCATGTGTTTGTTTTATATAGCAGGACAGATGTTGATGAAGTTAGAGATGGTGTCAGTCTAGGAAGGCGCAGGTGTAACTGCCAAAGGATGGTGTCTACCACCTCTCCAGGCAGAAGCAGCAGTCACCTTGAAGCCATTTGTCTTTGTCTTTGTCTTTGTCCAGGCCTTGGTCGGCAACTGCGAGGTTAGGAGACGTCCTTGCCACGAACCCTGTCGTGTGCTGCAGGCAGGGAGTATTGCCCTGTCATGGAGCACCCTTCCGGGGGCCTCTGAGCCCCCTACTCACTTCACCTAGGCTGCAGCAACCAGCTCTCGGTGGGCTTTGAATTACCAGAGAGCCCCTCCTCCCAGCTTGCAAGTGAGCAGCCCAAGGGACACCCTTGATCGATGGGGTCAGGAGTGTCCCCCTTTGTTTGTTGGGTGGACAGTTTGAAGGCGCATTCCATGGATGTCTCAGCAGGTCTGTGGGATCAGGCCGTCAGGGCCTTGTGCGCTGGTCCCCTTAAGGATGCGTCTTTGTGCTGACTCTCCATCCTCCCCTGGGCTTTGCCGGCCACACCCTGCTCCTCGAGGTCTCATCCCCAATTGCACTTAGATGGTGTTCTCTGAGAGTTGCTTCTCTCTGGACACACAGGGCTCCGAGTACAAGGTAGACCAATTTGTACAAGGAACACAAGAGCCTCTGGAGAAGGAGGGTCTAGAACTCCAGTGCCTGTACCCTAAGTTGCAAGTGTGGAAAGTGTGGGAGAAAAAGAGATGCTTTTCTATTAGTATGAAAAGTGAAAGTGTTATACTTGCTCAGTCATGTCCAACTCTTTCCGACCCCATGGACTGTAGCCCACCAGGATCCTCTGTCCATGGAATTCTCCAGGCCAGAATACTGGAGTGGGTAGCATTCCCTTCTCCAGGGGATCTTTCCAAACTCAGGTCTCCTGCATTGCAGGCAGATTCTTTACTGTCTGTGCCACCAGGGAAGCCCCATTAATAGTATGGCAGGTAGCAAAATATACCAAGGCCCCCCCTTGGGAGTGTATAGGAGAGAGGAGGATACTGAGCTGGTGGCCCAGACTCAACAGAGCATGCAGGGCTCACATGGGGAGGGCTGGCTCTGTGAGCATCGCGAGCTATAACTGCAGGACTCTGAGAGCACAGCTCCACAAGATGATGTCTCTGGCACCTGCTGGAGTTGAGACCCATGGCAAAGTCAGGAAGATCACACGGTGAAGCCACCTTGGAGCAACGATTGTGCATTAGGTAGGAAAACTGACCAAGGAGGTGTAAATTAAAGGTCACCCTAGATGTGTGTGTTGGGAAGATCCCCTGGAGAAGGGAAAGCCTACCCACTCCAGGATTCTGGCCTGGAGAAATCTATGGACAGTCCATGGGGTTGCAAACAGCCGGACATGACTGAGCAACTTTCACTCACTGCACTAGATGTGACCTTGGAACCCAGCACTGTGGCCTGGACAAGGAATGAACAGCAAAGATATCACAGTGAGGGACGAGCAGGACCATCCAGCCTCCATCAGTGACACCACACGGCAGCAGGAGGCAAACCAGTCCACTGACCACCTGGCATCCGATCCCTCTTAACTAGCGCTGACCCAGGACTGGTTGCCTTGGGACTTAATAAGCCTCAAATGTTCTGAGCCTGTGTGGGAGGGGGTTATCCTGAGATGGATGAGCTATCAGAGGGATCAAGAAGAAAATCGAAAACTGATATTACTGCATTTGTTCTTCAAGAAACAAATGAAGAAGCCCACCGGCATCTGGGCAGCAACTATTTTGGGAGGGGTTGGCCTACCAGTGACTTACACTCCCCTACTTGGCCATGGCATCTGTTCTCACCTGACCACTTCTGCACCCAGGCCTGGGGCGTCGTAAGCATGCCTTGGGCTGCAAGAGAAGGAACTCCCAACCCACAATGGCCTAAGCAGTGATGATTCATGATCTCATGAATATCTTATCACACTGGAAGCCCCGCCTGCATCATCTCCTCCCTTCCACACTCCCAGATGGGTCAGGGGAGGCCAGGGCAGTGTTAATGGGATGCAAAGACTGCAGAAGAAGGAGTACCTCCTCCCAAGCCTCTTTCTGAGAGAGGAAGCCTTCCTAGAAAGCTTCCCTCCAAACTTCCTTGTCTCTTGTTGGCCAGACTGGCTCATGCCTGCTCCAGAACCAGTCACCGGTGGGGGCATCAGACCTCTTCTTGGGAATTAGGGTGGTTCCTGGGGTGGGATGAGGCACCTCCACTTTAGTCCTATGAAATTGAAAGTGAAAGTTGCTCACTCGTGTCCAACTCTTTGCGACCCTGTGGTCTATCAGTCCTTGGAATTCTCCAGACCAGAATCCTGGAGTGGGTAGCCGTTCCCTTCTCCAGAGGATCTTCCCAACCCAGGGATCGAACCCAGGTATCCCGCATTGCAGGTGGATTCTTTACCAGCTGAGCCACCAGGGAAGCCCAAGAAAACTGGAGTGGGTAGCCTATCCCTTCTCCAGGGGATCTTCCTGACCCAGGAATCGAACCAGCATCTCCTGCATTATAGGCGGATTCTTTACCAACTGAGCTATCATGGAAGCTTGAAACAAATTTTTTATTTTTTTTTGGCTGTGCCATGAGGCATGTGGGATCTTAATTCCCGAACTAAGGATTGAACCCATGCCCCTTGTATTGGGAGCACAGAGGCTTAACCACTAGGGATGCGGACGTGGAATGGGGGTGTTATCTGAGCGAAAGGAAGGTCGTGTCAGGAAAGGAGCAGGAGGGGACACGAGGCTAGACAACTGGTGAGACATGCGAGGGGAGCCTGTGTCTGCGTCCCAGGGCTGCTATAACCAAGCGCCACACGCTGGTCACTGAAAATGTTAGAAATTCATTCTCTCGTGGTTCTGGAGGCCAGAGGTCCAAAAGCACAGTGTCGGCAGGCCCGTGCCCACTCTGGAGGCTCTGGGGGAGGATCCTTCCTGGCCCTTTCCAGCTCCTGGTGGTGACCAGTCATCCTCGGCTTGCATATGTGTAGCTCCAGGCTTGGCTGCTGTCTCCACTGGCCTTCTCACCCCTGTGTCTGTGGCTCTGTACCCCAGCTTCCCTCACCTAATACAGTCACCAGTCACACCAGAGGTCAGGCCTACACACATTGAGTTTGACCTCATCTTGACTTGATTATACCTGTGAAGACCCTACTTCCAAATAAAGTCACATTCATGGGTTCCAGGTGGGCATGGATTTTGGTGGGAGTTGGGGTGGGGGGGGTGTCACAATGCCATGCACCACAAATCCCAAGTGAAAGAACAGATCCTGTGAACCACATGCCCAGCAGGCCTGATTTCTAATTTGGACTGTCTTGGGGAAACTAAAGAGGAGGCACGGTTCTCTGTTCTCCTGTGGGAAGCCCCTCCTAGGCATGAACCAATGCCAGGATGCATCCAAGCAGAATGGAAATGCACTGCCAATAGGAGTACTGCAAAGGAACAAAGGTCTTCACTGAATTCCTTGCCTCCAGGGAGAACCACATCTTAGGACCCTCCAAGCTTCTTTCCCACACTCTCTGAAAAGTGAAAGTCATTCAGTCGTGTCCAACTCTTTGCAACCCCATGAACTACACAGTCCATGGAATTCTCCAAGCCAGAATACTGGAGTGTGGAGCCTTTCCCTTCTTCAGGGGATCTTTCCAACTCAGGGATCAAACTCAGGTCTCCCACATTGCAGGCGAATTCTTCCCAGCTGAGCCATCAGGGAAGCCCAAGAATACTGTAGTGAGTAGCCTATCCCTTCTCCAGCAGATCTTCCCAACCCAGGGATGATCGAACCAGGGTCTCCTGCATTGCAGGCGGATTCTTTACCAACTGAGCTATGTATGCTCTTTCCTCAAGTCTCACACCCAGCCACATTTTCCCTCCGCTCTGCCCTCCTCTCCATCTTCCCACGCTCCCTCACTCTGGTCCTAGAGTCCATGGCCACCCTTCTCTCTTCCTCCACGGGACTGATCAGTCGCCTTCAGCTCATTCAGAAGTCCAGCTGTTCAAGTTCTATTCTCTAAGAAGATGACAGGAAGGGGTAAACCTGGTGTCTCTTCTCCCCATTTCAGTCAGATGAGGAAACCGCGGTTCAGAGAGGCCAAGGTCAGCTAGAAGAAGCCCAGGTTGGAATCTCTGTCAAAATTCTGAGTTCCTAGCATCACCTCGTCTCAGGGACCTGGCCTCCCTGACAAGCTGAGGACAAGTCAGGTGACCCTGAATTTCCTCCCATAGTAACTTGCGGGGCGGGGGCAGGGGCGGGGATGGGGGTCGTGCTGACATGTAAAGAGGAGAATCTGAACTTGGGTTCTAGACTCGACTCCACCCCTGCCGACCAAGGGAGCTTGGAGAGCCACGGTTCCCCTAAGAGCTTCAGACGTCCCTCCTGCGTGCGGGGAGCGAGGCCGAAGCTGAGGGGCCTCCCTGCTGTAACACAGAGAAAACTTCCTCATGGTCTACAACTTTGAGGTCTCTCCACCCCCAGATTCCCATGAGCTAGCGTGGTTCTCCGGTGTTCAAGCCCTGTCAGAAAGAAAAAAGAAAGCGAAACATTCGAATCCCGGTGTTGTGGAAGGAAGCTGCACTGGAATCCGAGCTCTATGTGTTCTTCCAAGAACCAAATGCCCTCCTTAAAGAGGGCGCTTCCCCATCCACAAAGCCTCCTGACAGTCCCTCGAAGCTAAAAATGTACAACGTATTCTTCTCTGAGCATCTGCATGGCTTGTCTGAGGAGGGAAACAAGCTTTTTGAAAGAAAGTGCCCCAGGCAATTTTTTTTGTTTTTCATGGCTCCCCTGTTTTGAACAGGCTGGTTTAATCTTTCTAAATGTAAAGCCCAGACTTCAGAAAGGATGTTGCTATTGTTCACTCAGTCATGTCCGACTTCGCGACCCCATGGACTGCAGCACGCCAGGCTTCCCTGTCCATCACTAACTTCTGGAGCTTGCTCAAACTCACATCCACTGAACCCGTGATGCCATCCAGCCATCTCACCCTCTCTCATCCCCTTCTCCTCCTGCCTTCAATCTTTCCCAGCATCAGGGTCTTTTCCAATGAGTCAGTTCTTCACATCAGGTCCCCAAAGTATTGGAACTTCAGCTTCAGCATCAGTCCTTCCAATGAATATTAAGGACTTCCTTTAAGATTGACTGGTTGGATCTCCTTGCTGTCCAAGTGACTCAGAGAGGATGAGGGAAGATCTAATCCTGAGAGCAGTAAGCCAAATGTAAATACCCCTCCATCCTTGGCCTGCAAGAACCCCACCATCCCTCTGCCCCTGCAGTTGGATGGGGCAAAAGGCTGGAGGGCAGGGAGGAGGGAGGAAGCGTTGCCTTCCTTTTAAATAGAGTTACAATTTCATCGTTCGTAGCTCAGAGAGGCATAAACACAAAATGCCAAGAAAACAAATCTCCAAAAATAGTTTCTCCACCCTCCGCACCCCACCCCCTCTTCTCTCCTTCCTCACGGTTTCTGTCACGTTAGTTACTCAGAGATCTTTTTCACTGTATCTTCGGGATCAGTCCGTCTAAGGCTGGGCCTGAGAATCTGCGTGTCTAACAAGCTCCCAAGTGGTTCCAAAGCTGCTGGTTGGGGATCACACTTGGAGTAGCAGAGGCTCAGACCATGAAAGGTACTCGATCAGGTCACAAAGCAAGAAGTCAGGGGGTGACAGACGCAGGGCTGTTTCCAGCTTAACCATCTACACACGTGGTCAATGCCTGCGATTCTCCTGGTCTCGAGATGACTGCAAACCCTCCAGGAGTGACTCCTGACAAGAGGCAGAAAGGGGCTCTTTTCCCCGTGTCTGTTCTTTTTATGAGAAAGGGGATAATCTCCCCCCAGAAACCTTCAGAAGACATCCCCTAATATCTCACTGGGCTTCTCAGATGGCTCTAGTGCAAAGAACCTGCCTGCCAATGCAGGAGATGCAAGAGATACGAGTTTGATCCCTAGGTCAGGAAGATCCCTGGAGAAGGAAATGGCAACCCACTCCAGTATTCTTGCCTGGAAAATCCCATGGACAGAGGAACCTGGCTGGCTGCAATTCATGGGGTTGCAGAATCAGACACGACTGAAATGACTTAGCACAATATTTCATTGGCAAGCACTCTGTCTCATGGCCGCCTGGGCAACAGGGAGCCTGGGAGAGTGAGCACTTGGTGAGGGGAAACGGGGGTCACCATGGCAGAGGCCTTCAGCAAGTGAGAACCGTGAAGGGCCGCTGGTGAGCAGCCGGCCATGTTCACCAGGGCCGTCTTTCAGATGCTCCAGACCACTCCTGTATTCTGTCTCAGAGGTCGGTGCAAACGGAGAGGGGTCATGCCAGGCTTCAGCACGCTCAGGCAGTGGCACTGGGATGCAGGCGGGACACAGCCCAGGTGCCCCCACCTCCCAGAGAGAGCACCAGCCCTTCCAACCCCTCTCATCAGACCGCCGTCTCATCAGACAGCAGATGACACACCCAGGCTCCCCTGTTCCCTCCTTTCTGGGAGCAAACACACATGCTTCCCTGGAAACCACAACAGAGACATAAAGCCGAGGAGTGCGTCCGCTGAGCCAGCCGCGAGTAGCGGTGCCCGGTAAACTCGCCCCGCAGACCCACAGCACACTAAGTGTTGGGAACCAAGGTAGCATTTTTCCCAGAAGTAACATGCGGCCCCTTGGAAACAAGGGTTACCATGGTGATGTTTTCTACCTGGGCCCGCCTCAGGTGAGGTTGGAAACGAGACCCTGGTGTTTTAGCCAAACCACTAAAGCATAGAGAGCAGAGCCCAGTGGGCGGGGGGCGGGTGGTTCCCGAAGTCCCCCCTCCGGGTGCCCTGGCGGGTTTGGAGCTCCTGGGTCACATAGCGGCTCTCAGCAGCGCCACGTGGAAGGAGCCCAGCTTTGGAGTGAGGCAAACCTGGATTCAGTTCTGCCCTGGCCCCTGACCTGGGTGTGACCTTGAACTACCTTGGCCTCGATTTCCATCTCAATGATGAGGGGAGAAAAGCAAGGCATTCCTAGGGGCCTGTGCTCACTCTCCCAGGCTCCCTGTCGCCCCGGCGGCCACGAGACAGAGTGCTTGCCAATGAAATGTTGTGCTAAGTCACTTCAGTCGTGTCTGACTCTGCAACCCCATGAATTGCAGCCAGCCAGGTTCCTCTGTCCATGGGATTTTCCAGGCAAGAATACTGGAGTGGGTTGCCATTTCCTTCTCCAGGGATCTTCCTGACCCAGGGATCGATCTCATAGACCCCAACTTGCAGGATTGTTGGCATGTAAACAAGACTGCATATGTGACGGGTTGAGCCAGGCGCCTGGAACGGAAGCCGCCAGAGGACCAGCGTCTGGTCTGGGGGGTGTAGAGGCCGCGGGCACAGAGGGGCTGGCATTGCGACTTCCCTCCAGCCCTGGCAGACAGGAAAATGAGATGAAGGTAAATACGGAGGACGTTCTCAATCTGCCATGAGAATCCCTATGCTGGAGACTAAAATGGTCCCAGTGTACATGACCCACACTGCCTGGGAAGCCGGGCTGGGAGCCACGTGACCGGCTCTCTGCGGGAAACGCTCAGAGACAGGGAGCTGATGGATCAGCTGACTGGCATCCCTTCCCTTCTACAGGCAGGGCTGACTGGGCCCAGCCTTGGGGCGTGGTGGTCGTGGAAGCAGAATAGGAGACTTGGAACAGAGGCTGAAGACCCTCACACCCGCAGCAGACGGGACCTCAGAGGTCCTTCACCTTCCTCTGCCTTGGGGGACCGCTTAGGTCAGAAGAGCTCAAAAGCCAGAGTCTGGAGCCTGAAGATCTCTCTTTATCTCACTTGTCTTGGGCAGAAAGCAGCGACAAGATGTGACCCTGCCATCAGCAGGGATGAGGACTCATAAGCACACACGTGGGAGGATTTGAGGGCGGACAAGACTGTGGGTGTCCTTTCTGGGTTGTCGGATTCCTAGGGGCCTGCACTTCTCATCATCTTTGAGCTAGCTGACAGCTCTGGAAGTTGTAGACAACTTAGAGAATGGAAATGATTTCTCTATACACTGACTGGTGAATTTTGTCCAGAGGAATAGCACAGACTCTTGTCCTGTGACTATCAACTGGTTTTGCAACAATATGTAAGTTTGTGTCTAGCCTCCTCAAGGCCTCCTTAGGCTTGTTCTTTTAATTTTTCTTTGAACTGGTTATAACATACTATTGATTTCCTCATTAAACGATGAGTTAAATTAATTTGACATGCCCATTTCCTGTTTTCCTAGATCTATGACTTTAACCTTCAAAAAATAATCTTTTTACAGGGGCCACAGGGTAAAGCATGGAATGCCCAAGTTCCTGGCGAGTTGAGAAATGGGTGGTCGCAAATGACAGCAGCTGCACCATAATGATCCCGTCAGGAAGTGATACCTCCAGTGGACTCTGTCTTCTCCAGCGTGGTCTCAGAAGGATTTGTCAGCTGCTCAGGCTAAGTGCAGTGGCAACCCACTCCAGTACTCTCGCCTGGAGAATCCCAGGGACGGAGGAGCCTGGTGGGCTGCAGTCCATGAGGTCCCGAAGAGTCGGACACGACTGAGCGACTTCATTTTCATTTTTCACTTTCATGCGTTGGAGAAGGAAATAACCCACTCCAGTATTCCTGCCTGGAGAATCCCAGGGACGGGGGAGCCGGGTGGGCTGCCGTCTATGGGGTCGCACAGAGTCGGACATGACTGAAGTGACTTAGCAGCGGCAGGCTAAGTGATCAGCAAGGGATAAATCTTCAGATGGCCAGCAGGCTGTGGGGAGGCCAGACGTCCCCTCGGGCTTCCCCAAGGGCAGCACTTCAGCTTCACGAAGTGCAGAGTGATGAGGTTAGGTCTGAAAAATAACAAATAGGCTTTTGAGAACATCCCAGCTGGCTGTGTGATTGGGCTTTGTGTGTGCCAATGGGCTGGAGCCAGGTTGCCAGACATTGCTGACAGCCCCGGTGGGTGGAGACCCAGGACGAGGCTGTTGGAGAGGCTGTCCAGTGCCACAGAGCCGCCTGGCCAGACAGGCACAGCCCGCCTTGGGCCTGGAGGACTTTCACCCTCCTGCTCATCTCCTCAGATGGAGGGGTTAGAGACCTGTTGACCCATGGAGCAGAAGAGCCTGAGCAGCTGATGACTTGAAAAGGTGTTTCTGTCTTAGCAGTGCAGAGGGGGCAGGTCTAATTACAGACACCCAAGGTCTTGGTCACTTGCTTTGCTTCCACCTGGGGCCATCCTGCAAGGCTCCACAGCTCATGACAGGATATGCCAGGCCCACAAGGCTCAAACATCAGGATCACTAACTTCATCCATGACGGGGCCTCGGGGCTGCGAAAGTGAAAACGTTAGACACTCAGTCGGGTCTGATTCCTTGTGACCCCATGCACTGTAGTGTCCTTTGTAGACTCTTTTGTCCATGGGATTTTCCAGGCAAAAATACTGGAGCGGGTTACCTCTTCCTCCTCCAGGGGATCTTCCCAACTCAGGGATGGAACCCACATCTCCTGTGTCTCTTGCATGGCAGACGATTCCTTACCTGCTGAGCCACTGTGAAGCCCAGGCTTGGGTGGGAAGCTGACCTGTGTTCAAACTGAAATTCTCTTCCTTCCCTGTGGTGTGACCTCAAGGGGGATGATCGATCCCACTTATTTGGTTTATAAAGCAGAATAACAACTCTGTGTCCCCTGGCAGGTTGTAGGATGACCTGAGAACATGGGAGGTGTTAATGGTTCACAGCAGACTCTACCTAGATCTTTGATGCCTGCTCCTTCCGTAGGATGGAAACACGAAGTCTTAGGTGGGCTCTCAAAGCACTTGATTTTACCATGTTTTACTTCTGGCTCTGACACAAACTCACTCGTGTCTGCTCTCTGGATATTTAAAATATGGGGACCTGAACAAGGAATGGAATTCCAGCATCCCACCTTGCCATTGTTCAGGACATGGGAAAGCTGAGATGTGTTCTAGGGAAGGACTGCAAGATTTCAACAAAATCGGTCCCGACCCTCTTTCCCTCTTGACCCCTGCCCCCCAGATCAACACAAATGTCTGGGAAGGGCAGAGCTTATTTGAGGATGGCTCCTCAGAGTTATCTGCAGAATTTTCTAAACCCTCCCCGCTGCCACTTGCCTCCAGAAAACAGAGTCTCGGCTGCATTTCCAGCCTTCTGCCTCTAAACGGAAGAAACGGCAGCACTTCTTTCTCTCATTTGGATGCCTGGCCACTGTCAGGCATCCCAGACCAGACTGTGGGCTCCCAGAGCAGGTGCGGGGACTCAGCTGTCCCGGAGAAGCCGGCCAACTGCAGGTCTGTGTAGGCGGCTGGGCCTATTATTCAAGGTGATAGAATTCTCTGGCTTGGAAACTCACTGTCTCCATGAAAAGAATCAGCCTCCACATTTCTGCCAGATGATTAAAACATTAAGTGAAAAGCACTGCTGAGAATCGCAGGGAGCCGGGGCAAGACGTGTCCTGAAATAACTCCTGGGCTGCACCTCCAAACACTCTGAACCCTGAACTTCTGGTAGGAGCATCACATTCAGGAAAGGTCTGGGAGTGCAATTCCTTTCACCCTCCTGCAAAGACCATGCTTTTTCTGGAAGACATTTCCCCCTTGACAACTATTCTAAGAATGCAAGGAGAGTTCACATTTTCTTCTAAAAATTACGCCTCCAGACTTGGAGCTCTGCTGATGCGTCTGTATCAACAGTTAAGCTGAATCTACAAGAGGTTGCTGATGTGAAAATCCAAGAGCACAAAAGTGATGGACTTGGAACTACCTATCCCCGGCCCCCAGGCCCCTCTCATGAGCTATTTCAAGTGCATTTGGAGGGATTTCATTAATTGTAACACATGCTTCTCCTTGCCTCCCAGGAACTGGGTAAGATCTGCACTTATCCTTGTGCTCCTGAAGTCCACGCCTCTGGGCGGGCAGGGAAGATGTTACGTTAATGTCCCCAAGATCATCTCTGGCCCTCAATTTACTGTCTGTGCCCCCTCCCATCTCTTCCCAAGTACACCCTCTGTTGCTTGTGGAAGGGAACAGAACTGGCAACAGGTCAGACCAGGACTCTGTAGTTTCTGCCCCGCGCCCCCCAAAACACACACACCCCACTCGTGGATGGCATTTGTATGCTTATAGATTTTTATCAGGTAATTGGAGTCAAGGAAGGAGTGCTTGGGCAGAGATAGATACCTGTTCACCATAATAGGCTCCCTTCCTCTGGGCACATGGACTACATTTCCCAGCTGCCCTTGCAGTGGGATTTGATCACATGACTTGAGTTCTAACCAATGGAAAGAGAGCAGACGTGACCCTGGCTCAGTCTAGAGATGCGATAGAATACTCTTTGACATTAAAAAGGAACAAAGGACTGACCCAAGCTATGTCAGGATGAACCTCAAAAACATTATGCTCAGTGAGAGAAGTCAGACACAGAGACCACAACTTGTATCATTTTATTTACACAAAATATTCAGAATAGGCAGGTTTAGCGAGATGCCAAGTAGATTAGTGATTACATATGGGGTGGGAATGGGCTTCCCTGGTATCTCAGTAGTAAAGTATCCACCTGCAATGCAGGACACACAGGAGACTCGGGTTCAACCCCTGGGTTGGAAAGATCCCCTGGAGAAGGAAATGGCAACCCACTCCAGTATTCTTGCCTGGGAAGTCCCAGGGACAGAGAAGCCTGATGGGCTATATCGTCCATGGGGTCACAAAAGAGTCCGACATGACTTAGCTACTGATTAACAACAGTGAGGTAGAAACATTAAATGGATACAAGAAATCCTATGTAAGGTTAATGATGGGGTTGTGAAAATGTTCTAAAGTGACCAAAAAACATTCAATGACACAGTCAATGAAATGGGCAAATTTTATGATAAATAAAATATACCTCAATGAAGTTGTGAAAAATGCAGGAAGTGAGCATGTCATTTCCGGGACTGGTCTATAAAACCTGCCCACGTGTTCTTCTCCAGACCTTTCCTCTTCACCCTTAGAGATGTGGAGAGTGATGGGGTTGGGACTGAGGAGCCTGGGTCCCTGAGTGACCACGTGGAGGACAGCCACTCCCCACCTCCACGCTGATCTGAGAGCAGGAAGTGAGCTGCTATGTATTAAATGACTACTTGTTGGATTTTGTTGTGACAGTAACTCCCTTGCATAAATTTGTACAGAAGGTCTCAAGGCAACCACACGTATTTCCATCTGAATGGCATTCTGGTTGTTTGGTCACACCAGCATGGAAACTGTGTTTCTTTGTCAGAAGTCCTTCGTTTTCCCCATATTTCACTGGGTCCTCCCTTCAACTCCACCCTTCCCTGATACCTCTTGAATCGGCCTCGGGAACTCCGGCCCCTCCTTCTCAGCCATGCAGAGCATCCCAGTCAGAAGACCCTAAGCATGGCAGATTGTTTCCAGGGCAGCCTTGGGAGAGGAAAAGGAGGTGAGGAAATCACTCCATTGGGTGCTGAAGGTGGGGGGCTGATCCCTGTGTGGAGTGAGCGGGGTTGGGAGATTCATGGTGCCAGACTCTACCAGACTCTGCTGCCTTTTTCCATCTCAAGCATCCACATTTTCCTGCAACTCTAGAATCAATATGGCATGAGGGTAGTAGGAATCATGAAACACTCTGAGTCACAAAAGAGAAAAGGCATTGAATATTAGCATGGAAGAGATACTGAAACAAAGAAATGCCTCCAAGCTACAAAGATAAATTGTATAACACAGGAACTATAACCAATATTTTATAATAATATAAATGGAATATAACCTTTAAATATTGTGAATCAATCTGTAATTTATATAATATTATACATCAACAAAAAAATTTTTAATACCTCCAAGTGTGCATTTTATCTGCAATAAGCAAAATAACTTTTTCAAGCATCATTGAAACTGTGGGGGAGAAAAATCCTGGAAAGTACCTGGGGCAAAATCAATGACGAATGGGAGCTAATTTTACCGGTCTGTTGTTCACTGAAGGTTTTCACAAGGGATGGGTGTTTTCTTTATTTGGTGCGCTGATGCTGTCGGGTTCCAAGAGCGGAGTCCACCCCCGCACTTTCTCCTAGCACCGCCGAGAGCACGCCTCACCTGGATTACCAAGGTTCTCCGACCTTGGCGCTCCTGCTTTCACGCTTGTCTCTGCCAGCCACTCTGCACAGCCACGCTTACAGCCAGTCGCTCTCTTGCTTACAGTCCTTCGGGCTGCCACTGTGGTGCAGTGCACAACCCACACCTCTGTCCCCTGAGGTCCTGGGTGTAACTCGGAGGGAGCTTCAAGGTCTTTGGGCCCCACATTGCCCCGACTTCACCCGTCACCATCTTTGACAGGAGCCTTCTGTCTAACCACTCGGAATCCCGAGTGTGTTGCCATGTGTCTCTAGACCTTTCCATACCGTTTCTTCTGCCTGGAACTCTTCCCATCTCCCTTCCTCACTCAGGGGTTTCCCATTCACCCCTCAAAGCTCTATTCAGCATCCCGTCCTCCAGAAGACCGCCTCTGTCTGCCTCACTCTGTCCTCTGTGCTCCTCGGGCCCCTGGGGACTGTCCAGTGAGCTCCCTGAGGATGGTTGTTGCATCTGGAGATGTGAGCTGGGGTGGGGGCTGTCCCTGGAGGAGCCAGAGGTGGAGTCACAGATGCTTCTGCCTCAGCTATCAAGAGGGAAATGCTGAGAGAAGCCAGAGGGAAACTGAGGCCAGAGCGAGGGCCCTGGATCAGGCAGCCTGAAAGGCAGGTCAGCCCTGGGAAAGAAGGCAGATTCTTGCTGGAAGTGTCCACTATGCCCGTCCCCTCCCCACCACACCGCTCGTTTCTGCCCAAGACTTTGCTAAACGATGCCCACCGTCCCCTGCTCACCCAGCGCCTACAGGTCACCTGTAGAAGTGCCCTGGGAGGGGTCAGGGGTGGTGAGGATTAACATGGGCAGGTCGATGCTGGCTGTTCCACTGGCCAGCGGGAAACAGGCAGGCTTAAGAGGACCCAGCAAGGTCAGGGTAATATCCCGCAACAAGAACAGGGCTGAAAGAACCAAGGTTGAGTGTGCAGTTCAATTCCTTAGAAGTGAGATGCAGAAAGAGTCTCAGCTGGAGCCGCACTATCCTCTCCTCAGACCACGGGGCACTGGCTCCCACGCTGGCAATGAACATCTCAGGGACAGCATCCTTGTTCACCTCTGAGAGATAATCAAACCGCATAATCACGGAGATTAAAAAGCTGTCATAGAGATCACCCGAGAGCAATTCCGCTGGAATGATTACGGTTCTCCAGATGGGTCTTTGGTACAAAAGGTCAGATCGTTGGCATCTCTCTAAGGAGAGAGCTCGTTTCTTCTGTATCCACACAGCAAATACCCACTTGAGGGCTCGGGCCGAGAAGGCTCTGTGCAACAAGTAATAACAGCCAGGGGAGAGGGGAAGTATGGGGAAGGCGGCCCGCAGGGGGAGCTGGCCAGGACCGTCATGACACCCTCTTCTTTAAGGGACCAGGCGCCTTATTTAATAATTTGATTTTATTATTTTTTAGTGGAATTGCTGGGTTAAAAGCTTTTGGTTCTATACTGGGTTTCTAACTTGGGTTTTTTTCTTTCTTTTTTTCCTTTAAATGAGAAACAGATTACAATGGAGGCATTTTGTTATGTATATTAAATGCAGACACATTCAGAGAAAACAAATGAAAAGGCAGACATAACACAAGTTTGTACAAGCAGTGTTCACATGCATATGCATTAGCTCATGGTCCCTTAAAATAAGCTAGTTTCTCCAGCCTTTCATTATGCAGAGAGGGGAGTATTTTCCAAACACGCTCTCAATTAAGGTGAAGTGGCCCTGGCAGAGCTCTCCTCTGACACAGTCCTTCATTACGAGCTCCTTCCTCCGGCTGCTCTCCTTTCTGCATGAGTTTACTGGTTCTTCCCCTTAGCTTTGCTGTGCCATGCTGCGCTCAGCCCTGTCTGACTCTTTGCAACACCGTGCGTGGACTGTAGCCCACCAGGCCTCTCTGCACATGGGATTGCCCAGGCAAGAATACTGGAGTGGGTTGCCATTTCCTTCTCCAGGGGATCTTCCCGATCGAGGGATCGAACAAGTGTCTCCTGCATTGGCAGGCAGATTCTTCACCACTGAGCCACCAGGGAAGCAGTTCTTCCCCTCTGATACCTTCTTTATCACCAGTTGAAAGGAAAACATAATTGTTACTTAAGCAAGTCACAAACAAGCAAACAAATATACTGACTAAATCCAAGGGATGTGGAGTTAGAAAGCCCAGGTAAAAATGTCTCTGCCACTTACTACTGGGCAAGTGATTTCACTTCTTGAGCTTCAGTTTTCTCATCTATAAAATGGGTATAAGAATATGAGGATCAAATAGAATGATGCTTGTGCAGGAATGTCAAGATAAGCATCTCATGTGTTGTTATATCCTTATAAATTGTATACACTAAATATTGGAGAAGGAAATGGCAGTCCACTCCAGTATTCTTGCCTAGAGAATCCCATGGACAGAGGAGCCTGGTGGGCTGCAGTCCATGAGGTTGCAGAGTTGGATACAACTGAATCAATTTAGCACAGCACATACATGAAATATATCACTTGCCCCAGAGAACTAAGTTTGTTGGCTGGAAATGGTCCTGGAGGTCATCTCTTCTTACAGGAGAGATTGATCTAGGGGTGCGGAGGCTCACTAGAATGCAGACAGCAAAGGGGTGGAAGCCAGTTCTTATTGAGCATTTACCATGTGTCAAGTCCGACACTCAGAATCTGGTCCTGGGGTCTCTGCCCTTTCCAGTACTCTGCGCTCCAGATAAATGGCGTGAGTCCAGACTTGCTTGACTTTGCTCCTGCCCATCAAACCGTAAAAAACATCCCACAGCCCACACCCTCTGTACACCCCCATCCTCCAGTCTGGGACATCACTGCAAGTGACACAACTCCACCATTACCATCGCCAAACAGAGGAACTGATCGTAAAAATACAGGCTGGATTATGAACTCCAGGAACTAGAGACAAGTTGAGCTCCTGGAAGAATCAGAACCAGGGCCGGGTGTGCCCTTAGGGACCCAGGTCACCTCCAATTCTCCGGGTGCATCTGTGTCATTATTTACCAGGTGCCAAGTGTGGTGCCACAAGCTTTATGTTACCTAACCCTCCTGAAAGCCAATGTTCATACTGGGAAACTGAGGCACAGAGTAGGTACTGGCTACCAAGGCTCACCAACCAATCCATCAGGGAGCTGGAATCTGAACCAGAATCTGGTGCCATTTCAGTCTGATTGGGCCGAGCAGACCAGGTGCTCCCAGCACTGGACCAATCAGTGTGGCCTGGAGGCGAGGAGACCTGGGATGCTGGAAGTAGCCCTGGCACTTCTGCCAGGGAAAGCCAGGAAGAAACCCAATGTGACCCACTGCACTGTCACCCTCTGGGATCGAGCAGGGAAAGCCGTCCTCCAGGGAAGCCACCCTCTTCCCAGCTTGGAGCCAGCCTCTTGCTCACTTTTAGAACAGTGCCTGGCACACCACCACCACCCCTCCATCCCCCGCCCCCCACCAGCTCCCTCGGGGCCCTGAGTCCCACGGGAGGGCTTCCCTGGGTGTCTCCTCATGCCCGGCAGAGAAGCCACGAGGTCTGAGAGTGTCAGAGCCATCTCAGCCCCCAGAGACTGCACAGGGCTGTACATGAGGCTGCTCAGCGCAGGAATGAAGGGAAGGAGGAAGGAAAGGTTCTCCCTCTCTGCTTCCCTTCCCTCCCACACACCCCCAGATTCTCTCTGCTCAGGCTCCAGTTTGGGGGGTGGGGGGCAGGGCGCAGTTGAAGTGGACGTAAAGGGGGCCAGCAGGCAGGATGGCTGCTCAGGGCAAGTCTGAGGCCCAAGCCGCACACCTGGTCCAGAGAGGCAGAGGGCCCACTGATGCAGGAATCAGGGAGCAGCAGGAGGAGGGGCCTAGACCTCCTCCCAGAAGGCCTGCAGCTGACCCTCTGCTTGCCCTGACCTCGCAGGGTCCTGCCCGACAAAACAAGGCCCATCCCAGCTCAGGCACTGCCGCCCCCCCTCTGCCCCGGGCCATTGACTCTTTTTCAGACCAGGTGCTCACAGAGCTCGCCAGCCCAGCCCAGATCCCCTGAGCCACGGCCAGCAGGAAGCAAGAGGACCCCCATCCACCTTTCACGGGCTCTGGTCTGCAGCCCTCAGCTCCTCCCTTGCCCTGAGGATGTTGAATTAGGCCTGGAGCCTTCCAAAGGCATGGAAATTCTTTCTTCTTTTTCCTTGAATGAAGCAAACCATGCAGAAAAGAGAAAACTTGAAATGTTTTAAGAATAATGATTGTTATTGTTGTTTAAAATAAAACATGATCATTTTTTCAAAATCTAAGCAATATATAAAAGAAGGAAAGATCTCTTCAAAGTTAAGAGAGGAAAGGAGTATAAAAGGATAAGAACTTGAGGATGCTACATTTTGATATGACAGTGTGTGTCCATGCATCATCGTTTACATGAATCAGGTCTCTAACACTTTCATTCTGTTTTATAACATCATTCCAAGAACTGTTGAGTCTTAATTCCAGAGTTGAATGAATCCTATGCTCGCCACCAATCTTTTGAGGATGATGCCTTATTTCTGAGATCTGGAGTTTGACTCCTCAGGTGTTGTTGCCATTTAGTTGCTTCAGTGGCGTCCAACTCTTTGCAACCCTGTGGACTGTAGCCCACCAGGCTCCTCTGTCCACAGGAATCCCCCCAGTATTCTTGCTTGAAAAATTCATGTACAGAGGAGGCTGGCAGGCTACAGATTGTGGGCTCGCAAAAAGTCAGACACCACGGAGCAGCTAACCCTTTCAGGCAAGAAATCTGTAGTTGGTTACATTTCCTACTCCAGGAGATCTTTCTGACCCAGGAATCAAACCTGCATCTCCTGCACTGCAGGCATATTGTCTACCTTTGAGCCACCAGGTGATTCCTCAGGGTTCTGTCCAAAAAAAGAAAAAAGGCTTTTAGGAACACTGTGCTCATACTTTAAAATGTCCTTGTCTTTACAACCCAGGGAGCTCTGGGTCACATTTCCTTTCCCTGCCAAACTCTAGATCCTGGCCACTGTTCTCAGGCACTGGATGCTGTGGGGGGATTTTCGTATTGTTTTGTCTCATTTGGCTTTTTTGTTTAGAGGATTCTGCCTTTGTCATGGTGTTCAGTAGCTACACAAGGTTATGATTCAGAATTGATCACTCTGTGCATTTTTTACTGTAATACAGTGACTTTGTTGAATAGAAGATTCGAGTCCTTCTTCTGGTGAGTTTATGTTTCATTTTCCTTTCATTTTGTTCTCTTCTTTGGAAGCACCACAATCCTTTCCCGTCCATGTAAATCACTGCCACTATCATTTTTGCATCTTTGCACAGGTTTGTTTTGCATGATTTCATCAAACGTGTATTTTCAGGTTTTTGTTGCTCTGAATGCAGTTTCCTTCTCTGTAGTGTTTTATTTTTTTCCTCCCACTTGTTTCCTAAATTTCAACTTGTCTCTCATCTCTTTCTGTCATTATGGAATCTCTTCCTTGAAATGCACACAGATGTCCTTGGAGCTCAGTTTTTCAGCCCATTGTATCTGTAGTTGCTTTGGATTGTGTGGGATTCAGTTGATCTCTCCCCATCCTTCTTTGAACAACCCCTCTTTGTTGTTGTTCAGTCCCTAAGTTGTGTCTGACTCTTTGTGACCCTATGAACTGCAGACCCTACGAACTGAAGGCTTCCCTGTTCTTCACTGTCTCCTGCAGTTTGCTCAAACTCATGTCCAGTGAGTCAATGATGCCATCCAACTGTCTCCTCCTCTGTCGTCCCCTTCTCCTCCTGCTCTAAACCTTCCCCAGTATCAGGGTCTTTTCAAATGAGTCAGCTCTTTGCATCAGAAGGCCAAAGTACTGGAGCTTCACCTTCAGCATCAGTCGTTCCAGTGAATATCCAGGATTGATTTCCTTTAGGATTGACTGATTGGATCTCCTTACAGTACAAGGGACTCACAAGAGTTTTCTCCAACACCACAATTATAATTTGAAGGCATCAAGTCTTCAGCGCTCAGTTTTCTTTATAGTCCAAATTTCACATCCCAACATGACTACTGAAAAAACCATAGTGGACTATATGGGCCTTTGTTGGCAAAGTGACGTCTCTGTTTTTTAATGTGCTATCTAACTTTAGCATAGCTTTCCTTCCAAGAAAGAGAAGATAAAGCCCTCTTTAGAAGCATATTATTCACCCGACTTTTTCTCATATCCTTTTCCTTTTTGATTGCATTCTTGCTGTATCTATGCATAAGTTTTATGTGGATTCCTTTCTGACTGTCACTCAGCTTGATGGGCTCAGCTATCTCCTGAAAAAATAGATGTGAGTAGGAAAAAAGGCATAAAAGCATCTAATCAAGTCCAGCCTTTTCCTGGAGCCATGACTCTGCCGATGACTCATGCCCGAGAAGTGTGACTGTCCACCCCGCCCACCCGCAGCTCTTCCCTGAGTTGGGAAGGTGGTCACGGATGGAAACATGGCAGGAGGGCGTGGGCTCCTCTTCCTTCTCCATCCTGGGCCTGCCCATCTTGCCTCAAGACATCAGAGGAGGCGCACACTGGGCTAGAGGGAATTACCAGTGGGAGTGGGATGGCGGAGGGTTCAGAGCTCTGCTTTGGCCACTGTCTTGACATGCTTCTTCTCACCCAAATGAAGGCATCATACTGACAGCTAAATCTGAGAATTATTTCTTTGATACTTTTCTTCTCACTACTTTCTTTGCTTTTCTCTTTCTGGTTTTCTCCTGCAGATATTAGACTTTCTAATTTGACCTGCTAATTTCCTTTTCTTTTTTCCTTTGTTTCCCCATTTTCCTTTCTTCCTCCATTTTCCTAATTTCTTTGGACCCCTCTGTAGATTGTGTAAATGTATTTCTCCCATTTTTTTTAAATCTATTTTTTTAATTGAAGGATAAAGGATAATTGCTTTACAGAATTTTGTTGTTTTCTGTCAAACCTCAACATGAATCAGTCATAGGTATTCTACCATGTTTTTAATCCCCGAGGGTCCTCCTTGGGATTCTGCACTGGATGTGCAGTGTGGTCACAGCTGCCCCAGACTCTCCTCTCTCTCTCACTCCCCACACCTGGCTTACCCTGGACCACCTCTCATCATATGATTACCGCCAAGTTCTTCATCTTCTAAGCAGTTTTCCCCATCCTGCAAATAGCCTTCCTTGGCTGTGTTGTGGGTCTAGAAATGCTCATCCAACCAAAAGCCCACTTGGGGGAGATGGACTCAGGAAGGAGGCCAGTATAAGCCCTGGAAGTGGGAGCAATTTAGACAGAGAATTCCAGGGTTCTGGGAAATAGAGCCTCAGCCAGAGGGAAGGGGGTACAGGTTCCAGATGGGCATGTCACCTTGGTTCTTGGACTCTTTGATCCTCTGGGAATGGACATGGCCAGGGAAAGACCAGGGAGGGGCGACACAGAAGAGTCAGAGTGGGCCGGCTCTCGGCCTCTCAGGACTCTGTCTGATCTCCCTTGTGTCTGGGACAAGGGAGAGGATACTCTTCCCCATCCCAAGTTCGCATAAACCAACTTTCACAAAAATTTTGTTGATCCCAATCTCACAGTTTGTCAAAGCTATGACAAAACTAGACAGCATTTTAAAAGCAGAAACATCACTTTGCCGACCAAAGTCTGCATAGTCAAAGCTATGGTTTTCCCAGCAGTCATGTCCAGATGTGAGAGCTGGACCATAATGAAAGCTGAGCTCTGAAGAATTGATACTTTTGAACTGTGGTGTTGGAGAAGACTCTTGAAAGTCCTTTCGACTGCAAGGAGATCAAACCAGTCAATCCTAAAGGAAGTCCGGAATATACATGGGAAGGACTGATGCTGAAGCTCCAATACTTTGGCTGCTTCATACGAACAGCCAACTCATTGGAAGAGACCCTGATGCTGGGGAAGATTGAAGGCAGGGGGAGAAGGGGACGACAGAGGATGAGATGGTTGGATGGCATCCCCGACTCAATGGACATGAGTTTGAGCAAACTCTGGAAAATAGTGAAGGACCGGGGAGCCTGGCGCGCTGCAGTTCATGGGCTGACAAAGAGTAGGACACGACTGAGAGACTGAATAACAACCAGGCAATATATTAACTATTGATCGTGAGTCTGATGTGGGATAAGGAGTGACACTGACCCTTCTTTAAGCAGTGGGACCATGGAGCAGGGACACAGCAGAGGACACAAGCTTGGCTCATGTGACGCGTGTCCTGCCCGATTTCCCAGCCAGTCCGACTAATGTCTCAAACAACAGCAGTCTTACAGTATCACCAAACCCCTCACAATGCATCCCCATCTACCATCACCTTGATAACACACATCTTCCAGGGGACAGAACCAGGGAAACAGGAGAGAAGCTGTGGGGTTCGCCTGTTAGGGACCCACCTTCTACTTGAACATCCCATGTTCTCCAACACAGCTATTTAATCCTGGTCTCCCACATCCAGACTCTGCTGTTTCCTTGATGCCTATAGCCTGCAAGTCAAAATCCCATGTTATAGCAACATACACTCCAGCCAGGGAGACAGTTAGCAGTCTAATAAATCATTCCCAGGCTTTAGGATTTCCAGAAGCAGTACTTTTCATTTAAAGTTAAATTGGGGGCTGACATTGGGTTGACAGCTTAAAACAAACAAAAAACAAAACAACCAAACTGCCCTCCACCCATCACCACGATCCCGTTAAAGAACGAAGGTGTCAGCCGAACAACAAAAAGAGGAATCGCATACTCTCCATGTGGAGGGTACCCCTTTAAGCTGAATCAACTCACCTTTATGAAAAACTCATTATGTTTTCTTTATTTTTCACATTTCGCCTTAGAGCAGGGAACACTTGATTCTTCATTTTTTCCACATAGTTCAGTGTTTGGAAATCACTTCTTTAATGCACGTAACAGGAAAAAATTAAAAAGCCACTACGTTAACAAAGTCATGCCAAGGCCCAGATTCCTCGGGCAGTGGTGGGAACTCATAGAAAGAGTGGAGGAGAACTAGATTTGAAAGGTCTGCCCTTGGACTTGACTTTTTCCAATTCTACTTGAATATTCAGCCTCGGTGGGCTTAGGTCACTCCCTGATACAGCCAGGTACCTCTCCTGCACCTTCTTTTCCAAGTTTGTCTCTCCCAGACGAGTCTGGTTGAAAAGCTCTTCTTGTCCCTTGCTTGCAATGCCCTCCTTTTGTACCTTCATGAATGTTTTGGAGCCCAGCTCAAGCCCTCCCCCCAAGGAGCCTCAGGGACTCCCCTCCACACAGTCAGCCTCACCTCGCTCTGCATCCCAGCTCACATCCATCACAAGAGTGTCTGCTGGTCTAGAGTTGACATCACTCATCTTTCCTCTAGAAGATGAAATGCTCAGGGGGCAGGACCTTACTCAGGTCTAGGCTGCCTTCCCCTCCCTGGGTAGACTTGGCAGAGATGGTCATGACCAAGCTCTTAAACAAGAGTCAGTGACCTTGAGCCTCAGACTGGGTTGTCGCTCAGCCTCCTCCGTACAGTAGGGGGCCAGACTGAGCCATCCTGCTTGACCCGCCTCCCCTGCTTGGAGGTGGTTCTGTCACCTTCATCCACGTCACTCCCTAATGTGTTTCTGCAGTTTCTGGTCACACTCCAGCACTGCCATTGCTGCTGATGCCGTGTCTATAAATATGACGATCCCAGATCTATATTTGAAGATTTTATGAGCCTCTTTGTAAAAACACATTAAGAGATTCAGTGTGAAATTCCTCTCCCTTTTAAAGTCTCCCCTTCCCCTGGGCTCCCATCAGTCACACCAACCGAAGGCCCCTGTTGGCTTCCGCTCTGTGATTTGCAAGTTAAAGTAAATGCTGCTTTTTTCCGGACAGAGATGGGGTGGGCCTCCCTCCCCTCTCATCCAGTCTTGCTACTGGATCGGGCTCCCAATCCCATTTTTCTTGGCACGCAAGCATCAAAGAAGCTTTCCAAAGCAAGCGTGGCTCGAAAGATAAAGCTGCACTGTGGGAATGTGATAGGATGGCCGACTCGTCTTACTTGCCTGGGATACCCCAAGTCTCAGCACTGAGAGTCTCGTCCAGGAAACTCTGGGTCCCAAAGAAAGCGGGGAAGATCTGTTGTCCGAGAAAAAAGGCTTGTTGCAGAATCATCAAATGTTAGAGTTCAGGAGAGCCTTCTGAGCGCAAGGGTTTCCGAATAACAGAGAGAAGTACAGAGTCCTTACCCAGATGAAAACTTATAGGAGGAGCACTGAACAGACAGGCTGGGGCACCTCCCGTGGACAGAGGACCGGAGCCTGTAGCCCACCTCGCCCCCACTCGGCTGCCCCGGAAGAATAAGGACCAGCTGGGACCCTAGGGCTCCTCTGATGCCATCCACCCACCACCTGGCCCCCCAAGAAGCCCGGCAGCTCCCTCTCACCCCAAACCCCAGCCCTGGGAGAGATTCTGTAGCAACGTTGGTTAACGACACAGATGAGAAACCAAACCCTCAAGAGGGAACTCTTCCCCAAGGTCACGTGGTTGGAGACAGCAGGGCGCAGACAAAGAACTCTTTCCCTTCAAAAGAGGCCCTGAGAATCACCAGCCCGTGCCTTCCCGCAGTGCCCTTGACATCTTCCCACACACCTGCTTTCTAAATCTGGAATAATCCATGTGCTCCCAACCCTACCTCCGAGACACCACCCCATAAAACCCTCACACACACACACTACTCGGGCCATGGCTGTTTAAGGGAGGCCAGCGCCCACCACTCAGGGATGCTGACTGTCCATGGCTTGGTTTGATCAGATGGAGGAACGTCCAGCACACACAATGTGGTTCTTGGGTCTCTGTTGGGTGTCCACGCTCTGTGTCTCCAAGGTTAGTGTCTACCTTCTTCCCAAGTGGCTTGGTGATAAAGAATTCGCCTGCCAATGCAGGAGACCCAGGAGAAGAGGGGATTGATCCCTGGATTGGGAAGACCCCCAGGAGAAGGAAATGGCAGCCCACTCCAATATTCCTGCTTGGAAAAATCCACGGACAGAGGTGTAGGCTACAGTCCACGGGGTCACAAAGAGTCAGACATGACGGAGCAACTGAGCAGGCATGCATGCTCCCACCTGGTACCCAAATCCTCAAGTCCTCCCTACGCGAAACCTCAGTCCAATTCTGGATCTATTCTCCCTGCATTTTAGAAGTGGCTCCTAGCCTGCCTCAAACCCGGAAACTTCCACCCTCAGATACTTGGGGTCCACTTCTTGGCCAGCCCTGCAGAACTCCATAACAAAACATTGCCTGATCTTCAGATTTCAGAAGGAAGGGGCCAGTCAGTGCTTCTCCCAGCTTTCACTATGCTGGCATTCAGCCACAGACCCTCCTGCCCCGAGGGACCCTGGCGTGGGAAGCACCCACAAAGCTTTACCTGAGGCTACTCCAGGTAAAGTGTGTCCAGGGCTGAGAACCTCAAGGGCTCTGAGCTTGGCCAGACCCTCCTCGTCTCTCCAGGGAGACGTCTCCCTGTTGCCCCCACAGGGAGTAGACGAGTCTGTTGACGTCTGCCTTGAAAGGTGCTCAGTGGTGAGAGATAAACAGAGGCGCTTTAGAATTTTCAAGAGACCATTTGAGCATTGTTGCCATTGTTTTTTAGTTGCTAAGCTGTGTCCAACTCTTTGTGATCCCATGGACTGTAGCCCACCAGGCTCCTCTGTCCATGGGATCCTCCAGGCAAGATTACTAGAGAGGGTTGCCATGCCCTCCTCCAGGGGATCGTCCCAACCCAGGCATCCAACCCGTATCTCCTGAAACTCCTGCACTACAGGCAGATTCTTCACTGCTGAGAAGCCCCCATTTGAGCATACATTGATTAAAATCAAAGATGGTTATAGGAGCCGGCCACCAAGAAGAAGAAGGGAAAAGGTTTTCATACAAAAGATGTGGACACAAAACAAGGAGACGATGTGGCCTAGGTAGTTGCCCTACTGGGGAAAGGTGAGCTAGCTGTTTGTTCCTATGTGTGTATCTTCCCAGATTCCAGTGCATTGACCTGCCTGAGGTTTCAGCTAGCTTACCTGGGTTACCAGGCATCAGAGTCACTCAGTCTATGGCCTCTTGATTTAATTACTTTTACATCAGTGACATGATCCTTCTCACTCTAACCACCCAAAAGGGCTGGACCTGTGGGCGGATGCTGTGATAAGACAACTGGAAAGAAATCTCAGAGATCTTATCATTACAACACCGTGAAACAAGTTGCAACGTGACCCCCTCCTCTGTTTGTGGATGGGAAACGCGGGTCCTAATTGGCCCAAGGACCACCACCACCCCCAGCCCCGCGCATGCTGTGAATGGCCCTGCGTACCTGTGGTCTCGCAGTCACGTGCACCGGCCGCCAGAATGGGTTCCCCTATGGAATCTGAGGGCAGAGCTGCCACTTTCACATCCCCATGTCCCCATGACATGGGGACCTCATCCACGTCCCCCATGAGCCCAGGATGTCCCTACAATAAATGACTCAAGCAGGGAAGGTAGGAATCTGTGCCTCCCTCTTGTCCCACAGCCATTTCAAACAGTGGCCTCTGTCCACCCCAGGCTTCCTTTCCGAGAAGGTCCAGCTCCCCCCACCACCACCCCCGAGGCTTCCAGATTAACCAGATGCTTCCTGTGGGCATAGGTCATTCTGGTGCTTTGCCACTTGCTGGGAAACCAGTATCACAGATGTGGACCAAGTCAACCGAGAAACAGAAGGAAGCCCCAGGGAACAAGATGGGGCCCAGGAGGCCCCAGGTGAACCAGGTTACTCCCCACCCCTACCCCAGGCCTGTTTCCTCCTTGCTAAATGGAACAGCCAGGCCAAATCATGTCCACCTCTCTGCGTCTAGCCTTCCCCTTGTAATTAACATTTCACCTGATCATATGAGTCAGAGGAAACCAAACGGAATGAAGATGATGAAACCAGAAAGGCTTGGTCCTGAAACTCACACGGTGCACACATCCTGGGATTATTCCACAATAAAAAGCCTGTTGAAACGTGGTCAGACAGAGCAGAGGCCAGCCCTTGTTGTTTAAGCAGAGAGGCAACAGGAGCTGCTTCCAGGGAACTTTGCTGGAAAGACTGGCCTGCCCAGGATGAGGTGGGGTGGGTCAGGGATCTCAGGAGTAAATACCAGCCCGGGAGATTAAAAGGGCTGCATGCAGGGTCCAGTTTGCTGCACTGTGACCCAAATGGAGGGCGGAGATGCCCACATCACAGCGTCCTCTGCCTCGTCCGTGCCCTACCCACCTCTGGCCACAGTCAAGCCCGGAAGAGCATCTCTGCGGTGTCAGGGAGGTCAGAGGGGAGGCCCAGCAGCTCCCAGTAGTGCTCAGCAGTTTTGCAAACCTCTGGGGCCTTCTGGAACCTTGTGGAATGATCCAGACCTGTATACAGTCTCAGAGTCTCCTTACGTCTCCAGCATCTGGGATGGAAACTCAACCTCTGAGCACTGAAAAGCAACAGGAGGAAAACTGCATCCCCTTCCCTTCCACAGCATACCGGGACAAGAGCTTTACAGTTTAAAATCTCCTCAAAGAAAATACGTCAGCTGCCCTGGACCGAGAATCCCAGAGATCCAGGAGCGGCACGGGTCACCTGCTCTGGCCATGGGTTGGCTCAGCCCAGGCAAAGCGGGGTGCTGCTTAGTGAGTGGGTCAGCCCTGGCTCACAGTGTCAAGTGGAAAAACAGTGTTCTACAGCTTAAGAAAATTTTATATCTATTGTGAATGAAAAGTGTTGCCTGCCTTATCAGTAAACAAAGGATGTTGCTGCCATCAAGCCCCTGCAAGCCACCCCCCACCAACAATGAGCCCCGAGAGGACTCAGGATGAGAAAGCTCCAGATAGTGGCCCCAGATGGCCAAAGTGCACATGGAAGGAATGATGTCAATGAGCCCAGACTCTTGCATCTTCACATACACAGAGAAGTGTTACATTCATTAGCTTGAGATGTCTGGTTTTCTTTTAATTAACGGTAATCTTTGGATGTTCTGACTACTTGGTCTCTCTTGTAAAAGCTCCTGTATAACCCTGCTCTTCCCTCACCTCTTTGAAGCAGTCCATCTGAGCGATCTGAGAAGCTACATCATGGGTTTAAGTCCCCAGTTTTGTCCTGCCAAATAGAACACAATTCCTAACTTTTAGGCTGTGCATTTTCTTTTCAGTTGACACTATCTATCCATCTTTCACGCATGACATAACAGGTACTCTCCTGAACGTTTCTCAAATGTTAACTGGTTTAGTCCCACTTTACAGATGAGAAAATCAAGGTGTGGGGAGCTGAGGTCCCTCGGCCACTGGTGGCAGAGGTTGAGCCCAGCCTCTACCCTCTGTGCCTGGCTGTCTGGGCAGCCCAGGGCTGGAGCTCAGGTAGGCAACGGGGCTGGCTCAGGGGTGCCAAGTGGGCTCAGGGTCTGGAGCTGGCTAAGAGCTGCAGACACAGTGGTGACTCGGCGAGCTGGCCTAGAAGGACAGCAGGGAGGAGGGGGACAGCCCTCTCTCCAGCCCCCGGCCCAGTACTCCAGCCCCCAAGGGCCAGGCCAGCCTGAACCCGTGGGTGGACTCGAGCAGGCACTGTAGGACATGGGAGGGGAAGCTGGCCGAGAACCCTCAGAGACCATCTCCTTGATGGGGAGCAAGCCGGGTCCAGGCGGGGGCCAGCGGGCCAGGAACGGGCCTTTGAAGGGAGTCAGATTCCTGCATCCATGGACTTGGCCCAGATGCAGGGAAGCAAGCCGCAGCTACTCACTCCCAGCGGCTCCAGCACATCCCCAGTTGCAGCCTGCCCTCTGCTGGGCCTATCGGGGGACGGGGAAGCAGAGTCTGCATCCTCGGGTGGCTTCTCAGAGGCCCCTCCTTGGCCCTTGTTCAGAAACTGACAATGCACAAAAGCGCAGTACAGTACGGCTTACACGTTCGTCATCATTCTAACCATTTCTTTGGGCTAGAGCTTTTAGTTTATTGCACGTGTCAATGAAACCATTACTTGAGTTGTATAAAATCTGTGAGTGGCACTTTTTTTTTTTTTTTGGGTCACAGCTGGGGGTAGAGAGGGGGCGAATGAGGAGCAGGGGATAGAGATCTGGCCTCCAGGTCAGCCCCACCCCAATGTCGAAGTCCATTCAAGCTTCCATGGAAAGAAGAGTGTCGCTCTGCCTTCAAAGTTAGAACCACTTGACATCCTGCTGGCAAATTCTTAGTCAGAGACCTTCTGATGCAAGTTGTGGCCCAGGTTCCAAAGCCATTGGCACTGAAGACCTAAGATCCCAGACTCTTGACTCAGGGCTTAGCCAACAGAGGTGACAGTCTGTTAAGGAGACAGCACATTGCTAGTGGAGAGATGTTTTTCCCCCTCTGGTAATTACATTGTTTAAGTCTGGCTCCATCTGCCCCAAGCTCTACAAACCCACTCTGATCTCACAGGACAGTTACAGAGGACCAGATGTCTAGCTCATTTGCATCTTTTCATGACCCAGACTTAATCACCAATGAAATCTCAGTCTCTCAGACTGATTTCTAATCAGCTGCTACTATCTGAGCAGCTCTGGAAGAAAGCCTAGCTTGGCATTCCCTCGGCCAGCACCCTGGGTGTTAGTTCTCTAAACCTGGACGTACCTCGAAAGTCAAGTCCTTATATATCTAAAAACAGCTAACAGAATCCCATCACCTCAGGCTTAAGTCAGGGAGGAGCCGTGTCTCAGTTCTAGAGACGCTTCTCCTTCTGTGGTCCCTGCTTCCTCCCAGCTCACGTGACACCTTAGCTTAAACTCATCCATCATCTATTCTGGTGACCAGAAAAAAACTCCAGTTCCTTTAGTGACCAGCCAGCGCCCCCTGTTCATCCAACATTTGCAGCGTCTACTGAGCCCCAGCCTGTGCCGGGTACTGACCTGGGAGCTTGGGACAGGAAATACCAGGCAGTTACAGTCAAAACTCCTCCCTTCACGGTGCTACTTAGCGAAAGTATTCTTTACTCAGTCTCATCCGATTCTTTGTGACGCCATGGGCTGCTGTCTACCAGGCTCCTCTGTCCATGTGATTATCTTGGCAAGAATACTGGAGTGGGTTGCCATTTCCTTGTCCAGGGGATCTTCCTGACACAGGGATCAAACCCCGGCCTCCTGCATTGCAGGCAGATTCTTTACTGTCTGAGCCAGCAGGGAAGCCCTGTGGGAGACAGGAAAAGAGTAAGCCAGGTTAATCAGTGAAAGGTGATCATACAGAAGATGAAAAGTGCTATGACGTAGAGAGGCAGAGGGACCTGGAATGCCAGCCTTCAGGGTGGCCTGTTGCCAGGTGATGGGACAGTTCCAGGCAGGGTGATCAGCAGTGCAGAAACCCTGGGCACTGTGGACTGGCCAGGGGCTCCGTGGGCCTGGGTGAAAGAGGGAGGGGATATGGCAGGAACTGAGGTTGCAGAGGATGAAGCAGGTCGTGCAGGGCTGGAGGACCACAGGAAGGACTCAGTGGTCATCCGGGGAGGAGATGTCTGGACACAGTTCCAGCAGAGTGACAGCCACCAGCTCACACCTGCAAGTCTCCTTCTGGCTGATTGATTGTAAAGAGACCCGGCGTGGGCGCTGAGGGCAGGCAGACCACTACCCAGCCACTGGGGAGCAGTGTGGAGATGATGAGAGGGGGTCAGAGTCTGGTCTCAGTTAAGGGATGGGCCGGAGGGGTCCCAGGCCAGAGGAGCATGGGGTGGGAGAGCTGAGGACAGCTCCTAGCCTGGGGCCCTGGCCGTGGGGAGGATGGAGATGTTGGCCCCTGGGGTGGGAAAGGGTGTGGGTGGTGGTGACGGTCAGGAGGCAGACGGGCTCTGCAGAGAAGTCTGTGCCGGACACGTGAACTGAGGTTAAAAGTCAGCCCAGGTGACATCCTGTCCTCTATCTCCCTCCCCCCGCAGTCTGGCGCCCCGCACCTCTGTCATCAACACAAATGTCCAGGTAACACCCCTCCTCCAGCTCTCTCCCCGCCCCGAGCCACCCGTCTCCCAGCTTCCGTAGCGCCCAGCAGCCCTAGACACGACCGCGGCCGCTTACACAGTGGTGTCCCGTCCGCTGAGGACAGCATCGCCTCCTCTAAGGCAGGCGCTGGTCTTACACGTCCCCGTCCCCGGGGGGCACGCAGCGGCTGAACGCAGCCGACGGGCCCGCCCTGTTCCCCGACCGCTGCTCCTCGGCCAGAGTGTCCCGGAGCTGAACGCAGGTCTCACTGCGGGGCCCGGGGACCCTAACTGAAAGGAACCTTCTTCCTGTAAGCTGCAGGCTCTGCCCGGCAGCCTTGGGGGTAGAAGACATCACCACACACTCACACAGTCACACACATTCACACAAGCATGCACTCACTCCCATACACACTCACACACACACACATGCGCACTCAGCTATGCACTCATACACACTCACTCATGCACTCATATACACTCATGCACTCACACACACCCTCACACGCACTCACACACTCTCACACACATACACACTCACATGCATTCACTCACACATACGTGCACTCATACACACTCACTCATGTACTCATATACACTCATGCACTCACACACACGCACTCACACACATACACCCTCACATGCATTCACTCACACATACACACACTCATACACACTCACTCATGTACTCATATACACTCACGCACTCACACACACCCTCACACGCACTCACACACTCTCACACACATACACACTCACATACACTCACTCACACACATACACTCACAAGATTTCGCTTTTTCTTCCTCCTCCTCCCTTTCTCAGTCCTGGCCCGAGGGTTTTAGCCCGGGAGACGGGAAAGCCTGAAAACCCAGCTCTGCCTGACTGTGTGCATTTTTTAAACACGAGGCAATATACGAAGTGTTGGTCATGAGTCTGATGAAGAGTGACACCGACACTTCTTTAGCAGGGCAACCAGTGAACAGGGTCACAGCAGAGGACATAAGCTGGGCTTGTGGGACGGGTGTCCCGTCCTGGTTCCCCAGCCAATTCAGCAAATCTCTCAAATAGTCAGGAAAACACGGCAAATGCTGAAAAACACGGTCGAATCGATGCAAATGTACGTAGATGTATTTGCGGAGTGAGATGTGGTAAGGATTTTTCCTTTCGTTCTGAATTTCAGCGTCCCATAGTCACCGCAAACCCACAACCAGGGGTGAGAACGGGGTTCTGGGCTCGCGGCAGGAGCGCCCCCTGGAGGACGCGCGGCCGCCGGCTCTCTGCTCGCAGTTCTTCCCAGGCCCCTGCGGTCCATTCTCCGCGGAGGGGCGACCAGCTCAGCCGACAAAGCGCTGCTTCATCTTTTCTGCTGCAAAGGGCATCAAAATGTTTGGGAGCTGTTTTTAAATATTTAAATAAATGTCGTCTAATTCCTAGCCTAGGAAACAGAATAAATTGTGTCGGATTTTTTCCAGAAAAAACTTTTTTTTTTTTTAAGAATAAAACAGAAAACAAACAGCAAATAAACAAACAGTGACAACAAAAAGAAATCCTTCCCAATCACATAGACAGCTTTAATTTATACCTCCTATAAAGCAAGGGCATCCCAAATCCAAAAGTTATTGCAAACTTTGTTTCCAGAGAAGTGACCTTTTGAGTCCAGACTAAAGCAAAAATAAAAGCCCTTTCTGCAAATATCTCCAATCCCAGTGCAGTGGGGATCTCCTAGGGGGAAAAATGGTAACATACCCCAAGAAAAACTCATAATGATTTTTTAAAATAACAAACTACACATGGAAACAATTCACAAGGGAACACAGCAGATTAGAAAACAAAACAGAATGATTAATCCTCCAAGCACTTATAATAACAGAGCAGTTCAAATGAAATGATAAATCATGTTTAGAATGATTAAAGACATAAAGAAGGGACAAAACCCGTATTTAAAAAAAACAAAGTTTTATGGAAAAAAAAAAAAAAGACAGACTTGAAAATGAACCAAATTGAAATTCTACAATTGAAAATGACCCAAAAATGTCATTTAAAAATGAAAAACTTAATAGTTTAGAGACCAGAGTTGGTGATGTAGAGAAGTAGAAAGATTTGGTGAGCTGAGACATAAACGGGAGGGAATTTCACAGAATGCAGTGCGGGTACAAAGAAGCAGAAAATCCTAAGGAGAGTGAGAGGTGGGGAAATGACTAAGAAGGGCCAGACTGGAACCTGTAGGGGTTCTGAGGGAACTGGGGGCACTGGAGGCGACCCTCGACATCAACTCTCCTTCCAGCTCCTGGCAGACTGCCTGTCCCATGGCTGGAGGGGGCACGTGGCGAGTTCTGGCCACTGAAACGTGAGCAGCCTGGACAGGGTCAGCTCTCAGCTGACGGGGGTGCTGGGAAGGTCACACGCTCTGGAAGGGGCAGTCCCCAGGTGGCGAGGGAGAAGCCTCCTGGTGCAACTGGGACAGAGGAGCAGGAGGATGGGGAGCCCAAGGGAGACACCTGTGAAGAAGTGGAGGGACCGTGACAAACTGGACCCTTCCAACGTGTCTTGCAGCAGCTGCTGGTAAAGTGCGGTCACTTTCTTTGCTGGTTACGCAGTGTCTCTTTGCAGGTCCTGGCAGCGTGGGCACAGCGATGCTTCTGGGCTGTGCCAAGCTTGGCTTGTCATTGACACCCTGGACACTCCCAGAGCTGTCTTGTGGACGTGTCTCAGACCTGCCTGTTGGAACCCAAGTCCAGCCCAGCCCAGCTTTGCTCCATCACGCCTCACTGCAGGAGGGAGAGCAAGCAGGGGGGAAGGAAGGCCAGGTCAAGCCAGAGGAGTACTTGCAGCCACGGGGAAGTCCAGGACTTCAGTGCGCTTACACTAAGGCAGGACAGGTATCAGCAAGAATCCCCTGGGGAAAGGGGGTCCCCCTGGACCCCTGAGCTCCACCCCCTCACATCTAGGAAGGACAAGGGTAGCAGAGCCTGCCTAGGTGGGCCTGGCTTATGGAGGTGGCCCTGCAGCCAGGAGCCTCAAGGTCCATTTTGCAAGAAGAGAGGAGAACCCAGGAAGGATGCTGTGGGGAGTGGAGATGGCAGAACAATGATGGGTGAGGTAGGAGCTCTAGGTCTGCAGGCAGAAGTTGCAAGTCCGGTCCTCCTCACCCCACTCCCACCTCTGAGGGATCTCTGGGGGCGGGAGTCAGGGCTCCCCCAGGCTCTCCTGAGCCATGCACAGTCCTGGGAGGGTGCATGAGACCCAAGTTCAGGTCCACTCAGGACAGGGTACTAGGAAGGACTGGTGGGTGGGAGGGTCAGGGTTGAGAAGGGGAGGCATCCACGTGGGAAGGAACGAGAGGGGGAGGGGCTACTAGGGGCTGTCTGACCACCAGCAGCCCCGGAGGGCGGAAGGGTCTCAGCTCAGGGCATCGGGCGCTGTGTCCTAGTGGCCCCGGATGGAGTGGATGGACCGCTGGACTGGGCGTCAGTCTGGCCCTTCCCCAGCCTCCCTTTCCCTGAAGGCACGACAGGCATGATCCTACCCGGCCTGCAGGCCTCTTGGCTGAGACAGGGGGTTGGGAAGGGCCTGGAGACCAAGAAGCATGTGTGAGCACCTCTGGGGGCCTGTAATCCCGTCTCCGCCACACAGTGGCACCTCCAGAACAACTCGCCTGGGTGGCTGATTGGAGATCTTAGTCTTTCCACCCTGGGACGTCCTCATCCTAGGATGACCCTTGGTCGCCATGAGCTCCCTGGCCCAGGTGAGAGGTGAGCAGGAAGACAGAGGGAGGTCAAGCGGGCCAGCCAGGTTGGTGATGGGCATCTCTCAGGGTGGCCCCCGGAGAAGTTGGTGAGAAAGGGTTTCCGGGTGCAGTGCCCACATGGGTCACACGGGGGCAGCACAGGGCCGCATGTCAGTGGCGCCTCCTACTCCCGGGTCGGGCTTCCTGGACTCCCGGAAGAATGGGGAGGGGGTTGCCACGCCCGCCCCAATCCCTTCTCCAGACACTTTCTCTGCAAAACACGTTGGGCATGGAAGCAGCTTGGGGAAAGTGGCGAGTTCTCAAAAGGCAATAAAGAGAAACGCAGATCTGAAAAGGCCCCTTGCAATCCTCCAGGTCCCCCACCCTGCTCAGAAGCTGGGGAAACCGGGGCTCAGAGAAATTCAAACCACTTGCTGAGCCCAGGGACAGTGGTCGTCCAGATCACCAAGCTCCCAGTTCAGTTCTCTCTCCAGGCGCTCTCGGCCTCCCCCTCGGGAACATTGCTCCATGGCTGGGAATCTGAGGGTGGAGGAAGGAACAGCCTGTGTACCCCCAGGATCCGCTGTCTAGTCGGGAGACTACTGAGTCACGTAGAAGGCAATCAGCGCCACGCTAGACAGGGGTGAGACAAGGAAGGGAAGAGTCCTCAAGCAGGTCAGGAGGTGGGAGACAGGGTGGAATCCAGGAGGCCGTCATGGAGGAGGAGGTAATACTTGCACTTGGCCTTGGGGTGGGGGGCAATGAAGTTGACTCAGTTGAACAATGGGGAAGGTGGGCACTCCTGGTGGCGCAATGGGTCGAGCAAAGGCAGAGAGACAGACAATGTGCAGCAGAGGTGAGGTGAGTGCTCTCTTAGGGGAAGTTGGCCAGCATCCTAAGGTTCGTGCAGGCTGCCTGGGTCGCTGCCTTCGGAACTGGAGGCTGGCGTGGCTTTGGAATTTGCCTGAATTCCAAATCATGTTGAAAGTGTAGAAAAATGGCAGTTTCTCCAGATTATCTCATGTGTAGGTGGGAGTAAACAAAGGATCTCCATGGTGACCATGGGGCCTAATTGGAGATGTCCAGCTGTCTCCCTGGGGATCTGGAGGACAGCCCCGAGGAGGGAAGCGGCCACTCCCCATTCCTCACCCGTGACTCGAACCCACAGCACCGCAGGAGCTGCTGCCCACAGGGAACCACAGCAGGCCCCTTGCTAACCTCGGAACTGGCAGGATGGGGGCAACCCGGCATTCCTGGGCTCTGAGAAAGCTTCAGACCATGAAATGGGAGGGCCCCTGGAGCAGTTGGTCCCTCCTATTCAACCCCCTAAAAAGTCAGGGGCTCAGCACACACACAGCTCAGCTTCCTCCCTTCCAGATGGATGCGGGACGCAGAGAGGAGGCAGAAAGACGGGGCAGAGGCCAGGATCAAGGCCCTGCCCAAAGGCCCCAACAAGGCTGGCACCAGCTGATGGGGTGCATGGAATAGGAGGTGGGCAGGGTACCATCCATGTCCATTCCGCTGCTTCCACAAGTGCCCGTGTCAGCCTCCCGGCCCAGACTGTGCGGAAGGTACAGGCACCCACCTGACTGTGCCTGAGTCTCTGCCTGCCCCACCTGCCTCCTTAAAAACTGGCGAGACTTCAGGGACTCAGAGGTGAGGAGAGCTGGTTAAGAGGCAGGTCCTGGAGATCAGCAGACCTGAGATCAAGGACTAACTCTGCTCCTTAGGAGCTGGAGTGGGCGGGGAGGTGTCTCGGGCTTATTAGGACCTGGCCACTCTCAGCCTCAGCTCCCCCACCTGTATAAGCAGAGGACCAGAATAAAGAGAGGCCCTCTCTCTTAGGGTGGTGAGGATCCATGGAGACACTCAGCGCAGGGCCTGGCACTCAGCGCGTGTTCGGCAACAGCGGCATCGCTGTAACTACCGTCACTTCGGGTCCCGTGGATGCCTCTCGTCTGCCTCCCCACTGGCCGATGCCTGTCAGCTCACCCTGTAGCATCCTCGCCGATGCTCAGGGCACACTTAGTGCTCTTGACCATTCTGCAAAATGCCCTCCAGTCAACTGTGTTTACTACAAGTCAGCTATGTTTATCCCCAAGTCTTTCTCATGCCAGTTGTGCTTAATATTAGAAATGTGTGATTTAATAAATATAGAAACTAGCGGTTCTCAAACCGTTTGGTAGCCAGACTCCTTTACACTCTTAAAAATTATTGAAGATTCCCGAAGAGCTTTTGTTTATATGGTTCGCATCTATCAGCATTTGTTGTTGTTCAGTCGCTCAGTCGTGTCCGACTCTGCAATCCCACGGCCTGCAGAACACCAGGAGAAATTAAGGCTGCAAGACTTTCAAAGCCCATGAATGCACAAGCATGTTGTCCATCAGCCATCAGAGTGGACTTCAACCTCTAGAATTCATCATTTGTACTTTCAAGAGGAAATGAGAGGGTAAAGGGTGAATGACGTCTTGGTATGGTCATGAAGAGTCTTAGTTTTGACTGGTGGATCTCTTGAAACAGTCTTGAGGGTCGCCAGCATCCTTGGACCACACCTTGAGGACTGCTGATGTAAACAAATGAAATACGAGTGCAAAATATGAGTCACTTTCTGAAAACCAAGTCGGAAGGGTTGGTAAGTCCCAGCACACATGAGGGGAGTAACTACATGTATGATGAAAGACTCTGCCTTCGGATGCTTCGCAAGGGCCTTTCAGTTCTCATGCCCCTTTAGAGAACCAAAACCAGAAACCAATGCAGATTCAGCACGATGTGGTTTCGGTCACAAAGATGACCCAAAACTCCAATCTGCAGACTCACATTCGGGCAAAAGGCTTTGACCCTTATATCAGAAGACAGACATGAGTGTACTTTAAATATTTTAAGTAAAATCAAACGTTTAAGAACGTGTATGTGGTTAAGAAGGATTTACGGATGCTCTGACAATTCTGACCTCACCCAGCCCATCCTGCCCACCATGGACACAGCTCCAGGCCTCATCCGGGCCTCTGACCTCTGACCTTTGCCCTCCCCCCACCCGCACTTCACGCAGTCAGTTCAGTTCAGTTCAGTCACTCAGTTGTGTCCGACTCTTTGCCCCCAATACCTCCCAGCATCAGGGTCTTTTCCAATGAGTCAACACTTCGCATGAGGTGGCCAAAGTATTGGAGTTTCAGCTTCAGCATCAGTCCTTCCAATGAACACCCAGGACTGATCTCCTTTAGGATGGACTGGTTGGATCTCCTTGCAGTCCAAGGGACTCTCAAGAGTCTTCTCCAACACCACAGTTCAAAAGCATCAATTTTTCGGCGCTCAGCTTCCTTCACAGTCCAACTCTCACATCCATACATGACCACTGCAAAAACCATAACAGTCAGGGCCCCATAAATATGTGGTGAAAGAACCAGTGAAGCAATCATTGAGTGAACAGACGAGCAGCCTCCCATCCACCCTAAGGCCTGGCCCAGAGCCTTGTGCAAAGTAGATGCTCAGAAAACCCTTGCTAAAAAGTTAAATGCGGACCCTGCAGACTTTCCAGCTGTGTGTGTCCCCTTGGTGCCTTTGAGGCCATCAGGCAGGGCTGAGCCCAGGGACAGCCCGTCCACTTCTGTTGTGACTTTGAAGCCCCCCACAGCCAGCCCCCCTAAAGTCTGCTTGGTCCTGTGAGTGGGAGGCTTGGCCGGCCCAGGACATTGAGGACCCCTCTACTGGCAGGAGTCTCAGTGGCAAGACCCTTCTGGCCAAACAAAGCCATGTCTACTTCCCTTTGTTTTCTCCTAGAAACTCCGGTCACCACCTAGACCCCTAGATGGGCAGATCTGCAGAAACCTCTGCCCAGAAGACCCAGAAACTGCTGCCCCATGCCTAAGGGTATCAGAGATGGGGCTGACACGTGAAATGCAGACAGGCAGCTGGGGAGGGGGAGGCTGATGAGGGGTAGGAAATGTACGCTGTACATGTACCAGGGTTAAGAGTTCTGACTTGGAAGATATAAAGGAAAACTTCTGAACTGACATTCTGCTCTTTCTTTCCAGAGATCGGAACTGTATGACCTCAGGTAGATGGGGAGCCTCTCTGATCTTCATTTTATACTTTCATGTACCATTACCAGGGCTGTGGTGTCCACAAAGAGATGGGGTGGACACAACCCCAGCCTTGAACCCAGCTCATCTGGCTCCAGGCCCAGGGCTGGCCCCACGCCCCCTTCCCACACTGTCCTCTTACAGGGGCCAAGTTTGGTGGGTGCGAGTCAGACTGTGCCTTCCAGGGGAAGAACGGTGAAGAAAGATGGCCCATGACTCCAGGAGAAGATGCTGGAAGCCTTCCAGCCTTATTCCCAGAACCGGGCTTTCTCTGCTCTGGGAGAAGGGAATTTCTCAGGGAAATGAAGGGTGGGGTCCCTGCCACTACCTTAGGGAGGTCTTGGGAAAGTCCTGAGATGTGGGAGGCCCAGGCTCCAGGCCCACCTGCTTCTAGATCTGACCCGGGCCTGACCTTAAAGGGCCCGCTCAGAGCTAGAGCTGGACAGAAAGCCCTGGGAGCCCTGGCGGCCCCCCACGCTCGCTGCCCTGTTACCCCCAGCTGGGGTCCTCCACTGTGGGGGCTGAGGCCCCCTTCTACTCTCCTCTGTGCCCGGGACTGGGAGCTGGGCACCCACAGGGCCGGGCACTCACATGGGATGGACAGACTACTCCTTGCTCTGCCCAAGTTCGCAGGTGATGTACGCAGGTGCAGTTGGTTGGTCCCGACCCCTGGCAGGAGGACCCAGCCATTCCAAGTGGCGGACAAGGGGGAACGACTGTTATTCCTTGGGGGGGGGCCTCTACAGACGCTGAGGTGCCACCGTCTCCGTCTCTGTGGTGTCCTCGTCACCTGCAGGCTCACAGGGACAGCCACCTGCAGGCCAAAGAGGCCCAGGACCGCCCAGCCTCCACCCTGTCCACTGGGACCTGTTCTGCAAAGGATGGGCATGACGAGGGGGCGGGGCCAGGCACCACGAGGGGCGGGGCCAGGCTGATGGGGCGGGGCTTAGGCAGCAAGGATGGAGCCAAGGTCACGGAGTGGAGGCCAGCCTGGGGCCACGAGGCACAGGCGCTGATGGTGAGGTTGGCGGTTGCCTTCCAAGGGTTTCCCTCCTGGAGGCTGGTGGGCCCCCAAGAGCCCCTCGGGGCCAGAAAACCTTCTGTTTGTGTGGTTTTCAAAAGTGACTCCCATGGAAGCGTGACTCACTTCAGAGCACCTGAGTGTCAGAAACTCAGAAGTGCCTGTATGGCTTCTGCAGGTCCCCCTGGGACCACCGCCAGGCTCAGTTGGAAGAAACGTATGAAGGAACCACTCGCCATTCACCCTGTCCCATCCCTCCTCTCACAGGTGCTGCCTGCCTCTTACAGGAAGAACCCCCATCTCAGAGTAGACACGTCGGGAAGCTGGACCTCCCTCTGCTAGGCAGACGCTGCCCACTCAGACCTGTTTGTCCGAAAGGGGCAGGCCACTGGGCACCCCTTGCATCCTCTCACTGCCGACCCACTCACAGGACCACCCCCTGCTGCAGACTGGATAAAGGTTCCCAAAGATGCCTACCTCCTAATTCCTGGAACCAAGAGATATGTCACGTTACCTGGGAAAGGGGCTTTGCAGGTGTGAGCTGGAGATGGGAAGGAAAGCTGATCCAGTTTTAGCATCCTGTAGCCCAGAGTCCAAGTGGCGCTAGTGGTAAAGAACCCACCTGCCAGTGCAGGAGACATAAGAGATGCCGGTTCGATCCCTGGGTGGGGAAGATCCCCTGGAGGAGGGCATGGCGACCCACTCCAGTATTCTTGCCCGGAGAGTCCCCATGGACAGAGGAGCCTGCTGGGCTACAGTCCACGGGATCACAGAGTGTCAGACACGACTGAAGAGACTGAGCACTCAGTCTGAGCAGAAGTTTACACTCAGATGTAGACAGTCCTCATCAGAATGTTCCCTGAGAGCTGGGTCCCAACTCGGGGTGGGAGGTGGCCCCACAGCAGTGGGGGTTTTGGACAGGCTCCCGGGGAGGCGGTCCTGGGATCCACCTTCCAGACACACCCATCTACCCCCATCCCCGTCTCCCACCCGCCCCTTCTCCTCACGGGCACAGCACCTTCCTTTCGGAGTGAAGTTGTCCCTGGCTTTGCCGTCAAGAGCTGGGGGCCTCCTCATTGGCAGGCCCAGCCTTGCTACCCCCTCTCCCCTCCAACACACCACCATGGGGGTGAACCCAGGGTGGGTCTTCCCAGGATTCGGGAACCAACCCAGCTCCCCACTGCCTCCAGGATGGCCCAGGCTCACACAACCCCAGACCTGAGATGACCTCATCTCCCTCAGGCTTGCCCTGGCTGCACCGGGGGTCTCGGGTGTCCAGGGACCATGACGCACCCAGTGACACCGGGGACTGCAAACTCACAGCCCCCAGGGGCCAGGCAGGCCTGAGACTTGAGGAAAGCAGTCTGTTGGGAGCAGCAGGACCTTTGATCCCCCAAGCTTCAAACCTGAATGTCTGAAGATGACGTTAGGCCCGTCTGTGGGCGGGGCTGCACCTCGCCGCCCTGACTCACACCCTCTGCTGGCCCCACGCAGGAGTCCCTGGGGACGTCCGCATCCTCTCTCTCGCCATCACCACACGTGGCAGGTCCCCTGCGGACAGCATTCACAGTGCAGCAGGTGAGACGCTGAGCTCCTCCTGTGGTTCCTTCACGTGCCTGGGCTCGGCGGAGACGCTCCCACAGGTGCTGTGACAGCTGAGGAGGAAGGGCGTGCCCTCCGGGGCCCACGTTTAATTACGATCAGTATTAACAAAAGGACAGCACAAGGGTGGTTCATGAACACACCTTAACGCGACAAAGGGGGTACAATTTAATACAAGCGGATGCACAGCTTTGGGGACACAAAGTAATTCAGGTCATGAGAGAGGCTCCAATTCACTTTGGTTTGGGACAATGGGCTCGAGGACCACCGCTCGAAATGGCAGCTCTGCTGTCACCAGGAGAGGGGCCTCACGAGCAAGAGAGAGCAGAGGAAAGCAAAGGCGAAAGACAGCCCGCCCTCTGGAGCAAGGTCCCCGGAGAAACCGGGTCCACGTGGATGGTGCTGATCGGCACCGAAGGATGGGCCTGCGCCTGTAGACAGATTTGTATAGCAAACCAAATAATATTGGAAATAAGACTTTCGGTGAACACTTCTGTAAGAAGCAGAATTATGCTGCATGTTGTTCACATGCACAGGGGTGCGTAAGCAAAGTCCTTGTGACCACAGTTGGCGCCGAAGAGCAAAACGTGGGCTGAAACTGACAAGATGTTAAAGAACTGGCAGAGAAACGAACCCATGAAGGGGGGTTGAGTCCAGCAGAGGGACTGACAGGCAACAGATCTGAAGGGATCCCACTGAGAAATACGCACGCACGCACACCTGTGCTGCAAATAAATACACACGTACGCACCAGTGACATCTCCCTACAGAACCTTGTGCTCAGGCCGGGGCTCCTGTGGACTGCTGCTCTGAGTGCCATGGAGAGACAGGAAGGGGGGGGGGGTCTGTCCCTGAAAGTGGGTGTTCAGGACCCAGGCTCCTCCACAGCAGAAACAGCCCGGCCGTGCCTGGGCGAGGCCGCCGCGTGCCTTCCAGTGGACGGAGCATCCCACTTCCGACAGCAGTAGGGATGGGACAGCTGAGTGAATCCTCAGCCCCACGAGTGGCGGCTGCACATGGAGGCGTTTACACTTTCTGACTGGTGGTGTGCCTGGCACCTCGACCTGCAGACTTCTGACTCGCAGAAGCTTCCACTGACAACCGTGTGCAGACCTTAGCTGGGGGTCCCGCCTGGGGGCTTGTGTGCAAGGGCGGTGTTCAATCTTTCCCATCACCTCCAAGAAACGGCAAGATCGTCAGCCCATCTGACAGCGAACCGAGCTGCCAAGTGGCCCAGAAAGGTCTATCAAGGATCTGCTCCCGGCATTCTCATATGGAATCCCAGCACAGCTCGTCCGGCCCAGGCAGAGCTCATATGTGTGTTTCTGGATCGGAAGTGGGCATTCTGCAGTTTGCTGGGTGAGGAAGGACCTCTGGCCATGTTCGGAGGAGACGGTGCTGACAAGCTCGCTAGAGAGGAAGCCAGAGCAGTGGAGCCTGTCGCCCCCAGAACTAAAACCTCCCAATGCGGGCAGCTCTCTGAGGCTCTCGGGGGCACAGCCGAAGCCAAGATGCACAGATTTTTCCATCGATTCCTTCAAGGCGCTCAGTCTGGAATTAACAGCGACCATTTCCCTTCCGATTTTAAACTGAATTTATATCTCCAGTTAGAAATTGAAAAAAAAAAAAAAAAGAGAAAAATTCTTCAGAAAACATCTACGTGAACAGAAAAAGAGCTCGCCAGCCAGTGAAATGCAGAAAGTGGTTTGTTTTAAATACATTCGTTTTCTTTTTAAACATAAGTAACGTCCAAGAGGACAGAAGGGGAGAAGGTCTGAGACAGGAACGCGCTACCCAAAATGAGCTTGTGTCTTTTTCTCTTGTAAACAGTGAAGTTGATGGGGTTTGTATCTGAAGAGACAGGAGAACTGACTTTGGAGTAAAAGGTGAAAAAAAAAAAAAAAATGAAAGAGCCTCCATTCTCCACCATCATGAGGTTTAGTGACCCAAACAGAGGATTTTGGAGCTGAATGTGTAGTGTGTATCCTGGCCAGCCCTGGGGTGGGGCCGCCAGTGGATCCCGGAATCGTCAAAGCCCAGACTCCGCACCCAGCACCCTCCTGCCCCCCCCGCCCTGCCCAGCGCCCGCCTGCCTCGTCCCGGAGCCCGGACACTCTCAGAGCAGAAGGGGACCCCTTTCCAAGTGGAATCTCCGGCAGCCTCCATCTGGGGCTTGGGATGGGTCCCTTGCTGGGCTGTGTGACGTCACAAAGGATTCGGAACTAGGTTCCACAAACGCAGGCCCAGGGAGGGGGGGTCTCCTCCAGGCTCCGAACGCAAGGGTCCCCCACCAAGAGAGACTTCAGACCATGGAAGCCATGCCCTGCAGGCGCCGGGAAGCCAGCGTCACGTCTTCCTCCACAGGAAGGCCTCGTCGGCGAGGACCTGCGCCAGCCGGGCGTTGAAAGGCCCGTAGAAGTCCCGCAGAAGCCTCTGGGTGACCGGCAACATGGGCCCCAGATTCCGGTCCTCGGGACGCCGCGTGTTGGACGCAGGGCTCTTGGTCATCAAGGCCTCTTGCTTCTCACTTAAGGGCCCTGGAACGCAAAGGAAAGAGCCTGTGAGGCAAGGTGGTAGGGTGGCGTAAGAAACTCTGATGAGAGAATCCTGGCCATGCTTCCTGGGGAGACAGGAGGTTACCGTAAGAATGTGTTTGGAGATTCAGATTCTTTGGCTGGATTCATTTGGAGTTGCTGAGGGAGGAAGGTTGAAATTCCAGGAGAGACTGCATGGTCTGGTGTGTTACCCGCCCCCCTGGAAGTACAGCTGGGTCTCTGGGCGCAGCCTCGCCTCCTGGTTTCATTTCCGAAGCCCCATAAAGAGGAACCGGCCTGTGCCTGGAGAACTGTGACCTACCACACACGGGCCCTGCATGGAGATGCTCTGTAACCGGCCACTCGAGCTCTGCCTCCACCATTTCTACTCCAGGCCGCTGCAGAAGGCCTCGTGGTGGGGCCGTATTTCACCCTGTGTGTGCTGCTGTGAAGTCATCATGGGGGGAGGGGTGGGGCCGCCTGTGCTCAGGGAGCCCCCACTGGCTGAACCCCCACCTACAGCAGGGGTGTCCATGGGGAGAGGCCCAAGAACAAACCAGCAGTTGCTGCCACACAAGGGTGCCGCCTCCACCCCCAGCCCTCAGGACTTTAAGCCTCTCACTGGCTTAACCTCCAGGATCCCTGCTCAGCCTCTGTGCCCCGGGGCTCTCAAGGTCAGGCTGAAGTCCTGAGCCCATGCACAAAAAACTACACCCCAGTGTCCCTGGGTTACATGACAGGGAAGGCACAGACTGGCCTTTGCCATCATCCATTTTAGGGACCAAAGACAAGTTACTGAAATGTGCCAGAGTCTGCAGGTGGCCCAATCAAAGAAAAACGGTTCCAGGTCTTAAAAGGGAGAAGTAATCACACTCCATCACATTACCAGGTCTCCGAGAAAAGGAGAAAGGAATCAAATGACAAAAGGGTCCTGAGTCCCAGCGGTGGGCAAATGGATTTCAGGAAATATTCAGTTGACAAAATTCCCAGGCAAGCTCATCAGACAGGGCTGCAGGGGCGTCTGGGGGCGGGGGCGGGGAGTAGAGGGGGAATGTGCAAGCCGCCCCAGCCTCTCGAGGGGTCCTGGATGCCGTCTACCGGGGAGCACCCTGTACCCATGCGCCTCTATCAGCCGTCACTGGGGCCAGCGAGTCGGTTTGCTGCCACGAAATGCCACTAGGGACTCAAGGGGATGGTCTCTCATGGCTGGGGGCAAGGTCCCCCACCCTAGAGGCTCAGGAGCCCAAACCCAGCCACAGGGCTCTGACTCCAGGGGTCCCAGCAAAGCAATGACCTGTCCATCCCCTCCTCCAGGCCCTGTGGCCTCTGCAAGAGAGCCAGGACACCCTGTCCATCTTCATGGCGTGGCTCACACCACTCCTTCTGAAATCCCTTCAGCAGCTGGGCCCCCCAAGTCACGTGTAAGGATCTCACGTGTATGAGGACGCTAACACTCCTCCCCCATGTCACCCTGTCAGTCACTCGGCGATTCAAGTCTCGCTCCCTCCTCTCCTTCCACTGGACCGTGAGCTCCCAGACGAGTGGCCGTCTCTTCCTCCCCAGAGACCCCCTCCCCACACTGCGCACAAGGCCCCGTCTGGAGCTGGTGCTTCCCAACAGGCGCTAACCTGTGGGTCTCCCAGCCCAGGCCCGCCCTCCCAGGCCCACGGAGTCTGCTGGGACCCGGCAGGTGGGTGTCCATGGGGATCGTGCCCCGCTCCGTGGGTGTCCAGCGTGAGATTCGTACCGAGGCTGAGGAACTGGAAGACCCTGTGCATGGTGTCCTTGACGTTGGAGGCGTGGTCTTCCAGGCGGAGGATGAGGAACTGCTCCTTGTTAAAGACGGTGAGCCAGTCCAGAAGGTACACGGCGTACAGCCCGACCTGAAGCCTCACCTAGGACCGAGCAAGAAGGTCAGCGTTAGTTCAGGGGTAACTCCTCCAACACCGTAGACGCTTTTCTACAGGCATTACACATTATAAACCAACAGCAAGAGGAATCCCAGCAAACAACTACCTTCAGAAGTTGGATTTTTTATGTGGACCGAAATGCTAGACTGGATGAAGCAAAACTGGAATCAAGATTATTGGGAGAAATATCAATAACCTCACATATGCAGATGACACCACCCTTATGGCAGAAAGTGAAGAACTAAAGAACCTCTTGATGAAAGTGAAAGGAGAGTAAAAATGTTGGCTTAATATTCAACGTTCAGATAACTAAGGTCATGGCATACAGTCCCATCACTTCAAGGCAAATAGATGGAGAAACAATGGAAACAGTGAGAGATTTACTTTACTGGGCTCCAAAATCACTGCAGATGGTAACTGTAGCCATGAAATTAAAAGACGCTTGCTCCTTGGAAGAAAAGCTATGACCAACCTAGACAGCATATTAAAAAGCAGAGACATTACTTTGCCAACAAAGGTCCGTCTAGTCAAAGCTATTCTAGTAGTCATGTATGGATGTGAGAGTTGGACTATAAAGAAAGCTGAGCACCGAAGAATTGATGCTTTTGAACTGTGGTGTTGGAGAAGACTCTTGAGAGTCCCTTGGATTGCAAGGAGATCCAACCAGCCAATCCTAAAGGAAGTAAGTCCTGAATATTCATTGGAAGGACTGATGCTGAAGCTGAAGCTCCAATACTTTGGCCACCTGATGCAAAGAACTGACTCATTGGAAAAGACCCTAATGCTGGGAAAGATTGAAGGCAGGAGGAGAAGAGGTCGACAGAGGATGAGATAGTTGGATGGCATCACCGACTCAATGGACGTGAGTTTGAATAAGCTCTAAGAGTTGGTGATGGACAGGGAAGCCGGGCGTGTTGCAGACCATGGGGTCACAAAGAGTCGGACATGACTGGGCGACTGAACTGAACTGAACTTAAAGACTTTTTAAGTCTTTATTGAATTTGTTACAGTACTGCTTCTGTTTTTACATTTTGGCCGAGAGACATGTGAGATCTTAGCTCCCTGACCAGGGATCGAACCTCCACCCTCTGCACTAGAAAGCGAAGTCTTAATCACTGGGCCATCAGGGACGTCCCTAGAAGTTGGATTTTAAGTACCACTCATGCTTGCTGCCCCGTGCAGGCCTTTGTGTCCCATGCACAAAGGATTCCCACCCTCAGGGTCCCATTTCATCCTTAGAACCACCCTGTAGGTATCTTCACAACATCTCACAGCAAGGACCTGGGTGAAGGGAGAGGCGAAGGTTACCCCCACATTCCGTGGCAAGAGATGTCCTTTACACAGGTCCCAGGTGCCTCTGCTTCTACGTGCAGCACACAACAGCCGTGAGAAACAGCTGCAAGTGCCCCAGCAACCAGCCCCAGGAGGAACCGCCACGTGCCACGCGGATGTCTGTGACCTTCGCTGTGCGCACGTCCCCGTCTGAGCAGCGCTGTACTAAGCCCTTCCTATCCACCTGCACTTCGGGGTCCTTGTCCTTCTCCTGTGCCTTCTCTCATGCCAAACTGCAAGTGTGTGTGGTGGAGCATTAACCTGACCCACAGAGACGGCTGGCCTTTGTCCTTGGCTCCTGGGAGGCCACCTAAAGCCACCTGGGAAGTCCTGCCTGATGAGAGCATCCCGCTTGCCTGTGTGTGTGTGTGGGGAGGGGGGTCTGGCCACTGGATAGTCTAACAGCATGAGTTAGGATGGGGGCTTTGGGCCTCGCAGAACCGGTCTGACCTCCAGGAGGGACTGAACGGGTAAAGGTCAGCCAGGCAGGCAGTACGTGATGGAACCTTGAGAAACGCTGCAGACACCAAAGGCTTGGGTGGGCGTCCCCGGCTGCAATATGTTGCATGTACCATCACACGTGCTTCTTGCCTTGGCTGACTTTAATCTGTGTCCCTTCCCTGCTGTAAACCGTAATCACGAGTGTAACAGCCAATCGTGTGCTCTGTGAATCCTTCCAGTGAATTACCGAACCTGATGGTACTTTGGAGGACTTCACCCAGTATGTATGTGGTGTCAGCAGGGAGAGTGGTCTTGGAGACTGCTCCGACTTCACAGTTGGCTTCGCAAAGCTCCAGAAAAACAGTGAACCCTTCCCCTTCTGCTCTGCGGTTCCCCCCCTTCTCCAGCACTCCCATCCGTGCCCCCCACTCAGGGACCCCGCTCTGTGTCCGGCCTCTGGTTGTGCCTCGTCTCTCTGTTCGGGCACGGTCCCAGCCCCCGCCTGCTGCTCCCGCCTGGAGTCTCTGAGGGTGAGCTCCCCGCACGATGCCTGGCCTCGCCTGGCTCTCCTCGTGTGCAAAGTCCTTGGCTTGGCTGGACCCCCAGCCCACTCTCTCCCACGTGCACAGCCTCCCAGCATTCAGTCCTGGTTCCTGACGCAGATACTTTCACCTCCTACTTCTGCTCCCTCCAAGCTCGACCCTGACCACCTCCAGGGCAGGGACCAGGATCCCAGTCGTTATCCCGTCATCCCGCATGAGGCTAAGTGCCCTGGCACTCCCACACGGAACACGGTAATGACCATAAGAAGGTGAAACGCTTGACAAAATATGTACAGACACTAACTAGTTTCATCCCTCGCTATTCTTTTTTCCATTTCATTGTTCTTCTAATTGTGTGGGAGATGGTGGAGGAAGAAAAACAATTGGAGGGGGGGAAGCTGTCTCCAGAATTCATTAGCTGCCTGCAGTCCTCAGGATGCGGCTACCTCAGACACCAGCTCATAAAAAGACCTCAAGCTGGGCCAGAAATAAAGAGAAAACGGCACGTGCCAGCCTCAGAAATAAACACGTGTCACCTCCAACACAGACAGCCGCTGCGAGCACAGCTTCTTGCTAAGTCATCGAGAGCCTTCCATTCTCTGTCTGTCCCTCCCACAGAGGACCACTGTAACCAGGTTTATCTCTTCCAGAGAACCTGCTTTGCTGAGAACCTTCTAGAAGGTTCTAGAAGGTCCTGCCTTTGTGGCAGGACGGGGGTGATTTAAAGTAGCTGCTGGGTCCCTGGACCCGGGCACAGGGGACAGCATTTCCCTGGAAGTGCTTCTGTGCCTTCACGGGAGGAGCCCCCTGCGTTGGGCCAGGCAGGCCTCCTGCAGCCAAGTCCACCTTCCCAGGAGGGCTGGTCAACAGCAGAGGGACCGTCCGGAGCAAGCAGGGAACAAAGCTGAGAGGGCCCTGCAGGGGCAGAGGGGTGGGCAAGCCTTCCCAGTCCGCTGGACACTCCTGTCTCACTCCAACTCCTCACCCCCGACTCCCAGCCCCCTTACCAGTCAAGGGAAGTGCCGCTCACCTCAAATGACAGTTTCTGGCTCACGGAGCATCACTGCTAACAAACCTAACACAGGCTCATGCCACCCCTCCCCTCATCTTTCCCCAGTACCGATCAGAGAATCAAAGTGGAGTGGGGATAAAAAAAGAGTCTTTAGGAGAAGTGCCCAATACATTTAAAACTTAAAAATGTTAGAGTTGAGAGAAGACTTTGAGGTTATCTGCCTTAGCCAGCTCTGAGTGGAAACACAAGAGGCCCAGGGAGGGCGAGGAGCCTGCCAGGGTCAGTTGGAGAACACTCACCAGAGCCTGGTCTTGAAGCTGGGCCCTCACCCTGAGGACCCATTCCCCCACCCCAGGCCGGGAGAGAGCTGAGAAGTGCGGTGCAGGGTCTCCCCTGACAGGAGCACACCAAACCCCTCTGCTGCTCATTAGGGATTTAGTTGGAACTCTCCACCTGGATTCTTCACTAGTGTCACAGACTGCCCATTCATTCATTCATTCTGCAAACATTCTAGTGCATCCTGCATGCCAGGTTACATGCTAAGCAACGGGGATGTGCTGCTATGTAACAGACATGGCCCCTGGCCACGTGGAGCTTGCAGTCTAGCGGAGGTGGAGCTAAACTGGTGAAGAACAATCATCTGTAATGGCCAACTGTAATCTGGGCTGCAGGGAAATGAATGGAGTGGAAAGAGAAAGAACGGAAGTCAAGATTAAAGCAAGACTCGAAGGATGAGGAGCACGTGCCAGGGAGGGGAGTGGAGAAGGCTCTGGAACCAGGCGTCCCCAAGACGAGCACCCAAACACACCCCCTGAAGGGCTGCTGCACAGGCAGATAGATCCGCCCTCGCTCCCCCCAAAGCTCCTGATTCTGGAGTCTGGCGCTCAACCTGAGAGTGTGCATTCCCAGCGATGCTGATACTCTTGGTCCAGGGACCACACCTGTGAATCCCTGCTCTGAAGCAAGAGGACCCAGCAGGGGAGGGTGAGGCCGTAGAGGAGTGATGGAGAGGGAGGTGGGAGGTGGGGAGTGGGAGGGCAGGCAGGTGGGATGGGCTCCCGGGCTCAGAGGCCAGATTCTGTATTGATCCTTTGTGTGCGTCTTCCCTGCAAAACTACACACACCAGCAGGGCGGCCTGGGATCCTACCTGTTCCTCTGTGCATCCTGCTCTTAGAGGAGACACTGACGGGAACTGCCCGCCCCGGCCAGGCAAGATAGGAGCCACTTGCATGAGCTGTCTTAACAATAGGTCAGGAACATGTGGTGAGGAATATGGAACGAACAAGCTACCGCAAACCAGAATAATTCAGGAAGGGTTAAGAAAAGAGGAGATGCCAGTCCATATGTCCTACCAGCCTGCCAGAATCATCCTCGCTGAAATCCATCTTGGCTGAGCCATGCACCCACCAGCAGCTAGGAAGGAGTCAGACTGATTGGCCAGAGACAACCTGGAAACTAACCCCATCACCACGAAACCTAAAACTGTGAGCCACCCGGCGGGACGGTTCTCCTGGGTTCGCTTACCCTGCTGCTCGCCACAGGGGCACCCCTTTCCGATAAAGTCCCTTGCTTTGTCTGCATGTGTGTCTCCCTGGACATCCATTTCCAAGTGTTAGATGAGAGCCCCCTTCCTGCAACGCTGTCAGATAAGATAGTCTAGACAACAAAGAAAAGGGAGTGAACCCTCTTGACTTCGAACTCCATCACACCTGGGGGTTCCCCGGCCTCCACCTCAAGCAGATCTAGCACGTGGCACACTCAAGGGAGCACACCTGTGGCCCACACTCGGGGGCTGAAGGAGCCTCACCACTGTGGCAGACCTGCTGAGAAGGCTCTTGGGACAACCCAGGGTGCGGTGCAGTACGAAACCATCCCTCAGCTACCCCGTGCAGAACTCACCAGTAACAGCTTCTTTTGCATGGGAAAAAAGGGGAGACAAGGCGATCAAACCAGTCAGCCTTGAGGGAAATCAACCCTGAACACTCACTGGAAGGACTGATGCTGAAACTGAGGCTCCAATACTTTGGCCACCTGATGCAAAGAGCCGACTCACTGGAAAAGATCCTGATGCTGAGAAAGATTGAGGACAGGAAGAAAAGAGGGCATTAGAGGATGAGATGGTTGGATGGCATCACCGACGCAATGGACGTGAACTTGGACAAACTTCGGGAGATGGTGGACAGAGAGGCCTGATGTGCTGCAGTCCATGGGGTTACAGAGTCAGACACAACTGGGAGACTGAACAGCAACAACAAGAAGCGTATAGCTATATTCCTGAAGGCAAACGAGAGCAAAGGGAAGAGGAATCAATGGAAAAATTTTTTCCATTAAGACTGTCAGAGAAGCACTGACAGTCACTGGTGGGCAATTTTTTAAAACAATAAAACAATCCAGTATTCGAGAGAACACTCTAAAGACAATCAGAGAGTTGGGTCCTCACGTCTGCCAGTCCTAATTGCAGGGTATGTTTTCAGAGCCTTGCTAAATAATAATCTTCCTAAATGCACCCTCTTTCTTTCGCGGGGGGCGGGGGGGGGGGCGGTGAGCATTGCAACTGAGCCATCAGTGAGGAAGAAAGCAGGGTGCCAGCTGAAAGGGCCCATCAGCTTTTATAGTTTTTACATCCATGAATATTTGTTTGGCATTAGCCACCGCTCAAAGGCATGGGGAGAGGCATTTGCACATTAAAACGCTTCTCTGTTTAAATGCTAAAATCCCGATCCACAATGCCCTGGCATAATAACCGCAGAGCAGCACTTCCGCGTACGCACAGGCATGGCGTTGTTGAGGGTGTTGTTGTAGACGCAGGCGCGCAATGAATAATCCAGCATGCAATTTTCAAACAGCTGCAGAGCTTCTGTCACTTTTTCATGGAAGTCATCTGCAGATTTATTCGAACTTGCAAAGTAGAGATAGTCGGAGTACAACCTGTGAATAAAACAGATGGATCTTTTTACCCCCCAGGAATGTGAAATCGCGCCATTTGCGTGACAATGGAAATCAACTAGCAATTATGTTACCTCGTTCGGTTCATTAAGACACCACTGCTCTCTTCTTCCCTAGCCCAGGAGCTGCGAGCTGCTTCCAACCGTCCCTGCCCTGGACGATCTCCCCACCCTTCACAGGTCCACCCAGGCTCTCCTGGATGCAGGCCCGGTCTACACTGACCCCAGACAAGCCCCCATTCGTTTTTTCTGTGCTTTCCTTTTTTTTTTGGTTCTTTCTAGGCACCTTGGACTGAGGCAGTTTTCACAATGAGTGAACTTTGAAACAACACCAGATTACAAAGACTACAAGAGCAGAGAGGCCATGAAAATTTTATGCCCCTTCCGGTTCCTCTCTCCTCTGTTCGTGGCAACAATAACAGAACAGCTGTTGCTCTGCCAGTATTACAATTCTGTGTGAGATTCCAGACTCTGAACGTTAAAGCAAAATTATGAAATGTATCTTTCTAGGTTGATAGGAACCTATTTTTAACACAATGTAGAAACGTCCCCACCCCAGGTCGAATGGCATGCAGACACCAGAAGACCTCCACGTGTGACCACGCACTTGGAGCTATTCACCCAGATCCCACGGCATGTGTGTGACACTGTTTTCACACAGGAGCTGACAGTGTCTCTATTTGACCAAACTGTTCTCAGGTTCCCCTGGGCCTTCTTCCCAGCTCAGCCTTGACTTTTAGACTTTCCCTGTCTGTCTCTGCATCCCCGAGTTTTAACAAGAATCCTGCCAGGCTGATTTAGCTATTTAGCCAGACTCTCCCCTTACCCCTGCTGTTTCCTCTTAGTCAGCTTCCCATTCGCCAACCCACATCCTCCTTGGCTACAAATTCCCACCTTTTCTTGCTGTATCTGGAGTCGACCCCAATCTCCTTCCCCTACTGCAAGATCCCACTTCAGTGGTCCCTACACCTATAGCCCTGAATAGTCGCCTTATCATTCTTTAACAGGAGTCAGAATAACGTTTCTTTCTTTCTTTTTCCACAAATCCTCTGTACCAGAGAGTCCTCTGGTGGCTCAGATAGTGAAGAATATGCCTGTAATGCGAAAGATCTGGGTTTGATCCCTGGGTAGGGAAGATCCCCTGGAGGAGGACACGGCAACCGACTCCAGTATTCTTGCCATGGAGAATCCCATGGACAAGGAAGTCCAGCAGGCTACAGTCCATGGGGTCGCAAAGAATCAGACACAACTGAGTGACTATGCTTTCTCTTTCTGCAAATATATTTTATTGGACGTTAACGCTACAGCTAGATATTTCCTTTGACCACGGGATAATTCTTTTCTTATATCAAATAAACAAAAGAACAGGCTTCCCTGATGGCTCCGAGGTAAAGAATCTGCCTATCAATGCAGGAGACAAAGGTTCAATTCCTGGTCCGGGAAGATCCCAACATGCCATGGGGCAACTGGGCCGTGCGCCACCTATCCTAAGCCTATGCTCCGGAGCCGGGGAGCTTTAACTACCGGGCCCACGAGCTGCAACTAGTGAAGCCTGCGCACCCCGGGTTCCACAGGGAGGGAAGCCACTGCAGGGAGAAGCCCGCACACCCCACCTGGAGAGGAGCGCCCACCTGCCGAAACTAGAGAGAAGTCTGAGCAGCAGCGAAGACCCAGCACAGCCAAAAATAAATAAATAAATAAAATAAAATAAAAGTAAAACAAAACAAGTTATAACACTATAATGAGCACACCTTTGTTTTCAAGTCTTCAGCCCCAATTTCCCTTGTGGCCTTTTAACTTTTGATCCCCAGGTCCTATACTCTAAGTCATGGTGGGGAGGATGGGTATAGCATTCAATTCATCTGTAAAACAGGAAAACTCCTTGTGCTCTCCTCATGACGAGGTAATCCATATAGACCTCAAGAGTGAGCCTTGTTATCGGTTTCTCATACATCCTTCCAGAAATTTTCAGTGCACATTCAAACATGTATCTGCATATTTTACATTTTTTAAAAACATAGACATATCAGGTTATATTGGATGGGATCAGATAATATATCTGTCATTATGGCACTTCTCTAATTATTTAATTAGGGAGATTTTGAATATTCATAAAAGTAGATAAGATAATATATACACTGCAGCCAAACACAAACAAATTCCATTGTAAATTTTTTTTTCTTTTCTTTTCTTTTTTTTTTTTTTTGCAGTCCCACGCAGCTTGGAGGATCTCAGTTCCTCGCCCAGGGTTTGAGCCTGGTCACAACAGTGAAAGCCCAGAAACCTAACCACTAGGTCACCAGGGAATGCCCCAGCAATTTTTTGCTTTAATAGAATTTCCAAGTTCAGAGTTTCTACATCTCTTTTCGCCTCTTCTCCTTTTTCTGCTGGCAGAGAGCTTAAGTCTTTACCCTTTTTTTTTTTTTTTTTGGTTTTTCAAAACTTCCCCCTTTGTTTCTGTCTCACGCCGTTTTCAACACACACCTCCTCCCCACTCCCCGCCCCGTGCCCAACACCCTTCATGCACACTCAGCCCGGGGCTGCCCGGAAACCAGGCTGGTGCAAACTGGCTCCCTGCATGGCGGTGGCACGCCTCTGTCCCTCTGGGCTCCATACTTACTATTCTCCCAGCGTCTCCAACCCGGCTTCCCTCTTTCCGGTGAAGGAAACAGCAAACCTTACGGGGGTCCCACAGGTCTGGGGACAGTAGCTATACACCGCTGATCACGCCCAGGGCTTCCTTCATGGCCGTTGGCCACCCTCACCACCCTCTGACCCCGCAGAGACAGCAGTGCCCTAGAGGGCACAGGTGGCTGCAGACACCCCTTCTCCGGCACCTCTCCCCCCTCACTAGTGAAAAGAAAAGAAAGTGAAGTCGTTCAGTCGTGTCTGACTCTTTGCGACACCATGGACTGTAGCCCACCAGGCTCTTCTGTTCATGGGATTTTCCAGGCCAGAATGCTGGAATGGGTTGCCATTTCCTTCTCCAGGGATCAACCTGCCATTTCCCGTCCCAGAGATCGAACCCAGGTCTCCCGCATTGTAGGCAGACGCTTTACTGTCAGAGCCAGCAAGGAATCCAAGATTTCCTGACAATCAGAGCAGCGTCTCAGGGACCGGATCATCCTCCCCCTCTGGCGTTTGGTACAGTGCCTTCTGCACGGCTCTTCAGAAATCACCCACTGCCACTGTCCAGAGAGAACACCTCGGAGAAGTAGTGGGGTGTTTGGAATCTGCTCACAGACTGCCTAGAATCCACGCACACATGCTGGAAGGAGGGTGCTTGTACGTCTCAGCCTGCTCGGCCACACCTCCAAAAGGACTTGCTTCAAGACTAGTCCTGAGAGATGCTCAAGCGCTGGCGAGTAGATCTTCCCAAGATCCGTGTTCAGCCACGTACAGGACCCCGATGACACCGTGTTTGTCGATTACAAGTGGCCCCCACATCAGCTGTGCGGTTTTCCCTCTTCAAACACAGGACCTCCATCAAGACTGAAACACGGCACCTGTCACCACAGGCTCAGTCACAGCATAATCTAAGAGCTGATGAATAAATGCCCAAAATCAGATTTGCGTGGCACTCAAAGTGCAGCTGGGCGGTACACACCTGGGCACCTTGTAGCGAGTCTGTTGGAGGTCCCTCCGGGCTCACACCGCTTCCTATGAGTGCTGCTAATTTACAGTTTTGCCCAAGAAAGATGCCGGTGGGAAGTGACCGACACCTCTGAGACTGTCATCAGAATCTGGACTTTAATAGGAAGCTCAAGTTTAGAGTCGTTAGCAAGGCCTCCCACACAGCCATCTAAATCGGTTGGCAGAACTGGAATTCTATCACATCGACTGCCACCTAAAATCCCAACCCTGGGCTCAGGCTTTCCACGCTGGGTTTATTTTGTGGTAATAACGTTTCTTGTAGACGGTGGGGGGGGGGGGGGGGGGAGGGGGGGCGGAGCTCATAAATAAAACAAGAGTCTCTAAAACCTGGTTTAATTTTAAACACAAAGTAACTTCATGAAGAATCTGCTGACTCCATACAATCCTTTAGAGATCCAGAAGTAACTCCAGCAAACAAACTGAGACATGTCCTCAGGTCCAACCGGGCCAGTCCAGCCCTGCCCAAGTGAGAAGACTGATTTCCATCTGCCTGGGGTGCAGTGAAATGAGCTCAGGCTCCCATTTTCTGTGAATCAGGTTGGTTCATGGCCCTTAGCCCCAGGCCAGGCCCACTTCCTGGGCAGGGTGAGGGGAGACTTCTCCTTCTCCTCAGTTCCCCAGGGACCCTGGATCTGCTCACAGAGTGGGCAGCGGGCTTCCCTGGAGCCCACACACGTACCGAGATGCGTGTCTGTAACAAGTACTTCACACCCCATTTGAGCAGAGTACCTCCCTGCGCCCGTTTGGAGTCTACAGATGTCCTGAAAGATGCCCAACTCCTGACCACAGGTACCTGCAAATGGGATCTTATTTCAGGAATAGGGTCTCTGCAGATGTCATTATGGTGAAGACTGCCAGGTGAGAACGTCTTGGGTTTACGGTGGGCCCGAAATCCAAGGACTGGTGTCCCTGTAAGGGGCAAGGACAGGGACACATGGGGAGGAGGCCACATGAAGACAGAGGCAGAAACTCAAGCGTTACCTACAAGCTAAGAATGCCAGGATCGCAGAAGCCACTGGAAGCTGGGTGACCAGTGGAATGAACCCTCACTCAGAACCTCCAGGAGGAACTAAACTCGCCACCACCTTAACTTCAACCTCTGGTCTCTAGAACAATGAGAGAATACATGCCTGTTTTTTCAAGCCAGCACGTTTGTGATAATTTGTTACAAGAGCCCCCTGAGAAACTAATACAGACCCGAAACCAAATTCCTGAGGAGTCATTTCTGCCAGCACCTCTCTCTCACCCTGAGACCCTTGAAGAGTGGCCTGTGTGTGCAGGAGGATGATGGCCGTGTGGCCAGCTCCTCTGCAAAGAAAGAAAGAGGACAAGCAAAACAAGACCCTTACTTCCCCAGAGGGCACTATCTGAGTACCCTTGAGGAATCAGGGGTAAGACTGTCTTGAATAAACAATACTATGATTTTCCCAGTGGGCTTCCTAGGTGGTACTAGTGGGGAAAGAATCTGCCTGCCAAAGCAGGAGACACAGGAGTCAGACCTTGGGTCCATCCTTGGGTTGGAAGATCCCCCGGAGGAGGGCATGGCAACCCGCTCCAGAATCCTTGCCTGGAGAATCCCACAGACAGAGGAGCCTGGAGGGCTACAGTCCACAGGGTCGCACAGGGGCGGACACGACCGAAGCGATTTAGCTCGAGCACGTGATTCCCCACAACTGTTCTCTGGGGAGAAAGAGTCAGATCATGATCTTGGAAGAGTGCCAGCCACTTGGATGCATTGAGACCGTTCAAACAACGTTGAGAAGGAGAACAGATATATCAATAATAAGGCTCCAAATGCACCTCAAGACGCTGGAGCAGGACACTATGGTCCTTCCCACCATGTCCTCCACCTGCCTTTGTCTGTGGGCAAACGTTAGCCAAAGAATAAGTTTAATCAGAGAAGTGAGAAAATGCAGGGACAAAGGAAAACAGTTCAACAAAATTAGGTAACAGTAATGTAGTCATGAAGTCAAGGACCTTTAGTTCCTCCGCAAGGGCTGTAGATGATATTCTGAGCCCTACCCTGTTATCTGTCTTGTAGAGACTGCAACCTCCCCCAGGGGGAAGAAGTTAACTACAGAACGACCAGACCGTCGCCATGACAGAAGCTGCTGGAATTCTGAGAACTGGCCTCAAGAAAATGGGAACGAACTGACCCTGGAGCTGAAGATTAACTGTACCTAAAACATTCAAGATGACACTGGTCAGATCACCAATGCCCAACTTCCAGATGACTGTCAGAGCTGACAGTGCTGTTTCTGCATGTACCTCCCTCCCTCCATCTATAAAAGCTCTTGCCCCCTGATTGGAGGGAGTAGGGGGTGGGGAGTGGGCCTTTGGAGAAGCATCCACTCTCCCCCACCCCAGTTGCCGGCATCCAAAATAAACTTTCCTTTCCACTAACCTTGCCTCTTTATTGGCTTTTGAGCGGCAAGCAGCCAGACCCCACTCTGGGTTACAGGCACACTCAAATAACAAGTGGGAGCGTAACAAAATAAACCTAAATATCCATATTTTACTCTTTAAAAACCAACTGTGCAATGGTGATGTAGAGGAAAGAGGCCATCCTGGAAACTACACAAGGGGTTTAGCTGACATAAGTGCATAATGAGTCATCACAGAGCTGCAGGCACACGAGCACCTCAGGCTACATTAATAAAGGCAGGGCACTGAGCATGTTGGAGGGTGTGGCTCTGCGCCACCCGGCCAGGTCAGAGCCCCAGAGGACACTGGCCTTCAGGGCTGGGTGCCAGACAGCGAAGGGGAAGGAGTCACTTCATCTGGAGAAGCGAGACTCAGCAGGAAGGACGCCAGCTTCACGGCTAGAAGGCTATTCAGGGCTGGGAGGGGACAGGTCCCAGCCTCCTGAAGGACTGACCCCTGGGCAGAAGGTTCAGGAAGAAAGCTGGGTTTGATACGGGGAAACCTTTCTCCAACTGGGGCCGTCCGGCATGACGGGCGTGGCCCAGGCTGCAGGGGCGAGGGCCTCCCTGGCCGAGTGAGGGCCAGCTGACCCGGATCCCCACCCCCAGCCCTGAGTGTTGGTGCTGCCAAGCCCCCTCCTGCTGAACCACCTCATTTTCTGACTCTCAGACCCTCCCAAACAGATGGGTGTTACATTTGGCCAGAACTGTTTCCAACAGCAATTCCAAATATAAGACATTCCGGGCCTTCTGTGCTGCGGTTATTTTAGAAGGCTGCTGGGGCGGCCCCGGGACAACAGGCTTGCTTATGGTGTGAGGTGTCTTTCCTGGGCAGGACAGGGGTCTCAGGACCCCAGCACTCCTAGAGAGGGGCATGAAAGTGGAGGTGGCAGGGGGTTCGCTGAACCTAGTACCTCTGGAAAGAATCATGTCTCTTTCCAGGGGGGACAAAGGAGTGGCCAGCAGTGAGCTCGCAGGTCTCACCATGTAAAATCTGGGGGATTACCTGAAGGTCACAGCTGAATTCATCCAACAACAGCGGGGCACTCCTCTGAGCCTAGGTGAGCAGAGTTGGGTGTATTGATAGGAAAACAGGGGCGGCCACCACCCCATGGGCCACTCCTCCAGCCAGGTTCACTCCAGGGCTGTACAGCTTAGCCTCCCAGAATCCTCGTGGTGTCCACCCGCTACATGGCTGCATCTGGCTACTGAGGCCTGCCCTGAACTCAGCACTACATGTGCAATCTCCTTCCCTGTTCACAACCAGCCTTTGGGATGCACTCTGTCCTCTCCAATCTTGCAAAGCTTCCCAAGGTCACGGGGCTCAGGAGGCCCCAGAGCTGGGCCCAAACCAACCCAGGCCTGCCCAACCCCAAAGCCCAGTGACCCAGCAGGACTTGATCCTGGGCTCATACTTTAGGGATGGAGCCAAATCGGCAGCTGGCCCGAGTCGGGGACTAACCATCTGATGGTTTGGGGGGTTTTGTTTTGAAGTTTTTATTGTTTTAGGTGCAGAGTGATTTGGAAGTAAATGTCAGTTCTGTCACAGAACTACTTAAAAAGTTACAGGAGACTGAAATGCAATCACAAGTGTAATATAGCGGCAGACATTCAGGGTGAAACCTGGCACAACCAGGAAGAGAAGACACGCTCGGCAACTGGAAATCACAGCACAACAGAGGTCCGGGTATCTCACGGCTTCCGTCCCTACTTCCCGATCTCTCATCACATGGACGAGCTAACACTCACTGGCCACTCCAAACAACTCATTTCATTTTACCATTTAGCTTTGAGACGATGACATGTGTGTTGACTGGCCCTCCTCTAGGCGCGGACTCCGCAGGTTCCAGCTCAAACGCACTAGTTCGGTGAGACCACCCCCCACAGCTGGTTTCTCCTCCTTTTGTGAATTTTTTTCATACTATGTTTAGATTGAGAGGTGATCCACACCCCATAAAATGCACCCTTTTAAACAAGCGAACAATGTAGCAGTTTTTGCAAGAAGTAGTTTGCAAACCTGTGCAAACACCAGCACCATCTAATTCTACATTGTCATCACCCCAAAGGGAGAGTTGGCTTTCACCAATCAGTCCTCAGAGGGGCCCAGGTCCCGAATCTTTCAGATCCCCAAGCCTGAAAGGCCCACAGAAGCTGGAGCCTCGGTGTCAGGTCCGTCCAGTCAAGTGCAGACTGTCAGAGGCCTGGAGCTCCTCCATCTTTCCAGCTTACTACTGCTCACCCGTCAGCCGTCACAGAGAGCCATGCTTGGTGGAAAGACCCTCGGCAGATGCCGAAGCTGTGGACAGCTGACCGGCGGCTCCTGGACAGGCCTATCTCGGGCCAAGCACTCCCTGGCCCTTCCGTGCCCCTGGCGTACGCACCAGCTGGCAACACACAAGTGAAGGGTCACATCTCATCCCTGGCGGCCCCCAAGAGTGGGCACACTCCTGTCTTCCAATCCGCCCCCCCCATAAAAGCACAGGGTTCCGCAGCTCCTGGAGGGTCGTGCACGCGGTGACCGCCGTGCCAGCCAGCGCAGCCCGTCAGTACTGTCCACTTGCTGGCACCCAGACCCGAATTCCTGATCGATAACTTTCCAACCTTTGACACGGTGTCATCAATAATGATGATATATACTTTTCCTACGAGGAAAAAAAAATAGCCATTTAATATCGCTGAGACAGAGGCTCTTTGTCCACTGACTCACGCACCGTGAACGTCTCATCATGAGGAACAGTGAAGCGGGACTGGCCAGACCAGCTTATTCGGAGAAAACCTCTGGAGTCACCCAAGCTGCGCGATGCTGATGAAGCTCACCTTCTGCCAGAGAAGAACATGCTAGGGCTGGGGCCTAAAAAGTGTCCAGAGGGTTGCAGAGCTTCCGGTTCCCGGGGCTGCCTGGGTTGGGCCTTCTCTTCCCCTTGAGAATGAGCGGGGTTCTGGGCCCAGCTCTGATTCCCTCTGAGGGGGAATTGGTGGGGCCTCGGTGAACCTCTGCGGATGGTGGCCATGCCAGCAGCCCTCCACCCACAAGGCCCGTGTGGCTCACAAAGCACTTTCACAGGAGATGCATCAGAGACCCTGAGACCAGGGGAAAAGAGAGGAGGCAGGCACCAAGAAGGGCTGGGCTACCCCAGGTTAAGGCAGCGGCAAGGTCAGGCCTGGACCCCCAGTGGGAGACCTCACCGCGGGGCAATGGCCTCCACCCCCAGGCTGGCCAGTCTGGGACACGGGCCGCCCTCACTCGTCAGCTCCCACACCCTGGGTAGGAGAGGCCCCCCGACTCCTCCTGGCGGCCCGGCATCGGCGTCCCACGCCCCCACCGCCTTCCAATCTCTGCAGACAGACACACAGCGGTCTCTTCTTCCCCGCGCTCCCCAGCACACAGAGCCTCCTTCTGCAAACAGTCCGTGTGGGAATACTCAGGACTGCCAATGACTTTGTAAACACTTCCCAAGAAAATAAACAGTGTTAAACACATGGGGGTTTTCAGCACGATGGTTTTTCTCCCGCCAGTAACGAGATGAGGTCCCTCCCCGGGCGGACACTCCTCAACGGTCTTCAGAGGACAGGGCCTGTGGCCCGGACCCAGAGCCGGCCAGCTCGCTCTCCCTTCCCTGGCGGCTCACAGTGCAGCCCCACCAAGGGGACCTGCTGTCGTCTTTAGGGCCCACACCGAGGTGTGTCAGTGACACCCAGACAGGCCGCTTCTGAGAAGCAGAACGCCCGAATTCACCAGGCGGTGAACACGCGGCTTAGGACACTCCGCTACAGTCTTTCTCAAGACTGCTGCCTGGGATTCCAAAACCTCCACGGTCTTAAAGAGGGAAAAGGGAGGAGCACGAGGCCTTAGGTGGCAGGGGTGCATGATGCTGCAGTTGTCAAGAACCCGTATGTTTCAGCGCCATGCCCCCCCTCCACCGGATTCCATCTCTTGCCCACAAGGGAGTTCTTCTAATTTCCCTTTGAGCTCGTTTACATTAAAAATTAATCTGTCAGTGCTAGGGAACGGCCTGCTTTTCAGTCCTCATGCAAAATCTGCTATAGAGAAAACATCCCTCCGCCTTGGAATGTCAGAGCTCCTATTCTGCCTGAGAACAAACACATCTACCGCACACCAGTCAGTGCTTTCAGCGACCTCAAGAAGCTGGGCTGGTAGGAGGTTTTCAGCAGCGGCTGAGTCGCCAGAGAGAAACTCTCATCTGTAGTGGGGGTGCATGGCAATTTCAGAAGCGTCAATCCGGCTCATCTCTCTGCTCCGTGAGCTGGTCCGTGCCCTGGGTCAGAATCCTGATGTCACTCGTGTGGACACAAGTGAAGGAGCCAAGTCCAGGCTTAGGCACCTATGCAGACTGGCATCCTTACTGCTCACAGAACTCTGCCCAAGTGGGGAGCCACCATCCTGCTCACGGCTCACAAATTCAGTCCCTTCACTGAAAGACCTGCCCCACCTGAGGTTACACCTCCCCAGGGCAGACACAGCCAATGGCCGGTGGATGGGAGATGCCTTGAGGAAGCAGTTGGCTGAGACCCCTGTTGTGACCTCTCCCTCTGTTGGTCCTGCCCTGTCACCCCTCATGGGGGCTAGCCCAAAAGCATGCCCTGTAAACTTCATTTGGTGGGGGAGTGCTCCAAAATCACTGCAGATGGTGACTGCAGCCATGAAATGAAAATACGCTTGTTCTTTGGAAGAAAAGTTATGACCAACCTAGACAGCATATTAAAAAGCAGAGACATTACTCTACCAACAAAGGTCCGTCTAGTCAAAGCTATGGTTTTTCCAGTGGTCATGTATGGATGTGAGACTTGGACTCTAAAGAGAGCTGAGTGCCAAAGAATTGATGCTTTTGAACTGTGGTGTTGGAGAAGACTCTTGAGAGTCCCTTGGATTGCAAGGAGATCCAACCAGTCCATCCTTAAGGAAGTAAGTCCTGAATATTCATTGGAAGGACTGATGCTGAAGCTGAAGCTCCAATGCTTTGGCCAACTGATGCGAAGAACTAACTCATTGGAAAAGACCCTGATGATAGGAAAGACTGAAGGTGGGAGAAGGGGACGACAGAAGATGAGATGGTTGGATGGCATCACCAACTCAATGGACATGAGTTTAAGTAAGCTCTGGGAGATGGCTAAGGACAGGGAAGCCTGGCGTGCTGCAGTCCATGGGGTCACAAAGAGTCAGACACAACTGAGCGACTGAACTGACAGTGAACTGATAAACTTCCTGCACCCTCTGCCTCAGAGTCGGCCTCCCAGTAACTGACCTACGACAGAGATGAAAAGTTTGGCCCCTCAGTCCAAGTGACATGGGATCGAATCTCAGTCCGGCCACTTATTAACCAGGTGACAGCTGATAGGTGACTTAACTCCACTGAGCCCACACACATCAGCTGTGACGTGTCAAGACAGCCCTCTCACCTGCTTGCAAAGTTCAGAGGAGGCAATGCCTGAAAAGGACTTAGTGCTGAACCAGGCTAAAGAAAGTGATCAGTGAATGCTAGGCTGCCACCTCTCCACTGGAGAAGACTCCAGGAGGGCAGACGGGAAGGACTCTGCTCTCCAATGTAGGCAGTGCATCTAGCACATCAAGAGGGCTCAATAAACATTTCATGAGTATCCGAGTGCTTGGTCTGGATATTGTTATTATTACTTGCTACTATTGTGTTATTACTATTATAGTATTACTATAGTAATATTACTATTATTATAATGATAGTAATTAATAAGTAGTATATAATAGTTACCACTTGCCCAGCATTTTAAACACACTGCACATATTAAGTCACTTTATCCTCACAACCCAAGATACACGACTGAAAGTGAAAGTGTTACTTGCTCAGTCATGTGTGACTCTTTGTGATCCCATGGACTATAGTCCGCCCAACTCCTCTAGTCCATGGAATTCTCCAGGCAGGAATACCAGACTGGGTAGCCATTCCTTTCTCCAGGGCATTTTCTCAACCCAGGGGTCAAACCTGGGTCTCCCACTTGGCAGGCAGATTCTTTACCATCTGAGACACCAGAGAAGCCCCAGATATAGGACTGTTTCCCCTCATTTCATCAATGAAGGAACAGGGCATAGAGAGGTTGAATAACCTGCTGAAGGTCACATAGCCAGAGAGCCGCAGAGATGGGGTTCACATACAGACCCTCTGGTCCCTGAGGCTGTGTCCCTATCACAATGATCCTGGGTCACTGTTCACCACCCACACACCCCAACAGCCACTCTAGCGATGGAACGACATTCATGAACGGTTCAAGGTTCCAGTCCAAAGGTTCCCTCCTGCTCATCACTCTCTGTCCAAATGAAAAACTGCACACAAAGGGATTCATTTCATTAGCAGCCTCGTTCCATCCATTCCTAGTTTATCGCCATGAAGAGAATAACTCATTTAACCAGCCCAGTGGGGTGTTAAGAAAATCAGTTCATAAAAGCAGATGAAGAAAATAACTCCCCAGATTCCAAGGCACTGGGGACAAGACACTGGGTCTTAAGACACTAGGATCAAAATCAAGTTCTACCCTTAATGGAGCTGACTTCTCCTTCTGCTTTGACCTCTCTCCATAAAACGTGAAAACCAAAGATTCCGGAGGTGGTCGTTACCATGCACTGTGGGAAGATCACTCGAAAAATCAAGCCCAAGATACAGGGATGGTAAAGTCCATGACTGATGGTGCAGGACCACTCTCCAAACATCCTTCCAACAAAGTACGCTGAAGGGGTGGGCACCTTCCAACCATTTTCTGCATTTCTTGGGGACTGTAACCACCTCTGTGCTGAGTCAAACTCCATCAACTATCTCACAAATGAACAGGCAGGCGGCCAATATGAGCAGTGTTGAAAAGAAGTCTTTTCCACTTAAGAACTGAACTAAATGAAGGAAAATCCTGCTTGTAATTGGTGGCTTCTTTCTAATTAACTGGGGCGATTTAGCCAAGGAACTTGAATTTTAAATTGTCGTTATCTCTTACGTAGAGAAACGTGCACCAGGAATTCTCGGCTGGCCCTTTGGCCCTGAGAACCATCCCATCCACATTCCACTGTTCTCTCTTCCTCTCCAGAAAGATAACTGGGCTTGCTTCCCCGGAAGCTCTAAAGTGGTTGATTTGATTTTGCTTACAATTTCAACCTTTTCAAACCCTCTGCCTTTGATCAATTATAGTCATAAAGGCTAAATGTGAATTTAAACTAGAAATGAAGGTTTTCCCCACTCCTCTCTGAGCCTATGTGTACAAGGAAAGAAAAATGCGGTCCAATCCCACGGGCAGGGAGAAACTCAAGGAATCTCCCACTTGCAGAAGTGCAAGGTCACAGAACGGCTCCAGTGGCTGATGGCCTGGGACCCAGTAAAGACTAATGGGAACTCGGGCTCCAAGTGTTTGTTTCTTCAAGAGTGACCTAAACACCCGATATTTATCATCCTTTCTGGTTGCAATGGGAAATGAGCCAGCCATTTCAGACAGGCCATGAGTCACGGGGCTCAAAAAAGAAGAAATTCCTATTGTTACATCCTTTATAAACGTTTAAAAGGCAATGGAACAGCTGCCGCTGTCAGCAACCCCCACAGAAGGCGCACACATGCACACACTACCCTCTGCACCGGGGGTCGCTGCCACCACACTCAGCGCTACACCGGCGCTTCCTCTCCTTCTGGCGGTGGGATGAGAGCAGCAAAGAGAAGCAGGCAACTTCTCAGATGGTCCCGAAGATCCTCACCTCCTGGTATTCACTCCCTGTAGCCCCCTCCCCTTGCCTATGTCCTGGACCACGTGACTTGCTCTCTTCGAGAGCATGTGGCAAAGGTGATGGGCTGTCCCTCTTGTGCTCAGATGACAAAAGATGGAGGCTCCCAGCTTCGCAGCAGCTCGCTGCCACTTGCAGCAGGCTCTGATGGAGCAAGCAGCTTCTGATGACGGGGTGGCCCAGTGGCAAGCCTCTAGCCAATGGCCAGCAAAGAACCGTGGCCCTCTTCCCACACTTCTTGAGGAACTGAATTCTGCCAACAACTGCATGAGCTTGAAAGCAGATCCTTCCCCTATTGAGCCTTCGGATGAGAACTTGCCCTGGGTCGTGACGCCTTGACGACGGCCTTGGGAGAGCAGAGCTGTGCCGGGTTCTGACCCATGGAAGACAGTGTGAGATAGTTGAGTGTGATGTCTTAAGCGGCCAGGTTTCTGGGTGATTTGTGATGCAGCAGTTGATGAAGAATACAGGCAGCAGTCCCACAATGCGGTTAGCTTCCTGAGGAGGCTGTGTTGCCACGGCATCCTGCCCTTCTCCTCCGCCCCATCACGTGTGCATGAGGATCAGGGCCTCGCATTCCTGACAAAGTGCCCCTCCTGGAGGGCGGGCATCTCTGTGCGCCTGCTCAGCATCAGAACAGAGCCCAGCATGTGACCGGGAATCAATGCACATTTCAACTGATGAACTTTCTGTTAAGTGAGTGTCAGGAAGGCAAGAACTTTCAGTTCCCAGTATAAACAGGGCATGTGTTCTTTAAAAAAAAAAAAAGGAGACGAGACTCCTTGGGATGGCCATCTTCTAAAAGGGGAACTACGGGCTGAGGTCTGAGAGGTGAGTCGGGCAGGCCTGGCTCCTGGCTCAGTGTCTGAACCCGGGCAGCATGATGGCCCTTGCTGCTTAAAGCCTGTCTTCACGGCTCCCATGTCCCTGAGGGGAGAGGGACACACCCAGGGAAGCTGGCTCCGCTCTCTGAGAGAACACGCAGTCCTTCCCTTTGTGCTCTCCATCCTCCCTGCCCAGAACGCGCCTTCCCCTTGACCTTCTCCCTGTCTCTTTACTTGGCAAACTCTTACTCAGCCCTCAAAACCCCGGCTGGCCTCAGCTCTTCCAGGAAGGCCTTTCTCTGCCCTCTCCACTAGCTGCTCCTTCCCTCTTCAGGGCCACACTTCCCCCTCCCTCCCCGCCCTGGCTGAACTGCAGACCATATTGCCCACCCCTGTCTGCAGCTGGCATGAGCACCCCATCCCCCGGGCTCCCATTTCTGTGCCCAGGGGGTGACAGAGGCCGGAGTTTCACCTTCTTGGCCCTCTGGAGTTGAGGCCTGTGACCTTCCTCAGAATGAGGAACGGGGAGACATGACGGGAAGACGCTGGCCAAGCAGCGAGGCCCCCACCCCTTCCGAGAGAATGTTCCAGCCTCGCGAGCTGCAGCGGGGGTGGTCTGGGGGAGGACGACAGAGCAGCTGTGAAAACCCCTCTGTGGGCAGCGCGGGGTCACTTAGTCACCGGGCCTTTCAAGGCTGACGGCTATGTAATCACATACACATGAGAGCACCGCTGGTTTGGGTCAACTGTTCTCAAGCTGGGGGGAGGTGCCAGCCCACTCCCTGGGCAGAAGGGCCGAATTCCTGTCTCCCGAGGTGTGGGAAGAGGTAGGCAGAACACGGCTGCCCCCATGTCCCCTGAGGACAGGGTAGCCTCAGGATCGGCATGGAGGGACTCTCAAGGCTGGAGGAGGTGCAGTGGGCAGAGTGGAACCATCTGCAGCATGAAGATGGCCCCTGAGGTGCCGCACAGGGGGTCTGCAGGGATGGGGACGGGGCAGGGGCCATCCAGCTCTCTGCCCAGATCACTGCAGGGCACGGAGGCCACTCCAGGACCCACGGGGGGCCCGTGGAGGCAAATCAAGAATTAGAAATGAAAGAAGCAAGATGAGAGACTGTAGAGTCACACAACTGTACACACACCACACCACACGCTCACACACACACACACACACACACACACACACACACACACACACAGCACTTCTCTGCAGAGATAAGTATCAGCTTGCAAGAAAACAAACCAAAATAAAAATAGCAATTATCTGGGTGGGAGATTACAGGTGTTTTTCAAACGATCATCATTCGCAAGGCTATGGGGCCAGGAATGTCTGCTATCCAAGGAAGGAACCAGGGGTGTGTTAGCGTCCTAGGACTGCTGTAATGATTTACCGCCGACTTGTGGCTTATTCCAGCAGGAATTTATTCTCTCACAGTTCTGAAAGCCCGAAGTCTGAAATCCAGGTGCCAGCAGAGCCGGTGCGCTCCGGGGCCTCCGAGGAGAGTCTGCTCTGGGCCTCGGTCCCAGCCGTCCCTGGCAGTCCTCGGGGGTTTGGCAGCATCACACCAACCTCTGCCTGATTCTCACACAGCGTTCTCCCTGTGTCTGTGGGTCCCAGGGTCCAGAGTTCCTCTCCCCGTAAGGACATCAGCTCCTGGGTTAGGGCCCACCCTCATCCAGTGTGACCACATCTTAACCTGAGTCCATCAGCAAAGATCCTATTTCCCAACAGGGTCAAGTTCACACACATCTTTGGCATGTGTGGGGGCGTGGGCATAATAACCTTTGTGCTGTGTGTGAAGTCACTTCACTCATGTCCGACTCTTTGTGACCCCGTGGTATGCAGCCCTCAGGCTCCCCTATCCGTGGGATTCTCCAGGCAAGAATACTGGAGTGGGTTGCCACACCCTCCTCCAGGGGCTCTTCCCGACCCAGGGATCGAACCCGCGTCTCTTATGTCTCCTGCATCGGCAGGCGGGTTCTTTACCACCAGTGCCACCTGGGAAGCCCCTATAGTAACCCATAACAAGAGGCATTTAGTCCAAAGAAAAAAAGACACAGGGCCTCGATAATGTTTTCTATATCTGGCAGGCTCTCCCATTTAGAAGGATTAAATCTGATCTATGTAGTTCTATGGGGAAGAAATGGGCCCAAAGTGTGGACACTCCCAAAAGACAGACTTGGGGTCAACACAGGAAGGATGCTCTCACAGGGCTGGTTTAGAGGAACTGGGTTGCCCTGGATGGGAACTCTTGGAGCAGAATGGAGCCTCTTGCCTCTGGTGCAGTGGTACTGGCTGGGCCAGAGGGGACGTGATGGACTAAATGATAAGTCCTGGCAGCCCTAAGCTTCTGCCACGCACACAGCCGTTGTCAACAACCTCAGCATGGCCCAGTGCTGGCCCGGCCACCCTCACCCAGTCTGTTCAGGACCACGCTGGCCTGACCTCATCCACACCGAGCAGATACCACACTTCTGTCATTTTCTTCCTCTCAGGAAAGGTGCAGCTAGCACTTTCAGAGCCGACAGGGGAAAGGCATCAATCAAGGCAGAGGACCAAGAACTACAGCAGTTAAACCCTACAGAGAAACCCGACACCCCGGATTCCAAGGGCATTTCTCCTGCCTGGACATCACCCAAGGGGCAGTCCCACGTCCCCAGGCCAGACCTGGCAGAGGCTGAAGGCCCACAGGCTAGGGTCAGAACGATAAGGAAACAATCCACAGTTTGTTTAGAGGCAGTGAAGATTGCCCCAAGAATAACGTTTACATAAGAAATAGCAGTAACATCACATGTTAAGCCTGTTTATTTAAAGAAGAAGCAGCAGCAAAATCTTGTCTGTGATGAGAAAGAAGACTGGCTTTGAAAACTGCCTTTTCCCGAAACAAAAAAATCCACAAATACGCCTCTCACCTCTCCACGGGGTCCCTGAGCATGACGATCAGCTTTGCATCTGGCTGGAAAGCGTGGATGAAGTCCTGGGTCAGGAAGGGGGGCTCGCCGTCTGTGCCATTGTCGTAGAAGAGCGTCCAGGCGTTGTTATCCCACATGGTGGAGGCACTGGCCTCGCCTGGAAACAGAAAACGCTGCGAGTGAGTGAAGCTGAATTACGTGCTCCTGAACTAGGGGCCACGCCTGACTGTGAGGCCGTCTACAATAGCTGTGCACAGGTGAGCTGGTCCAGGAAGCGGGCCGACTGGACTCTGGGAAGAGGAGGCTGATGACCGCCCTCTGCCACACCATCACCCCCTCCCCGCAACGACCTCCATCTGGAGAGGAAGGTGATCTGAGCCACACTGAGCATCCCTCTTCCTCCCAGCTCCTCCCTCCAGGATGTGCCAGAAAAATCTCTATGAGCATCTGGCCTCCCAATTTCATGATGTTTAACTTTGCCTACGGCGCACAGCTCCGTGGCATTTTAAGGGCCCACTGAGAATATACTAGATGGTTTCCTTCAAAAGGCATCAGGGGTGAAGGAGGAGTTTGGGCAAGCTGACTCATATTAGGAAACGGCATGCAATCCGCATCAATCTTCCCTTGAAATCACAAGGGTCAGTCCCCGAGCACACTCGAAGAGGAAGGCTTTGTGGGAAGGCTCGTGGGACCTTGGTCCTGCGTGCCCACCCACCCCGTGGCCTGGACACAGCTAGCATTCACCCAGTGCTGGCTGGGTGAACAGGAAGCCAGTTCTAGCCCCTGTTTGATCACAGTTGGCATGACTGAAGCATGATGAGGTCAGTTAAGCACATTCTGGGCCAGGGGTGAGGCCAACACACAGACCTTTCAGCATTTCTGTCTCATAGACTTGAACTGGTTCCTTCTTTTTTTTTTTTTTTTTTAAGGAATAATCTTCAGAGATTCAGAAAGAAAGGCAAATCAATCAATTAATTATACATTCGATTTCCTGACATTGTACACGGGACTATATGACACATCTCAAAGTCACTTATTCAGAGAAAATCTGAGCCCGAAGACTAACTCTCTTTGATCACTGATGAGCACATCACGGTTATGCAGAGAATTAGCAGGGTCCTATTTATTCTGTTGGATGTGCAATCATGTCCAGGTGAGCATTTCTATTCTCATCTTTCTGTTTTTTTTAAGAGGTAATACCCTAGAACACAGGAAAAAACAAGCCAATCTGAAGTCCTTTGAAAATTCTACTCATAATGAATAAAAGAATACTAGGACAAGGGAAGTACCTAGAACTAAGTTGGCACAAATTTTGTCAAGCTCATAAATGAACTGGTTCTATGCTTGTCCATCTATCTAACTGTCTGTCCATCTACCCATCCATCCTTCATTCATCATTCACTCATCCTTCAATCATCCATGCAGAAAGCTCTGATTTGGTGTCTAAAATGTGCCCAGCACTGTGCTCGACACTGTAGATAGATGACAGAAACAAGACAGAAAATCCCCTTTAATCTCAAACCTTACAACCTAGGGGAAGATCAATAATTCAATAAACAATCAGAGCTTCACTTGAGCACTTTGACAGGGCAGAGCAGGGGGCTTTGAGAGAGGGCAGCCCTGAGAGAGGGCAGCGGCCTTTCCACATGTATTGATCCCAAGCCCAGAGAACCCAGCTGCTGGAGTCCTTTCTGACTCCAGTCATTAGCCCAGACCACTGAGAAAGGGCCCTCTATGATCCATTGGCCAAGATGAAGAAAGACCAGTATGCTTCTTCCAGGGATCTAACCAGAAGAAGCTAAAGCAGAGTTTCAGGGTGGGGAGGAACCCAGAACTGAGCTGGTCCAACAAACCCATTTTACAGATGAGTAGACTGAGTCCAGGAACACAAAGACCAACTTGTTGCATGGCACGGAGCTCACTGGTGGCACTTCCTGGGCTAGATGCCAGCTTTCCATCTACCATAAAACTCAACAAAACTCTGCTTCAGGTAAATATCAGAGTGTGGATATATTCTTTAGTTTTCATTTCTAAATTTAGAAGTAAATAAAATGAGAAAACCAAACTAAAGCGTTCCTTTTTTAATTCGTTAGCTTAGGCTCTATCTCCTGACCCTGGGATGTATAGTTTTTTAGCTATTTCACAAGAATGTGAGATTTTCCCAGAGGCATATGGTATGGGTGGTGGTGGCTTAGTCACTAAGTCATGTCCAACTCTTGCGACCCCATGGACTGTAGCCTGCCAAGTTCCTCTGTCCATAGGCTTTTCCAGGCAAGAATACTGGAGTGGTTGCCATTTCCTTCTCCAGGGGATCTTCCTGACCCAGGGATCAAACCAGGGTCTCCCACACTGCAGGCAGATTCTTACCAACTGGGTTACCAGGGAAGCCCACAGCTCTATGGTATGGGAGCCGCAGTCAAAGATTAATTAAGATTTGTAATTTGGGTGTTAACTCACAGCTGCAAGAAAACAGCTAGTACCCAGTTCGGACTGAGTAAGAGGGTATGCTCTCATCTGGCTTCTAGGACTCGATTTCTTTGAGTTAAAAATAAATAAATCAGAGCTTCAGCATGTAAGTCTGTCCCCCTTGGACATGGGACACATAAGTAAACAGTTGTCTTTCAGATGGTTGATTACAATTCTTCTTAGTCACTGATAGTGTAACCGAATTTAGAGAATCAAAATATAATAGATTTAGAAGAATGAAAAAATAGATCGCTGCCTCAGGTAACCAATTTAAGAAAAATATGTGATTCGATTTCTCTCTCTCAGAGTTGTAAGTGGATAAATGTCTTTTAAGTTGAATCCAATAGAGTAAACAGATATGTTTTTTATAAAACATTCTTGTGAATTAAAAAAAAATGATTGCTAATCAAACCACCTCATTTTGAATGTCTAAAGGCTGACAAGACCTAAGCTTTTCCAACAGCAATCAGTCACCCACGATGCATGAGAGATGCATCTGTTTCAGGAGAGGCCACCTCCATCTTCACAGGGTCCCAGCGGCCAGGGAGTACAAACACCACAAGAATTAAACTGATTCATTTTGCATTCGTGATCTTCCATCCAAACTTACTCAGATGGGCGTATCATGAAAAGAAATCCAGCATGCAAACTTAACTTTAATAAAAGCAAGAAACAGCAACATTTAAAAAAAGCCATTTCAGGTGCACTTGAGTCTCCACACAACTAGACAGTCTACTAAACATTTATGCGTTATGGAAAATTGCACAAACAATATGAACATTTTACACAGGGGAGAGGGGTGGGGGGAGTCACTGGGGAAATATGCACTCAGCAGCTGAGGGCAAATGTCATGCAAATGCTTGCAGGTGCAGTGAAGCCCGGCCTGGCCCAGGGCAGGAGCTCCACGGAAGCCATACCGATAATGATTCTGTTCATCTTGCTCGGCTCCTTCGCGCTGGCCTGCAGTCCTTGATGAATCTGGTGTGCGGCCAGGTCAAAGAGGTCCAGGTAGTCTTCCACGGGATAGCGGTCCCGCAGCCCGTCCCTTAGGCGGACAATTCCTACAAGAACCAGGAAGCAGGGGTTACTGAGGACAAAGCTGCCATGCTGGGCTGGTGGCCTCAAGGGAGTGACCACAAACGGATGGAAAGGTCTGAGGGCTCAGCTGCATCAGTCAAGGCTTGACCCCATGAGCTGCAAGAGACAGAGGGATGTCTGCAAACCAGCCTCCCTCTTTTAAGTCACATGCACTTTGAGGTCTGGAATACACCATCACTCAGGTGCACAGTAGCCCCTGAAAGGATGGCACACCTGTTCCAGAACTATAACCGGGTCTACTTGGAGGGCCAGAGAGGTCAGGGCTGGTTAACATGGGCATCAAGGGAGGTCCCTCAGGGGTGGAGCAGCAATGGCATCAGCATACACATGATGAATCACAAGAAAACACCTCTCATCAGAGGGGCCATGTCCTCTGAAGCTCAGATGCATCTTTTTTTTGTCGGGGCTCCCCAGCACCTTCCTGAGGTTCTTTTCCATCAGGCAGTCTGTCCATTTGTCCAAACAATAAGGAGAACTGATGGTCCCCAGGCTGACACCTGAGTTATTCTGGCATCAGCAACATGCAGCCTAAATTGTCCCTTGCCTGAGAGGTGGGTAAATTTTACTTGAAAATGTATCGACAACACATTGCCCCAAACCACAGCCATCAAGTCTAACGGAAAGTGGAGAGAGAGTATCCACAGGCAAAACAGCAAGAGGTTCAAGGTGGTACCAGATACCAGACTCCAGAGGCTGCATGCCCCCATGACTCTCCCCCTGACCAGCGGGAACCTGGTTTTCATGGGGGAAGATGGTGAGTTGTGTAAGCGAGGGTCCCCCGCAGATGAGCACAGAAACTCTGGCTTCCACAGTGGCTGCTGGCAAACCACAAAAGATGTATTTACACTTCTATTCACTCTGGGAGGAACATCAAAAGGATTAAGTCAAACATTTGTCAAGAAACACACTAAGAGTTGATCTCAACTTAGGTTGTACTAAAAAAACTTTCAAAATTCCTTTCCAAGCAACCTAGGTCCTTCCCACGGAAACCACCTTCCAGGCTCACCCAGACTTTGGCATTTGTCATCCCTTAGCTCCAGTGACCAAACGTCTCCTGGAAGAAGGGAAAAGGCTGAGGGAGAGGAAACAGTGACCCTGGGGGCCGAGGGGGTGGCTCAAGCTGGCTTCGGGCTGGGTGGAGCAGAAACCAGCCTGCAGGAGTCATGGGGTGGTGTTCACCGTCGACCTCCTGGGAAAGGGGTGCTGTGAGCAGGGTGGCCCAGAATTACCTTTGTGGGGCTTTCATTTTGACCCTCTGAGGCCCAAGGGTCAGGCAGGTCAGAGAAGAGGCTGGAAGCAGCTCAGTGACAGCCTCAGGTCCTGTGATGCTCCAGCAGGAAGCTGAAACCTGGCCAGACACAGCCACCTTTCTTCCTCCTGCCTCCTCCGGGTGCAGGGGTGTGGGTGTGGGGGCTCCCGCAGGAACAGCACTGAGCTGCGAACTGAGAGCCTACAGCCCCCAACAAACGTCCACCTGGATGGTGCGTGTCCCAAGGCCCTTCAAGGCAAGAAGAGTGCCCATCCGGCACCCTTCGCTGCCCCTGCACACAGTCTGCACTGCATAAATGCTCACCAGGTGACTGGGAGCTGGGTACTCAGTTCTGCTGGGTGTCTGTCCAGGGATCTCTAAACCAGAGAACTCTCTGATCTCTGCCTCTCAGCATGTTTTTTCTCATTTCCCCACCTGCCTCCCTCCTGGAACCTTCCAGAATGCCCCGCTCGGGTCATTCTCAGGGCTCCCACTCCAACCCTGACCCCTGACCCCGGAAGGAGTGACTAGGTGAGGGTGGCTGAAGCACCCTTGCCATGGGGACATGGCGGCACGCACCAAAGCGCTTCCGGGTCCACCAATGCGGTTCCTTGATGGCAGAGAACTTGACTTCCGGGTGCAGCCGCAGGCGATCGTAGAGGTCGGTAGTGCCGCACTTGGGCTGCCCGATGATGTAGAAGTGGGGCAGGCAGCGGAGGCGGAAGTGCTTGCCGTGCGCGTGGGACAGGTGGCCCCAGAAGGCCTTGCGCAGCGTGTCGAAGGTGGAGCGGAAGCGCTTGGAGTAGAGTACGTAGGAGTTGGTCAGGTAGGGGTCGGTGGTGTTCCTGCCCGTGAACTCCTCGTACCAACAGGGGCTCTTACTGTTGGGAAGAAATTTGTGCGGGATGACGGAAAACATCTGCAACAGAAAGAGACAAAAACGGAGAGACACAGTGAGCGCGGGGGGAAACACACTCTGTCCTCAGTATGATCCTCCACTGAGGCTTATTACAATGTTCGCAAGGGAAGTATTACTGGATGATGACTAAATGCTAAAAGTAGCCTTGGTAAACAATGACCATGCTTTTCCTAAACCCCCAACAAAAATAAAATATGAAGAGAATGAAAATACAAGTTCCATCAAAATCCATTCTACCGTGATTTATCTTACACACACACACGACTATATAGCTGTATATTTAAGTGGCCGTTAGAGACAAACACGGTGATTTAGGACAGACTAAAGAGTGATCTACAAAAGTAATTTTAACTGCCAGGACCACCTTTCAAGTAAAACATCCCAGAAAGGAATTATTAGAAGGGGGGGGTTCCTTCAACCTTTTTAGCTGTGCCATTCAGTACAGAGTTCCCTTGTTGGCATGGACACAGCCCTCCCAGTGAATTCTCATCCATAAGGCTGTCAAATTACCACTATTACACTTGGGAAATTTTTGGTCACTTTCTTGCCAAAGGTGATGATAAGAAAGGAAGCAGCCATTCTTTAAAATCAGTCAATGGAGATGAGCATCAGGCTACTCACGTGCAATTCCTGCTTCTTGAGATCTTCTACGTCTGGGAGCTGTCTGGTGGTAAACTCAATCCTGGATGTGATGCTGTTGATAATTAACTTAATGCTTGGATAGTCCTTCACGTATGAAATATTATTTAGAGAGGATTGGTGATGATGCTCTTTTGTGTCACTCGGATTCTCGCCCTCCATCAAGCTGGGATTGCTGGGGAAGGCTCCGTAATGGAAAGGCGATGAGATCAGAAGCTCTTGGTGGACCCCAGAAAGGATGTAAGAAGCCATCACCAAAGTCATTATTATCAATCCAAAAATGAGGCTGCATCGCTTCCCCTTCTTGAAGCGCAAAAACCCACCCCAGCTCTCATTCCCATCAGCCCTCACTTCGAGAACAGCCAGCAAGTTCATCTGCTTACCGTCCACTCGAAACACAATTTTGTTTTCTGCTTTGCACACTGGGCACTCCTGACGCCCGTGATGGGAGCCTCCTCGGCAGCTGACCTGCTGTGTCTGTACGTCGTCAGGTGACAGTTGGATGCAGCAGTTAATGCAGTGCCTCATGGTAATGCCCCTGGACTGCTGGCCCATTGAGCCATGGGCGAGCCCCTGAGGAGTACGGATGCCTGCAAGTTGTGCTGTAAAACTTGAAGGATGGCTCAGTGATCACATAAGATGATCGGAAGGCACAAGCAACAGAAGCAAGAATAAAAATGAGCAGGTGCCAAAACACCAGAGAATGAGGGATCACGTTCTTTGGTTTGCCTCCAAAAGATAACACGAATGATATCCAATTGTCATGTTCTGTAATCCTGGAAAAAGTCACAAGGTCAGGAACAATTTTTCCTGACCCTCAGGTTTTTCCCATGGCACCAAATGAAGTGGAAGTGTTCTTGCTGGAGAACATGGAAACACCCAAGGGATTAGAAGATCTCATGGCCTCAATGAGAGATGGACAGGTACACCATCCACGCAGAGTCCATGGAGATTTCTTCTTTCACATCCTATGTTCCTTTGAAATGTTTCCTCTTCATGCGGAACAAAATCCTTAAGATGTCAGATTACCTAAACAACAAAGAAAAAGAGATTTTATTACATTAGATGATGACAGCAATCACCCTGGGAACATCTTCCAAGGAGAGAAGTTCACACTTCTTTTCCACTTCTAAGTTTCAGCCACGCTGGCTGGGTTACAAGCAAGTTACAGAAAATCATATAGGATGAAGGGAGAGGTGTCAGGTCCTTGGTGTTTGGCTTTGGAGTTCAATCTCTGCCACCAAATATGACCCCAATACCAGCTCCACCAGCACCTTATTAAACACCTCTTATTTCACACAACCCACATATTCTATAATGTCTGTGCCTGGACACAGCTAAGTGACTAGAACCCCTGCTCCCAACTTGGAATCATTCTTCGATTCATGCACAGTTAGTCACTATGAATTTGAAGGATGAATTGAAATAACAACTCTTTTAAATCAACAAAAAAAATCAAAGGAGAGTAGTTAAGATGGGAGGAGGCAGAGAAAATATTTTTTCCCCTCCTAACAGCACTAATAGTCTTTTAACCTAGAGCTAACATTTATTATCAGTGTAGGATGCAAAAGTTAATGAAAATTTAGAAACACTGAAATGATTCTCTCCTTCAGTAGAATGTATCATATTAAAAAAAAATTTGACTTTAACTTATTAAGCAATTAAATGCAACATGCAGTACTCCCCTGAGTAACAGAACACTTCAGATCATGAAACAATTTTTCACTTTCATCATCCTTGGGAAAACATGATTCTTAAAAATCCATTAATAGAAGTCTGCAGTTATAAAATGTATTGTTGCCCAAGTGACACTTCTTTGTAGACGTTGTAAAAACAGCAAAAAAGGAGACCTATATGGTTTCTAGCAGTGGTAGAACATTGCTAATGAGCCAGCCTTGTGACCTCAAGTCAGCTGCATAACCTTTCTGAGCTCTGATTCCCTCACCAGTAAAATTAGGATGAAAGTATCTCCCTTTCAAGTGTGTATCCAGTACTAAATCAGCTAATGCATGTGGAGAGTTTGCAGAATGCCTACACATGTTTAGGATCCCATAAAAGAGAGATAACATGAATAATGATAGCATCATCAGTGACTATTACTATTATGTTTTTTCATTGTCAGTGAATGCCAAGAACATCTGAAGCGGAATCAAAGATGGGCAATCCCATCACAGTATCTTTCCTTAGCACCTGAGAATCAGCTAAAGGTGGCAGACTCACTTCTGTCTCTGCGCACACACACACCCCTCCAACGATCCTTACTGTCCCCAGGGAAGGTGGTGTTAATTAACTCTGCATAAAGCCCCCCTCGTTTTGGCGGAGAGGCCAAGCAATCAACTCACCAGCAGCAACATCCCCTTCCCTTGGACAGAAAGGCCCATGTTTTATCAAAACATGATGACCATGAAATAGCCATGTGGTATTCCTAAAATGTCTTCCACAAAATGTTCTGCATGGTCGATAGGTCTTCAGGGCTTAAATTACCTAGAGGAAAGGTAGGATGGCCCAAATGACACAGACTTCTTTAGAGCAGACTTCACCTTTTCACTGTGAATCCATAAGAGAGGACTATAATAGACAACATTTTCAAAACATAATTGACCATGGAATTCTATCTAATGTCTCAAGGAAGCAGTTTGAGGAATGCTAGTGAGTAAAGGCTGAGATAGGGGTCAGAGCAGTTCTGAGAAGCACAGAGGAGAGGGGGCCGTGGGAGCAAACAGCCCGGAACCAGGCCAACATCTCAGGCTCCATCACCCCCTTATCCCTGAGAGTTTTTGGAGGGACTCGGCGGAAACCTCAAGGCTCAGACCTCTGCCTCCAATTTGCTCAACCAGCCCTGAACCATCACTTGGCACAAACAATTCTCCCAAACCAAAGAAACAAAAGGGCAAGCTCTCCTACTCAGAAACCCCATCACTAAGCCAAGAAAACATTTTTCACATGGCGAAGACAAGGTCAAGCAGGGTTAAAGTGAGATTCCAGCCAGCATCGCGGGGGGAGCCAGTTCGCACCCTTCTGTCTCTGGCTGCAGGAGGCCTAATTAGACCTTTTCCAAAACATGGTCTTTGAAGCTCCAAGACAAAAATGTACAAAATCTGGACCCACCAAAATGGGCAAAACATTCCTCAACAAGAACAAAGGTTTTCTAAGACAAGCACAGTAAATAAATAGACCTGAGTAGTCAGAGAAGCTGACAGTTTCAACAGAGGCCTGGGACACAGCAGGCCAGAGGATTTGTCCCCTGGGCAGGCTACACCCTCCAGCCAGACCTCCCACTCCACGTCTCACTTCATAAAATGGGAGCAGGAAACGGGAGACAATTCCAGAGGCCTGCAGAGCCTAAACACTCAGCTCCAATGTTATCTCCTATAATCCACTCCTTCATCCCTTCCCTCTTTAATTCTCCAGATCCCTCCCGAAGGAGGACTCTGCACTGGGCACTGCCCGAGATGCACGTCCAGGTTTGAAACTGTCAGTCGCCCAGGTATGTTCGGCTCCTCACGACCCCATGGACTAGCCCGCCAGGCTCCTCTGTCCATGGGATTCTCCAGGCAAGGATATGGAGTGGGTTGCCATTTCTTTCTTCAGGGGATCTTCCAGATTCAGGGATCGAACGCAGATCTCCTGCATTACAGACAGATTCTTTGCCATCTGAGCCATCGGGGAAGCTGGCATGACCAGGTTTGGGGGCCTGAAACCAGGATGTGATGGGGATGTGATGTCATACCAAAGAAATATCTGGTCTTTGTCCTCAGTTCCTGCCTGACACAGAGCTTCTAAAACCCTTGGAACATCCTGGGTGAGAGGGGTGACAGGGACAATACCTTCTGTCATTCATAACAAGCCCCTTTCAACCACACCTCAGTTTATGCTAGTGAGGCGACTCTTGACGGGGGAGAAGGGACCCAGACAGCTTCAGGATGGGACTGGTAGCAGGAAAAACTTGGAAGCTTGGAACTCTCAGCCCTGCCTCTCCAACCTCCAAGGAAAGGGAAGGGGCTGGTGACTGAGTTAATCCCCAGTGGCCAATGATTTACTCACTCGTGCATAGATAATGTTATTGTTGTCTAGTCTCTAAGTTGTGTCTGACTCTTTGCGACCCCATGAGCTGCAGGCCCTCCAAAACTTCCTCTAAATGACAGGATTCCTAGAGCATTCTGGTGGGAGAGCCCGCGGAGGTGCTGGGAGGGTGGTGTGTGCAGAGAGGACCTGGAAGGTCCATGACCCTCCCCCAGGCTCACTCTGTGCATCTCCTCCATTTGGCTGTTCTTGTACTGTCTCCTTTGTAATGAACCCGTAAGAGTAAGGAGGCTGCTTTTCTGAGTACCGCGCATCATTCAAGTTAAGGAACTTGAGGAAGGACTGTAGGAACCTCTGACCCTGCAGCCAATTAGAACAGAAGTGTGGGTAGCCTGGGGACCCAAGACTTATGATCCAGGCCCGAAGTGGGAGCCGTTTCAGAGGTGGTGGTGGTTTAGTCACTAAGTTGCATCTGATTCTTGCGACTCCACGAACTGTAACCCGCCAGGCTCCTCTGTCCATGGGATTTCCCAGGCAAAAATACTGGAGTGGCTTGCCATTTCCTTCCCCAGGGAATCTTCCCGATCCAGGCATCGAACTCAAGTCTCCCACAGTGCAAGCAGATTCTTTACCACTGAGCCACCAGGGAAGCTCCAGTCTCAGAGGATTGAGCTCTTAACCCATGAAAGCCGTGCTAATTCCCGGGAGTTATTAGAAGAATGCAACTGAATTGTAGGACACCCAGCTGGTGTCTGGAGAGTTTGAGATTTTGCTGGTGTGGAAAATCCCTCCAGGGGGCTCTCTTTGAGAAAAAAATGTATGTTATATTTACATGTTTTATTGAAACATCTGACCAGCATATAGTATGTAAAATACTTGATTAAAAACAATAACCATATGACTAGTGAGTGCATTGCTATGAACAGGGCCTGGAGCTTTGAGGTTTCCAGACCACCCTCATCCAAGTGGATGGGACTGGTAGAGGAGTGACCATAATAGGGAGACCTTTGCCCCACCTGGAACTTATATTCTACCCGGAGTTAGGGGAATCGCAGGACAACAGACAATTTAAAAAGCCACAAATGAATAACATCATCTCAGATGTTGGAAGAAAACACAAAAAGAGAAAACCATGACACCCTTAGAACAGGGGCTCCCCATGCCGCACCAGGGCCGGACGATGCTTTGCTGTGGGGGCCTATTCTGTGCACTGTGGGATGTTGAGCAGCATCCCTGGCCTTCATCCCTGGGAAGAACTGCCGCCTTAGAGGAAGGAGAGGTAGAGTAGAGAGGATGACCAGGGAAGACTTAATTCAGGAGGGTTTATCTGACTGATGAGAAGGAAGCCAGTCACGTAGGGACCAGGGAAGTAAAGACCCCGCAAAAAAGGGAAGTTGGAGAGCAAAGCCATCAGGAGAGCAGATCTCTGGGTTATGGGGCAGGAAGAGGGTAGGAAACAGATGGGAGAAAAGGCAGGGACCAGATTCTGGAAGGCCCAGAAAGCTGAGATCGGTCCACACACACACAGAGAGGCACACTCTGGATTCTTTCAAAGGGATCTTTAAAATACATGTAGCTGAGAACTAACACAACTCAGTGAAGAAAAATCAAATTCATGCAGCTAGACTGAAAGGAAAATGGATTGCTGTTTTTCTCCTGGGTTGAGATTTTCTATACACCAAGAACAGTCATTCTGAAACCTAACCCTCAGGTTATTCTTTCTTAAGAAATAAGCAATGGATATCCCTTGCACTTCACCTGTCTGGAATGTCCCCGCTTTGGTGCCAGTGGACTCCGATCAGCCAGGACTCCTGGCTCTCCTGTTGGGTATTAAACCGTGGTCCGCAGGCATGCATTTCAGTGAGACTGCCCTCCAGCCAAGGCTCAACGCTGTGCCCTGTGGATGCAGGCTGGAATCGTGGGAACCCAGTACCACTGTAAGAGATCAGATAACCGGTCCCAGAATAAAGAGCGTTCAATTACCCAGCCTTGGCTAAGATGGCCCCTATTAACCTATGCACCCCGAGCATCATTAGCAAGCCATTTATAACAAAATTGTAATTGAGAGACCCAGATATAGTGCTTTGGATTAAGTAATTGAATGCCCCCTCAGCGTTAAGATAGATAAAGGGCATCCAATTTCACCCTAGGAAAACCTTATTAAATAATTGTAGCTATAAGCTGATATAGCAGAAGAAAGATATACAAAACTTCCAAAGAAATCAGGATGAATTTAAATAAATGGTTTCATTTAGGTAGAACATTTACATCTGACCTCTGGGAACAGAGAGGGGAAAAAAATAGCTAATTACATTCTTTTACTTCAAGGTTTTAAAGAAAAAAAATTGATGGGTCTTAATTAACCTTTACTAAAACACAAAGCCTTCTTCTGATTACTTTGTCTAACTGCTGACATTTCTCTTCGGGCTATGTATATGAAAATACATTTTTTTTTCCCAAGGAATATTAATCAACAAGTGGCAAAAGGAATATTTTTCACATTTAGCTCAAGGCTATCCTAAGTCTGTGACTGGGACTGAGAAGAAGGCTAACGAGAGTGGAGAATTCTGTACGAATAACAGATCTGTCTCAGTCTCATACCTGGATCTCATGCCTTTGACCACATCACAATCAGCAAATAGAATAAAGCTGCGTTCCTCAATTCACATCGTCAGTCAATAGCACAGTGGGAAGAATACAGTCAGCAGTCATGTGAGCCAGCAGGCTTTAGCTGTGTCCACCTGGTGACCTCGGACAAGTCCCTTAAGTGGCCTGGGCCTCTGGATTCTCAACAGTCCTTGACAGTAACAGATCACATATAGCACTGAAGACTGGGTGCTGGAGCAGGGTTCCCCTACTTTGACCTTGAGTAAGCCACTAAACCTCTCCCCTCCTGTTTCCTTGGGTGCAAATTGGAGATAATCTTAGGGTCTATCTCGTAACACTCATAGAACCCACTTGTGTCCAGCGTGTAGAAGAATGTCTGACCCACAGTAAGTGCCAAATAAATCTTAGCTATTATTATACACACACAGTCCTGGCCCACAGGAAGTATTTGGTAAGTAGCAGTTTATTTCTGTTTATGGCAGTTTGCCCTTTGGTTCCAGCTTATTATTCCTCTCTCTGTTCACCCCCTTTGCCACATAAATGACTCTGCAGTTCCTCTAATCAAATTAGTGGAATACCTTTCTCCACCCTTTGACTTGGGTTTGGAAACTACTTTGGCCAACAGAATGCGGCCGCAGAGACAGCAGGCCAGTCCCGAGCCCAGGCCTCAGACGAGTCGAATGTGTCCACCTGCCCTCTCTACCTTTACGGGCGCTGGGGGAAGAACATGGCAGCTTGGCCAAGAGGAGGACAAGAGACTCGTGGACCAGAGCCACCTGGCTGAGTCCCACCTGGAGTGGCCAAGACCCTGCTGACCCCCAGCCAGTGTCTGTAGACACATGAGAAATAAGTGGCTGCTGCTTTAAGTCACTGAGTTTGAGGGTGTCTTGCTACGTGATAAAAGCTATCCAATACACCCCTCTACAGGTTACAAAAATAGACTTTACTAAGTTAAGCTGATTCTGCTTTGAAGAGTTTCAAAAAGTATGTTTATCTAAGTGAGCAATTCAGGGCAAAGTAATTCATCACCGACTCAATGGACATGAGTTTGGGTAAACTCCGGGAGTTGATGATGGACAGGGAGGCCTGGCGTGCTACGGTTCATGGGGTTGCAAAGAGTCGGACACAACTGAGTGACTGAACTGAACCGAACTGAATTCATTCAAAGAAGACCCAGTGAATCAACTGAATCAGTGTTTTGCCCTGAAGAATTCTTTGGCTAACACCAAAAGTAGATATGCCAAAATAATGCTGAAAACCCAGATGTCAGTTGGTCCCAAATCAAGACAAAACTACCCAAATGTCACATACCAGGTTATTTTCTGGCAAAATGTGTATTTACGACAACCATAGCTACTATGTTTTGGTTATCAATCGACTGACCCCATTCTCCCCACTCCCTGATGAAGAAACTTCCCCCTTGCCTATTTTACAGTCACTATAACTTCTTCCTTGCTTCCTCTCCTTGAGCAAGCCCTTCCTGTATCCTGTTCTTCTGGTTTCCTTGCCAGATTTCACCTTTCCCGTTGACCGAGACACCTCATCTGTGTTTTGTTTGAGACAGGATTCTCAGACTGACCTGCAGAATCTCCCTGGCTCAATCAAAATGTATGTCACATGCAACACAGGCAGTTTTTTAAAAGTTATTTTTAAATACTTGACTCTGTATTAAGCTCATCATCAAAATTTTATTTGTTAATAATGACCACTGCACATGCTTTACAGTATAGAAAATACATTCTAAACTATTGTTTCATTACATAAAATTTACCTATACGAAAGAGACATTTTCTCTGAGATCAGATCTCCACAAATACACAGCTGCTCCTCCTCTGCATCTAGCCCAGGGAACCAAATGATGCACAACTTGGTAGAAAGTTGGGATGGAACAAAAATATTTTCTGGGTCGTCAGAACAAAGCCTCGCAGGCTTTGGAGTGAGGCAGACTTGCGTGTCAATCTGACTCAAGTCTGAGCCAGCTTAATGACCTCGGGTAACTAACTTCACTGTCCTGTGACTTTATTTCCTCATCTGTAAAACGGGAATAAAACTCTCTCCACCCAGCATGGATGTGAAGAGGAAATGAGATAATCTATATAAAATGCTTAGCCGAGCAACTGGCACACAGAAAGCCTCAATAAATGATCCGTATTCTTTGAGTTATCACAGGAGAGGCCCGTAGGCCTTCCTCATTCCGGGTTACTTGCTTTCCGTGTATATATAGTTCTAGGTACAGGTGTCCAATTTTCCCGTCTGCAACTAATATGAAGTAATGAGTGAGAAGAGGCAGGTGGCAGCTAGAGGCAGGCATACAGATCACAGAATAACAGCCAAGTTTTATAGCTGAAACAGGATATTAAAAAGCAGAGCCGACTGGGATCATTCAGATGTTGCCATAACCAGGGTGAGGAGCCCTGGAGAGCCTGGGATGACTGGAGGTTCGCCCTGGGGAAAGATGAGACCCCTCGCAGTGAGCATCTGCCTCCAACAAGGCCGCGAGCCACAGGTGTGGCCCCTGAGCTGAGATTTCCCAACTGGTCGCCATCCAGACCTGACATCTGGCCAATAACCTTGGACAAGTCCCTGCATCTCTGAACCTGTATCTTGAAAGGAAAATATAGAGTCAGGACTACCTCTTTCAGCTCTGACACTCCTGAATGGATGATTTACAATGAACTCCTCCTTAGTAAAAGCCCGTTATCATTATATTCATATCATAATCATCTATTATGTCTTCGGACCACTTAAGAAGTCAACCATTTTGCAGCGAGGACTGAAAAGCTGGTGCGATACTTGCCTTACGCTAGGCAAAAAAGCTGGGCAATTAATTCCCAAACACAGGAAGTGTTCTCTCCTTAAGAGTAGTTCCCACTGGGCGGCACGTGTTTATCAAGCAGCCACGGTGTGCAGGGCACTGTTTGTTGAAGCTACAAGTATGAAAAACGGCCAGTCCAGCCCTCTGGAACATCCCAACGAACCCCAGAACAGAGGTTCAGAAAAACTCCCACACTCAGAATGACAGATCCCCTTTCGAGGGCAGCTGCAAAGCCCACCAGCCCCTGAGTGTCTGCAGAGCCAGGAGAACCAGCATTAGTTCAGGAGACTGAAAAAGCACCCTGACAACAGGGCTGCCTTGCTGACCCATGGGATCTCCAACAGCTGAAGGCAGGAGATCAAACGAGATCTTTCTAACATCCTCAGGGACCGCCCACTCTCCCAGAAGGTAACCTGCTCCGGCTCCTCCGTGCAACAGCCAGACACACAGACGACACTGGCCAGATGGCCCCTTCTCTCTGCAAAGCACAGAACGGCCAGGGGCAGGGTGGACAAGAGGCTGTGAGATGTTCACACTGCGCCATTGCCTGAGACTCTCAACAGGCTCAAGATGCTAAAGGTCTTTGTGGCACAACCCACGATTTTCTTGTTCTGAAACCAAACTTGGGGAGAAACTATTTCTAAATGCTCATTTTATTATTTCCAGGAGTAATCCGAATCAGTGTTAGATTTAGGTACTTGATTTTCCACTCAAGGCTGCACATCTATGGTGACGGTTTTCTATGAGGGCAGGACCTACTGGAGACAAGCTTACCAGGGTGCTGTGGGACCCACCCACCTCCACGGTTCTTGGCGAGAAAGCAAGGACAATCCTACAACTCACAGCATGTCAAGGAAGCCATGTGGGCTCTGTTTGAAGACACTTGACATTAGAAATGAAATACCATTCTTTGTGCAGACTGAGATGCATGCTTCAAAACATGGGCCTAATTTAGGGTTTCAAGTGGCTTCAGGGATGATGGAAAGAGAAGGTAACAAACGTTGGTCCAACCCCTGCCACCAAGGTCCTTTCTTTTTTTTTAAATTTTATTTGTTTATTTTTGACTGTGCCGGGTCTTTCTTGCTGCATGGGCCTTTCTCTAGTCGTGGTGAGTGGCGGGTACTCTCTAGTTGCAGTGCTCCGGCTCCATAGCTGCGGCTCCCAGGTTCTGGAGCTCAGGCCATGCAGTGCACAGGCTTAGCTGCCCCAAGGCATGTAGGATCTTCCCAGATCAGGGGTTGAGCCCACATCTCCTGCATTGGCAGGCACATTCTTTACCACTGAGTCACCAGGGAAGCCTGCAAGTTCCCTTCTTGATGGCAACCCTCTGAGGTCTGCTCTGTGACCCCAAATTATATACAGGAAACTGGGGCACAGCAGGGTTAAAAACATCCCTGGAGCCCCATGTCCAGCCACTGGCAGGACCACAATTCAACCACAGGTGTGTTGGCCGCAAAGCCTATGGCCTCTCTCTGCACCACACCATCATGTAAGGGGGTAAAGCTAGGGGAAAGCTGCCCAGAACTCGAGGCTCAAGGAGGGGCAAGGTCAGTTTTCACCCAGCCCACCAGCCACCCTGGTTCCCAGGCAAAGAGGGGTGGCTAGGGTCCAGTGACTGTATGAACCATTGTACTGTCAGCTCCACACAGGTAGGGTCGGTGATGCTCAACCCTGAAATCAAATCAGCTTAGGTCCTAGAGTTCCTTGTATATCAACCATGCCTGGCACAAGAGCAGGCATTTTCAAAAGAATTTTTAAATGAATGAGTGAAGGAGCAAGCTCTTGGCAGAAATCCAGAGCAAGGCTCTTGCCTCTTAGTGACACGAGCTAACATCTAGTGAAGGTTTTCTGGTGTCCAGACAGCAGGCTGGGATTTATATGGATAATCCTGTTTATACGTCGTGATAATCTAAGAGGAAAACTCATGCAGTTGTCCCATTTTATAGACGAATTTAATGCTGTACACTCCCCCCTCCACATGACTTAGAGAACAGCAGAGAGAGGGCTTAGGGATCCAAAGACCCGGGACCCCTCTCAACCAGCCACGTGACTGTAAGCAAACCCCAGCACCCTTAGACCCTCAGTCTCCTCTCAAAGTATGATGCATCGTCAGAGTCCAGTGATCTCAGGAACGCAGGTACCTGATAACTGAGGTATGTTTTTGCATGCTTTCAAGGATTCAAACATCTGTAACAACAAACCTTAACTACTGGGGGTGGGTGCGGAGGGGGGAAGTGCACATTTTCAGCAAGGGGATCTTTTTGGCTCTTGAGCACCTAAACCACAAAGATGAGAGGTAGACTCTAGCTTCCATCAATTTTTCCTTACCACAAAGAGGAAAAGGAATGAAAAAGAGAAGTGGCCTCGAGTATAATGCAGAGACTAGGTATTCAGGTCCCAAGGAGCAGGGAGGCTCTGTCCCCCCTCACTTGGGTGTCTGGAACCCTCTCACCTGCTTTGACGCAGTTTCAGGAAGAGTAAAAAGACTGCCAAGTGTCAGGAGATGCCCAACTCAGATGTCCTTCAGGAAGGGCGGGGGAGAGAGGTTTTGCCTAGACAGAGCTCACATATTCAAAACCAACGGCGAATAATGACCCTGCAGATGCATGGTGGGCCCTGCAATGAATACATTAGAGGTGGCAACCACTGAATGCGGAACAGCTGCGTACTCCCCACCAGATGTCCTTGCCGATCTGAATAGTTTTAAACATCATTTTATTTCCAAAGATAAGCGAATAAGAATCTGGTTAACCCTTGAACAAGAAGAACTGCCTGGCAACAGTTCTTGGGAATTTATTTCTTTTGGATGGAAAGAGTGAGCAATAGACTAAAATGCAATGTCCTCTGGAGGGTTCTGGAACAAGATGAGGGTGAAACGGGATTTCTCCAGAACATCCACTGTCTGCTTGAAGACAGGTCGAGCCCTTACTAGGGTTGGCAAGAGGCAAGGACAGCAACTCCTGCACTGCTCCCAGGTGGGATGTGTAGACTCCAGGGCCATGGAAATGTGGGCCAACCTCCCAGGAGTGTGCTAAGGTATGCCAGGAGCTGCAGGAAGCCACAACCAGAAGCTTCTGGGTTTTACATGTTTAAACAATGAAAACATTGCTTATAAATTAAGTCATACTCAGATACATCGCTAAGTGATACAAAATCTGCAGAGTTGCAGCTTGTCTTGCTGTCTGCAAGCTGCCTGGGGGCAGCCCCTGGCACTCCAGTGAGAATTTATTATCTACTGCCTTCAGGGTCCCCTAGAGGTGCTTGAGAAGCCCTGATACAGGGCCTGGGAGGAGGACTAACAGGAGCTGAACACCTATTCCATGGCAGGCATTATGCTGCTTCTCATGCACCCTGACTTTGAAACGATGATAACAATACAAGCAATCACTCCATTTCACAGGTAAGAAAACCGAGGCTCTGGGCAGTGAAGTGGCTTGTCCCAAATCACACAGCAAGTAAGCGGTAGAGCTGGATTTAAACATGAGCTGAAGCCCAAACTGCTCCTCTCACAGGGGGCATGGGGGCAGGACCCACATGTACATTACGGCTTCCAATCACCATGCTTCCAATTTTACTCACGTGGAGTATTACTTTTACGACCACAAAATGGGAATGATGAAAAGACAATGACAATAAACGTTGAGGAAACAGGAGTGGCAAATAGAAAATGGGCTGAGCCAAGGACCCCGGGACATGAAAGCCCATCTCTGAGCCTCAGTTTCCTCATCTGTTGAAAATGGGTCACTCTTGTCTCTCCCCCCAGATCAGGGGCAACAGCAAAGAGACTGCAGGGCTGTACAAGGCAGGGTGTCATGGCCCGGAAGGCGTTTATGCAAAGTGCCAAGTGGGGAGTTACAGTCAAGCTCCACTTTATCCCCTCACTTTTCATCTTCTCTCTCCAACAGAAATAGTATAATGCTCAACTGCTTTAAATAAAAAAAGAAAAGAAAAACAAAAAACAAATCCAGTTGGCATTTAAGCAAGAATGACATGCCTGGGAGTGAGCCTGGGGGGACATGTCCCTTGCCCTCTCTGGCACAGGCATGGAAATCCCTGACCGACCGCAGAACCCCCTAGAGCGGGCATCCACAGGCACAGTCCAGAAGAGTGCCAAGGGGCCACAAGCAGAGAGGGCGGTGAGACCCCCGAGGATGATGTCTTGTGACTGACTGCGTGCTGACTGAGTCAGCCGCTGACTCCTTTGACCCCGATCCTGCTTCACACAGCTGCAGGGCGTGGGAACAGGCACATCGCCCCATGGAAGGCGAAGCATGGTGGCCGGGACTAAAGATGAAGTGTGTGAACACTCACACACGCGCACGCGTACCCATCAGGTTACTATGTACCCTGGGCATGCTAAGTCACTTCAGTTGTGTCCGACTCTGTGACCCCATATAGAGTCACACAGAGTCACACAGGGACTGTAGCCCGCCAGGCTCTTCTGTCCATGGGGTTCTCCAGGCAAGAATACTGGAGTGGGTTGCCATTTCCTTCTCCAGGGGATCGTCCCAACCCAGGGACCGAACCCACATGTCTTACCTTTCCTGCATTGGCAGGCAGGTTCTTTACCACCAGCGCCACCTGTGAAGCCCCGTGTGCCGTGGGGCAGACCGCTTTACATTTCCGTGCCTCGGTTTGCTCACCTATTGAAGGGAGACCGTGGCGCTACGCACCCACCAGAAAACAGTGAGGATCAAGACAACTCATGCACAACGCCTCCATGCGGCCACCAGCTCCAAGTCCTTCGCAAACAGCAACTAGATCCCCACTGCCTCGCCCATGTCTCCTTCTCTCCCTCCCACCTCCGCAGACAGGATCTCAGTTGAGCAGAATGGACTCTCTCCTGGGGTACAAAGACCCAGCCAGGCCTGGATGCAAGACAGGAAGCAGAAAAGTTGCAAAGGCTGCGTGTCAGCAACATCTGAACAAAACTGATTGAAACAGGCCCTCTCCTGCCCCGACACGGCAGCAGTGACGCTGGTCCCACCAGGACACGTGGAGCCAAGACCAGATTTTGGATGGAAGGAGAGACCCAGAGAAGAAACTAATTTTAAATGTGGTAGTTTAAGCCAATATTTTATAACTATAAATGGAATATAACCTTAAAAAAAGTGGTAACTTTTTTTTAACTAGTTGTACCAGTTAAAATAATCGCAAAACAAAACTCCTTAGTATTCAATAAATACATAATTTTAAATGGTAGTCTCAAACTCTCCTTCTAACATCCTTGACACTTTTAGAAAAGAGACCCAGTTTCTAATAACCTCACTCAAATCTGAAATCTAGATTCCCAACCTCTGTAAGATAAATAGGTCAAGTAAGTATTTATTTATAGACATATCACCCCAGACACTAAACACAGATCAGCCTATCAAAAAGGAATTCTTTTCTCTTCTCCATTAAGTAGAGACATTCTGAAAGTGTTTGGTGGGGTATGATTTCTTTCGAAAAAAATCTTTCCCAAGTTTTGATTCTCGGAAGCCAGAGAGGTGGTCCTTCAATAAACATCATAACAAAGACATGTTCTCCAAGAACAGCTTGCTAAGATGCTGTTTCAGTGGAATCCTCCATGCCCACCCTGCCGATGGAGAGGACTAGTCTCCTTTTACAACAAGTTAAAGCAGAGAGGGGAGCTTCTCTGGTGGCTCAGTGCCAATGCAGGAGACATGGGTTTGATTCCCTAATGCAGGAAGATCCCCTGGAGCAGGGGCAACCCACTCCAGTATTCTTGCCTGGAGAATCCCACAGACAGAGGAGCCTGGTGAGCTACAGTCCATGGGGTCGCAGAGAGTTGGGTACAACTCAGCAACTGAGCATGCACACAAAGCAGAGAGGGGATAGCAGAGGAAGTGATACAGGGTATAAACGCAGACAGCTGGGCAGCAAGAGCTGCCCTGGGAATTCAGTTCTATGTAAACAAGTAAACACATAACATCTTGGAATTAACCATGGAAGAGTGGAATTTTTCCATAAAGATCTGGAAAGTGTTCAGGCATCATGATGAAGACTGGGACTTGTTTGCAGACAGCAGACTTCTTCCTGAACTGAAAAAAGTCTCAAACTTTTAAAAAGTTGACAAAAAAAAATCCTTGTAGCTGACTTTCTATCAAGAACTGCTCTAGGTTGGTTCAGAAAACTATTTGGTCAAAGCACATAGATATTCAGACATTGAGTCAGTTCAAAGTCAGTAACAACTTCTCCCGACACAATCCGAGGCCCTATGTGATGATTTGTCCACTCATGCAAGGCGCAGCAGAGGCCTTGGAGCATCAAACAAGCACTGAACTTGGTGTCCCTGGGGACACATGGTGAACAAACCAGGAGCATGCCTGACTCGATGACTCTTATACCACAGACCGTGAAACAACCCCCTGACTAGGTGACCTTGGGCAGGCCCCCTAACCTCCGAGTCCTGGTCAGCAGCCACACTGTGAATGGGGACATTCACAGTCAAGGAAAGGGCAGGACTCGGCAGGCAGGTGCCACCTCTGATTCTGTCTCCATCTGCCTCCCCCAGCCTCCCTGGACGGCTACCATCTCCTTCTACATTGACCCATAAACTCCTGCTACCCCTTCCAATATCAGTCAAGCTCCCCCAACCCAGTCCCTAGACCAAGTCAACCTCTATATGCTTGTTGGGCTGGCATTTGCCTTGACCACTGGACTGTAAGCTCCATGAAGGTAAGAGGGTCTCTTCTGTTCCCTTTTAAAATAATTCCTAAAGAAGGAAATTGGAAAGGCAGGCAGGAAGCAGGCATCATATACAAAAATAGAGTACAGTCACAAACAGAGAATTCCCAACAATGGGAAGGGGAGAGAGCTCATGTTTAACATAGGATTTTAAATTTTGCAAGTTTTCGGAATCTGCTTCTCTAGGATTAGTTCCTATGGCACTGCAAAGCCATTTCTTGGCATCTCTCTGGCCTGCAGCTGACACTGGTTTCAAGGGTGGGGCTGTCCATGGGCTGGCCCCAGGCTTGGGCACCCAGAGGGTCACCCACCCATCCCCGGTTCTGCGGGAGCAGAAACAAGGGTCTCCAGAGGCCGAGGCTCTGTCTTACTCCCCTAACCTCCATTGTAGCTCCCCGCTCGTCCAAATTAGCTTTCCTCAAGAAAACACCAAAATGATATGTCTTAGCAAATTACATGATTCTTATCTGTGGCCGGAAGTTTTGTTTCTTCCATTTTGTTTTGTTTTTCACTCATTTTCAGTTCTTACAACTCCTTCAGGCCAATTTTTCTAAATGCACTCAGCCTACCCAGTTTCTCTGTACAAGCCACAAAACCCCAGGACTGAGTTCAGGACAAAAGGGGAAAAAAAGAAAATTCTTCCTCCTGTTGGATCCCTTTCATTCCTTTCCTGTAAAGGAAATCTGGAAATGTTTCAAAAACATCAAGTATTCAGAGTCAACTGAAATTAGCCTTCTCCCTTCTGTCTTTCTCTTTTTCTTTCTTCTTCTTTTTTTTTTTTTTTTTTTGGAGGGGGGAATGTGTTCTCCTCAGCCACTTTCCCCTCTTCTATACTTAAAAGAGACAAAATACCAATTACTATGTAATTAAATGAGCTCCTTCATTCAATTAGTTTGAAGGATTTACTGGTTTTTATGGGCGGGAGAAACCAGATTTTTAGGTTAAAGTAATTCTTCATGGCATTCCAGGGTGCCAGGGCTGGATGGGTCTAAGTGTCGACCATCTGTGCCAGCAGGTTGGGACCGGGGGGAGCCTGGAGCCTCTTTAATGACCCCTCCACCGGTCTGTCACGGCTTCTGCCTTTCTCCAGCCTCACCCACCCCTCCTCCTATGAAACTGTCCACAAGAAAAGCTGACGTTGTCACAAAGCAATATGGGTTGACTTATTTTTTTTTCCTGAATGTTCATACCCTGGGATTATTTTCACTTTCGGATGACAAAACACAGTTCACAGCCTTGCTGGGCTGTCTTTGGTTAGTTAACTCAGCGTTTCTGAGGTTTTCACACCCTTTTCTGCAGTTGTAAAAGCCTTGAGCGGAAACGAATGATTGTGAACAAACCCCAAAGAAGCTTTTCCCTACGAACGGCCAACAGCGTTCACTTTACAATGGAAAAAAAAGAGGTGGAGGCGTTTCAGCTTGGGGAGGAGGTCCTTCTACCTCCTCTGCCAGTCACCTCGCTCCCAGAGGGGTGGGGTCAGCACCGAGGCCCCCTCCTGGCCCCCCTCACAGCTTGCTGAGACCAGGCAGGGCCTTGGGGTAACGGCAGGATTGTGTGGGCGCCTCCCAGAGCCTTGACCTCTTCCTCTTGCCCCGGTCACCCCCACTCCTGCTGAGATCTGACCCAAAGAGGCTTTGCAGTGGGATTCAGAGGAGCTGTTTGCACGCCCCAGAGTCACTGGCTGGGCTTCTCCAAACATCACCCGGCATGCAGACCCTGACCTCTAGTCACATGACAACAGCACCCGCCACTTACTACAATAAAATGCCAGGACTCTTGCAAGAAGCCTATCTGAAGTCTCTTTAAAATTCTTTTTGGGATCTCAAAGAAGAAATTAGGGGAAAAAAATGTTCAAAGGTAGCAGGAAGCTCTTAAGATATTTATCTTCTTTGGATATTTTGCACTCAGATCATTCAGGGAAACCACGGGCACTTTCACACTGGTCCTGACCCATCTGTTCAGTCATCAGTGCTGGGCCTTGAGGAGGGATGAAGGAAAAGGCAGACTTCCACCCCCTCCTGAGACCCGCCCATGATCCAGGTAGGGACAGAAGTCACCAGAACAGAGCCAAGGAACCAAGCCCAGGCACCCGAGGGACCATCTTTTCAAACTCTTCATTTCCCAGGAAAGGAAAAGTCAGGGAATCTGCCCCCAAATCAAGGTCGATTTTCAAGTCTGACAAACAGGGCCTCTGGAGGAGGTTATATGTTGGCAGTGAAGCTGATAACTGGAAGCCAAAGCCATCAGCTACTTTGGGCAAACAAAGTTAGAAAGTAATACTGTTTCTCCAGGTAGAGCTGGGTTTTCAAATTTCATTAAAGGTCGGGTCTAAACATGTAAAATGAAAATGATGTACTGAGGCAATTATCCAGATACTTAATGTCCAAACTCCCAGAATCTTTGCCTCAATTACTGAAATAACTGAAGCAAAAAATGAGCATATGGCTCATTCCAGGAATAGCTGCCTCCAGTTCTCACCTCCTCTGGGGGGTCAGAGGCAGAGCCAACAGTGATGGAGACTAGTCACCACTTATGAGCAGCTCCTGGGGAGCAGGGTGGTGGCTATGAGCACAGGGGGCAACCAGGTGGCCAGGGTCCTTGTCCTGGCCCCACAGCCTGACCCCAAGCCCACTCCAGTTCCCCAGCTGAAATGAGAGGGTGATGATGATAACGTCTAGTCTAACAGAATTGCACAAAGGACTGAGATGAGCCATGGAACACTCTGAGCAAGAAGCCTGGTATCCCCACGTGCTTGACTGGTTGGTCACTACCTTTATTATATTTATCGTCATCATTACTATTACTCCTGTTACCACTTGCTCTTAGGACTTGTGTTTAGTAAACATAGGGGTATGTCTCTGGTCTGTGTCATACTGTTCCATGTTTCATTCTGGCCTCTTCTAGAAAGTCAGCTCGCTGAAATGCATCAGAAACGAATTACTTCGCTGTCTGTTGCTACAACTGATCCTTCATTCTAATACAGAAAGAGAAGATCAAAGCACCTACATTTATTTTAATGTCTTCTAAGCTGGTTGAAAAAGAATCACTGCGCTCTTATTAAAAATTCGGCTTTCATATCACCTGTCTTGATAGCCCTACTCTTACCAAAAAAATCAGAAAGGCAGAGGAAACAATTATTCTTTTAAAAAGACCTTATCTTGCAAATAACTGCAGAGCATTCCATTGTAATAAGAAACATAAATTCGCACAATAAAAAAAACAGGATCATTTTTTTAATTTTCAGTCTTAGATCTGATGGTACTTGGGGCCCCAAGTCCACAGAGATGGCAGAGCAAGGAGAAATGCAAGCTGGGAAGAAAGTGTCTGCACAGGTCTGAGCACATCCCTCTCTGGGCTAAGCCACAGGCAGACATGAGTGGGAAACGACCAGTCAGGGTGGGGACTCTGCCTCTCAGGGCCGAAATGTCCCATGTCGCTGCACAGACATTCAGCTCAGTATAGAGCCCTACAGGTCCCCCCTCAGAGTCAGTGATCTGAAATTTGGGCTCCCCCAGGCAAAGGTGCAAACTCCCAAATCAACACTTAGCTTGCTTTCCCACATCCCATAACACTCCCAAACAGGGAGAATCGGGTTCATCTGAATTCTGCAAGTTTAGCTCTAGCACCAGTCAAGGCCACACCGACCATACAGACAGCCAGGAGATGCAAGAGTCTTGTGAAGTTCAGGTTCACCCTTGCAGTTTTCAGACTCCATCTGTGGGTGTGAAGGGTGTGACCCTGCAGGAGTCACGAGGGTTGGTCCTGCGGGGTTGGGTGGGGGAGCCCAGTGGCTCTGGGGGGCTGAAGGGTGCCTCCACCACACCCAGCGACAGAAGGGGAAACCCTGACAAGCCGAGCACAGGGCTGTGGCCTGGGTTCAGAGGGCGGGGGAGCCGGGTGTTTCCCCAGGGACCAGCAAGACCGCAGGACTCATGAGTGTATGGTTTCAGGTTGTAGAAATCTGAGTGATCGACACTGAACAGGCGAGGCAGAGAAGACCACCAGTTACACCAGTGTCCCCTCAGGAGCTCCTGCCAGGGGATACCTGAGCACAGAGACCAGCTGAGCCCCTCCCCAGCCTACCAGCGCCTCCCTGCCTCACCAGGGACCTCCGAAGTTTCTTACTTCCTTCATTCCTCTCCCTACCTGGCCTCCCAACAAAAGGCACTGGGAAATCACTGTTTCCCAAAATTGATGTAAGTCTCCATAGGGCACAAGACAAAACAGCTTTCACCCCAGTCCTAGATCTGCAGAAGCTACTGCGGGCAGGGCGAGGCAGGTAGGCACTCTCTCCTGTTCACTCTCAAGCCTCAAGCCATGGCCACAGATATTCCTTCCTTTCAAGCCTCCCTTATGCAGCCACGGCCGCTGCTGTGAGTTAGGAATTTGATGGTACAAGGGCAGCACTCACATCTTGGTGCTCAGCCTGGGCTGGCCCTGTAGGACTCTGCATTCAAGGACTTCTAGAATCCTTTCTCCTTCTTTCCTGTCCATATCATGGACAACAATATGCCCATGGTGTCAACACAGGGACGCCTGGGAAATGCCAGCTGCCTCTTCTCACTGCTTTAGATCCCCTGTCGCCCTGAACATCAGCCTTGGGGGAAGAGAAAGTTCCTTCTCTGCCTTGAATACAGTGGGGGAAAGTCTGGCTGGTCAGGCTACACAAAAGGAGAGAGTGGGTAGAACTGGTTGGTTCTAGGACTGAACCCATTTGCAAATAAAATCTAAGTGGTGGCAGCTCTCCTTTCTTGTCCCTGCTCCAGGACGAAGGAAGCCCAGGCCAGCTACTTCCATCTCAAGGATCAGCCCGGAGGCTCTGCTTCAGGGAAGACACCCCAAAGGGCAGTGACTAATTGCTGGGCTCTTTCCCATTCCCAAGGTCAGGCACAAAGACTGGCTCCCAGTGAAACGTGACCAGGGGGTGCAGAATCCCAGGAGGGAGGGACATCTCTCTGGGGTGTCACAGGGACTCTCTCTGCTCATTCCCAGTTTATTCATTCAATGCAAACCTGCAGGACAGTCAGCAGTTATCCCCCAGGGTCTTTTGTGGGGAGAGGACCGAAGGGGCATCAGTCTCACGGTATGTTTGTTCCAGGCTCTTATTTCATCTTTCAGGAGACTCATATGCTGCTGGTGCGAACTGTACTGGAGATAAAAGCTTGGAAGACTAGCCACACGTACGAATACTGAGCACATTGTTTCCCAAAGGCCAGTGATTCTACTCGTAGGTCCATGCCCAGCAGAAACGCATCCTCACGCGGATCAAGGCCATGTACTAGAATTAGGATGCTCAGAGCCCCAGCTGTAAGGCCAAACTAACACTGCAACACCAGGGAAGACTCTCACAAATGCAGTACTGAGCGCAAGAAACTAGACACAAAAGAGAACATTCCGCATAGTTCCATTTATATTAAGTACAAAGAACAGGCAGAGGTGGTGGAGGTGAGGATGGTGATCATGCCTGACGTGGCTGGTTGGGGGTGGTCAGTGAGCAGAATGGAACCGGGAGATTCTGGGGTGCAGTTTCCACACTCAACCGAGGTGCCGGTTGCACAGGTGAGTTCTGTTTATGCAAGTCCATCAAGCTGTGAACCTTTGCAGATGCTGTCCAGTTAGGTCTGCTACCCTCCAGGGGAGGGAAAAGTTCATAAAAAGAAGAAAGAATGGGTGGTGGTAGGTTTCTGTCCCATAAGGAACTGAGAGAGAAGCAGAGGGCACACAGAAATTTGACTCGGGCATGAATGCGCCCATACAATTCCGCTCTCTCGCTTTGACCCTGGAGGACAATGTTCTCAGAGAGATGCCCACTTCCTTGTAGAGGCACCAAACCAAAGCCACCTCTGCTCATAACCTCTCAGGGCTGACTTTACGACCCATGTCTCGGTCCAGAGGCTAAGGACCTCAAGTTCCCAGATTTGAAGGGTTTCCAGGGTCTTAAAAGGATTCTTCTCGGGGTGGACTCGGCAAGGAGGCTGCAAGCCCCAGTCCTCTTGGGCCGAGTCACGGGGCCACCTCAGCCTGGCAGCCACTTGAAGGCCAGGCAGCCATGAGGTCTAAGTGTCTGTTAGTCACTCAATCGTGTCCGACTCTTTGCAGCCCCACGGACTGTAGTCCACCAGGCTCCACTGTCCATGGAATTCTCCAGGCAAGAACACTGGAGTGGGTGGCCATTCTCTTCTCCAAGAAGATCTCTCCGACCTGGGGACTGAACCCAGGTCTCCGACACTGCAGGCAGATCCTTTACTGTCTGAGCCACCAGGGACACCCATGAGTTTTAAAGTGAGAAGGGAACACGCTCTTTGATCCTGGGGAAAGTTGGTCACTATGGAATCCCATCTGGTGCCCAGGGGCCAAGAAGTCCACCACATTCTGAGCCTTAAAGACAGAGACCCCAGGTCCTGGCACGTCACTCGAGGTCACCATGACCACCCCTGTCACTGTCCCAACATCACAGACTCTGCCCGTCCAGGAGGCCTGCTAGGCCGTCCCTCCCTCCTCTCTGGGCTCAGAGCTTCTTGTTCCCTACTCTTCTCCCAGCTTCCTCCATCACTCCCCGGAACTCTCTGACACCTCCCTGGACCCTTGGCCACACTGGCTCGGCGTACCAACAGGCATGTGCACACAACACCCCCACCCTTCGTCTCTCCTCGGACACTCATCACTGTTGAAATATGTCACTCAACTGAGGGTTGGTATCTCGTCCACCCACTAGAAACCACGCTCCACGCAGGCAGGAACCAGGCATGTCTTAGCCACAACCAGCTCCCCGGTAGCCAGCTGTCCATTTCCTTATCTCTGTCCATCTGTGGGTTAAGGCTCAGAATGGGGACACCGAGGCATTTCCAATACCCGGCTGTCCATCAGTGTCATTTCTTCCTGTCCCTGACATCTTCTTTAGAAAGAGTGGCGTGCAGCCGTGGGGCAAGTCCTAGAACCAAATCTCAGCCCAGCCACCGCCAGCTGGTTGACCCTGGGCAAGTTGCCCAAACCTCTCTGAGATTTATCAGCTTCTCTATAAACAAGGATCAGGTCATCTACCTCTCAGGGCTGGAGGGGGGACTGACTTATGTTGAGCACTGACCACAATCTTTACAGTTTCCTTCCATTTGAGGTCATCATCCAAGAAAGCCAACTCGCAGCCTATAACAGGGATCTGGACCCTGATTCATTCATTCGTCAGCAGGTCCCATGCAGTGTGGCTGGGCGAGGCATGGACACAGTGGGTGGACTCCACAGAAGAGGAAGAGATCCCCGCCATTTCAGTATTTGTGAGGTTTTGCAGAGGTAAGAGGTATTTGTGAGGTTTTACACGTTCATCTTTTTGTGTTTCTCTTTCTCTCTCTCTTTTTACTGGTTTATGCCTCAAGACTTTTTCCCCCAATAGTTTCAAACCCAACATTATTATTTAAGTTATCTAAATTTCCCACACCAGCTAATAAAAATATTGTGGGCTCTTCTTCCTGTTATTTTTCTTTTCAAAGTGAAAACAATGCCTGTGGATGTCTTTACGGGGAAAATAAATAAAACCAGCTTTTGTTTGCAGACCAAGGTGCGATAACGTGTCATTTCCTGAGTGAGTTAAGTCCTGGCTGAGCATAACCTTGAATGGGAGGATGTGATTCCGGACACCCAGGTACCACAGACCATCTTGGGCTCAGCAAGGGTAGAAGTGGCCTCCAGAACCACTCCGATTGCTGACAGCTCTTTCTCCGCAGCCAGGACGGGTATAAAAGACGGTTTCTTTCTTGGAGCCTCGCAGCCCCATTCAGACTCAGCGGCTTGTGACAATGAAAGGCGAGCACGTCTTGGCTCCCTGTGAGCTCACACCCCGGTGACCTCTGCACAAACTGAGAACAAAAGAGGGGGGAATCCACAGTAGCTCCCTGCCGCTCACCCCTGCCCACCCCGACCCGAGACTCGGCTCTGAAGAGCTGTCCTTAGGGATTCTGAGCTGAGCAACCCCCAGCCTCCTCCCCCAATTTAAAATAACTTTAATCCTCATTCAAGATCTCCGGTTCCAATGTAAACCCGGCAAGTCCCAGCTCTCCTTCGCTGGAACCTCCCCTCCCTTTGGCAGCCAGCCCGGGGATGCTACCTTCCGCTTCTCACTGGCTTCTAAAAGGAAACAGGCACCCACTGAGCCCGTACAAGCCCCAGCTCAACACACTGGAGAGAACAAAGACTTTACACAAAGAAGAAGTGGGCTTTTCCAAGCCCTGCAGCCACTGGCTCCCAGGAGAGATGCTTCGGCTGCTGGGGCCCGCTTCCCTGCCCAGATGCGCCGTCCACCCCCTCCCATCTCCACGGCTTCGCTCCAGGGCTGGGAAATGACGAGGCTGACCTATGGTGGCCTTGGAATCCTGGACTCTCTCCAGGGGTCTTCCACTCAGCTGGCAGGGCAGAGCCCAAGCCGGGGACACCCAGAGATGAAAGTCCAGAGGGATGGGGCTGGTTCTCTAAGGACGGAGGCCCCGGGGCTGCAAATGAAACACACATAAACCATTGTGAGATGCTCTAGGTGCTTTGCATTCTTCTCCAAGTTGAGCTGCAGACAGTGGGAGTTTTGGTCCTCATGCCATCCACTCTGTAAAGTCCAAAGGTGGATTTTTCCAGATTTCTGATGCACAGAATCTGAGAAAGTCACGTGAAATCCCACTAGCAGACGAGGACAATCCCTCTGTGTCCCGATTCAGCTCAGCAAGTCTCTCCTCAGCATGAACAGGGGTCAGGGACCCCGCCAGAGCTTGCAGAGCAAACCAAGGTGATACAGCCGCAGCCCGGCCCTCATGGTGCTCACAATCTACTGTTCACACAAGCTGCTGTAGGTCAAGGTGGTCTAGGGTGGGCATGACACAAGCTGTCTCACGCCAGCTCCATGGGCCACAACCTGTGCAGTCACGCGGGGCCTGGTGCCCACAGGGGCACTTGGCTAATGCCCTGCTCTCCCCGGTTTGAGAAAATGAAAGTCGCTCAGTCGTGTCCAACTCTTTGAGACCCCATGGACTGTATAGTCCATGGAATTCTCCAGGCCAGAACACTGGAGTGGGTAGCCTTTCCTTTCTCCAGGGGATCTTCCCAACCCAGGGCTTTAACCCAGGTATCCCGCATTGCAGGCAGATTCTTTACCAGCTGAGCCACAAGGGAAGCCCAGTTTGAAGTTCTTAATAATTTTTTCATAAAGTTTTAGTTGCTCAGCCGTGTCCGACTCTTTGTGACCTCACGGATTTATAGCCTGCTAGGCTCCACTGTCCATGGAATTCTCCAGGCAAGAATACTGGAGTGGGTAGCCATTCCCTTGTCCAGGGGATCTTCCTGACCCAGGGATTGAACCTAAGTCTCCTGCATTGCAGGCAGATCCTTTAGGGGCTTGCATTTTTATGCTGTACTAAGGTCTACAAATTATAGTGCCAGTTCTGGACTTAATGAAACAGTATTGCAACAGAGAAAGAAATCACATCTAAACAGCTTCTCTGATTCCTGGTACACGTAACAGCCAAGACTCTTTGCAACCCCGCGGACTGTAATCTGCCAGGTTCCTCTGTCCATGGAATTCTCCAGGCAAGAATATTGGAGTGGGTTTGCATTCCCATCTCCAGGGGATCTTCCCAACCCAGGGATCAAACCCAGGTCTCCTACATTGCAGGTGAATTCTTTACCAGCTGAACCACCAGGGAAGTCCAAAGTAATAAACATCAATACAAATGGAAACTTAGAAAATGGCAAGATGCCCAGGGTTTAATCCCATCGTTGGTTTCAGCAGGGACCTTTCCAGGATCACTGCAGACTTAGTACCTTCCATTCTATACCAGGAGTTTCCACGAGCCCATTTATCATAGCCCTGATTCATCACAATATCTTCTCTAATGCAGCTCGGCCTGATGATTTAAAAAATACGGGGACCTTTAATTTATCAAGCTAATGTGATTACACAGCCATCCCATAGTCTAGCCATCTCACAGGCACTCAAGTGGAGTCCCCTCCTATGAAATTTATGATCGGAAGCTTACACGCTTCCAGCCCCTTTAAATGGGAAAATCTTTACCGTAGTTGAGGGATGAACTCATTCCACAATCTGAAAAAAAAAAAATCAAGCCCTTTCACAAGTGCCCTGCTCTGTTAGTTTTTACCACTCGTCCCCAGACAGTGAGGTTTAAACACCATTTACCAACAAGCTTAATTTTAACCTGCCTTTACGGAGGATGCAAAATCAATTATGTATCTGCTGATAATGCCTGAGCATCTTGCGCTGGTGGCATCTAGTAACTAACGCTGCCTGTGAGGCTGACCGGGAGCAGCTTCACACAGCACCTTCTGGTTATTACAAGCATCACTCTGACCCAGAGCTGAATGTTGGGGCTTCAGACATAGCAGGCTGCATGGGGATTTTGTATCTTGGAGAAATCAGTTTGTATGTGGTGTAATTATAATACACCAGAGCAAGGGACTTCCCTGGCGGTCCAGTGGTTTGGACTCTATGCTTCCACCACAAGGGGCTTAGGCTCGATCCCTGGTTGGGGAACTGAGATTCTGCATGCCATGCAGTGTGGTAAAAAACAATGAAATAAAGTGCACAAGAGCATAATTCAATTGGAATGGAGCTTCCCCATCAAACCAAATGAGGCCACAGAAATCTTCCCAACTTTAAAATGACCTACAAGGGACAGGGTAGAAATTTCCATCAGATCTTTGGAGTGTTTCCTCCTCTACTGGTATACCTGTTTTCATCATTCAAAGACGGAAGGGACATGACATCTTCTCAGTCAAGTCCCTCGTGTTGCAGATGAGGAAAGAGGCTCAGAGAAGTCAAGTAAGCAGCCTGAGGACACAGGAACTAGAAGTGTGAAGGCCTGAAAAAGTGAGGGCAGCCCCACAAGGTAAGAGTCAGCTGCCTGGGTTCAAGTCCCAACTCTTAGTATTCATAAGTTACCAAAATTTGGGTAGGGTGACTCTCTCTAGCCTCAGTTTTCACATCTGTAAAATGGGGATGTTACTCATGTCTGTCACAAGGTTGCTGAGAGTAAATGGAATAATGCAAAATCTAGCACATACTAAGTAGCCAAATGTAGGTTACTATTATCAGAACTCAAGTTTCTCAATTCCCTGTCCTGGGTTCTATTTCAACAAAGTGAAGTGAAAGTGGCTCAGTCATATCTGACTCTTCGTGACCCCATGGACTATACAGTCCATGGAAATCTCCAGGCCAAAATACTGGAGTGGGTAGCCTTTCCCTTCTCCAGGAGATCTTCCCAACCCAGGGATCAAACCCAGGTCCCCCAATGCAGGTGGATTCTTTACCAACTGTGCTATCAGGGAAGTCCATTTCACCAAACTATTCTCTATATATTATAGGTTCCTTGTCTCTGAGAATCTCTCAGATCTAGAGAAGAAGGCTGTGCGCATATCCAGGGATGAGGCACCTACAGAGCTTCAGATGGGCACATAGAGGCATGAAACACATAAACCACGGGTCTTCCAGAATTTCTTAATCTGATAAAAACTAATTTTAATTGATGGCCAACTGGGAGGGATCCAAAAACAATCTAAAAGATAAATGACAACACTGAAGTTCATGAAATTCTAAGGGGCTTCCAAAGTGCTGTGGCTCCCTAGGTTTAATGAAATTAGATGGCAGCAAGACAAGGTCTGTAGCGTAGTGATGGAATTGTACCTGTGTCAGTTTCCTGGTTTTGATAATGTTCTATGGTTATGTAAGATGTTATCATTGTGGGAAGCTGGTTGAAGAGTACACAGGAACTCTGTGCTATTTTTGCAACTTCTTATGAGTCTAAAATTACTTCAAATTAAAAAGCTAAAATAAAATTATGGGCAGAATCCAGGAGTGCCAAAAGATTAAGGGGACTCCTGGCAAGTTGTCAACATGTCAAGACATTGGGGCCAGGTGTGGGGAGCCATGGGGGGTGAGGAAAGAACCTCCCCATGAGGGCCCAGAGGAAGTCAAGTCCTGAGAGAGGGACAGGACTTGGTCAAGGTCAGGGGAAGAAAGCAAGGCTCAAGGCAGGGGCCACACCAGCTGGGGAGTCTGCTATGCCCCAGTCCCTCTCCAAATGGTGCCTTCTCCCTGAACCAGGCTGTCCGGAGTCATCACCAAACTCAGGTGAACAGCCACATGCTCACCTTTGGGATTTCACGGACTATTTCAGTCCTGTTTTCATGAGTGTGGTTTCAGCTGCCCACCCAAGACTTCCCCCATCAAGCATGTGCTTACATAAAAATAACTTCTGCTCACACGCCAAACCCTCAGTGAGAAGACAAAAAGGATGGGGGTTTTGCTTCTCACTAGCCCTACCTTTTGAAACCACAGCAGCTGCAGGCCAGCCCAGCATGGGACAGGGGTTCTTCACCCAGAGATGAGAGACAGTGAGAGAGCGAAGCTGGAAAGGAGCTTCCCTGGTGCCTCAAATGGTAAAGAACCTGCCTGCAAAGCAGAAGACTTGGGTCGATCCCCGAGTCAAGAAGATCCCCTGGAGAAGGGAATGGCTACCCACTCCAGTTCTTGCCTGGAAAATCCCATGGACAGAAGATCCTGGCGAGCTACAGTCGATGGGGTTGCAAAGAGTCAGACACAACTGAACGACTAACACTTTCAAAGGAAAACGTGAAGGATGTAGAACAGAAAAGAATGGGCATCAACCCAAGTGTGCAATAAACCAAGTTCTCTGACCTGCTCTTCCAGGCTGACCCGATCCCATCCCATCAACTGATCCCCTCCTGGGATCTTGGCACTTGTCTGTTCCCTCCACCTGGGATGCTCTTTCTGAGCTACAGACCGTGGTGCCTTCTTGTCGTTCAAGAATCAGCTTAAACGTCACCTTTCTGGAAAGGCCTTCTCCAATCACCCAGACAGTCACTCCCTAACATGTAGCACTTATTATTGTCTGTTCTCTGATATTTATGAACTTGTTTATGAGATGGACCTTGTTCGTCAAGTCACTACTAGATTCTCAGCTCTTAGTGCTGGGCACACAGTAGGTCCTCCATCACTGGATGGTGACTCTTAAAGGGGATGCAGGACCTGAGTCAGAAGAATTGAAGATGAACGGTCAGGCTCCCGATTGTTTTCTTGAGCGAAGCTGCAGGATCAAGGGTAATTCAATGTATTCTTGCCTTTCCTCCTTTCAGCCACTTGTCGGTACAGCCAATCATTCTTTCCCATGGCCCGCGTCCTGGATATAACCTTGAATAAGACACACCTTCTATCCTAAAGGGACAAATAACCTTGTGATGGCAGAGACAGAAAGGAGATAATTCCTGCAGTGATATGCTAAAGGCCAAAGGTGACTCCTGGGCCTCTGGCTGGGCCCCTGTGGAGATGAGGGCCATTCATGCAGAAAAGGAAACCAGAGCTAAAATCCCACAGAAGATGCAGTGATGGAACACGTATGCTAGTTACATGCAGGGAATCTGATCAAGAAACCCAAAGAAAGTCACAGTCGAGGACAGACTGAGGACAAAAGAGGCTCGTTCCTGAGATCTCTGCAGATTACCGGCCCCCATCTTTGCCATGGAAGAACTGGAAATCCATCTCAGAAGAACAGCTGTGATCACTGCTACGTTTCATCTTAAAGAGCTTAACACTCGCACCCACGTACAAACATAAGTGCATACGCGTGCACACGAGCACACACACACAGATGCCCGGAGCCCACCCCTCAAGAGCTCACGCAGAACTGGAATGTGTGTTTTCTTTCAAAAAGCCCATAGGGCTTTAGATTTAGAACCTGCATTTAGAACCAACAAGCTTCCAGCAAAGTTTCCTTCTGATTGTAGTTACAGAGGTGCATTGCGGTGTCAACAATAACAGTATGAAATGGATACAGAAGGATCTTAACAGGTGAGCCTTCCTAAGCGCCGAGAACATTCCAGTCACAAGACAAAAGCGAGCCTGGGGACTCGGCTCAACACCCGGGAATGCACCCCCAGGCACTGCAGCACGCCTGCCCGGGAGAGCTGCCGGCTGGCCCTGCGCGTTTCTTTCCTCGTTGCGGCCCAGCCTCTTTAAAAACCAACTTCATAATGTACCCTGGAGTCACAAGCACAGCCCCGTGTTTATGGGCTCGGCCAGATCAGATAAAATTTCATTCTCTGAATTGGTTCCTAATTTAATTACTCCCCGGATAAGCGCTGGCCTCCCGCTGCTTCAGGGAAAGAACTCAGGAGGCACTGGCGCCACGAGCCACGAGCTGCAGCTCTCGCTTGCCAGCTGGTGGAGGATGAGCTGTTGTGGGGCCTCTGCAGGTCAGAGGGGGTTAGGACAGTGGGCGAGGGCCAGGCGGTCACTGTCTGTCCACCCAACCAGCCAATCAAGAGCCCGCTTTACTAAGGGCTCCAGGAGAATGTTGAGGGTAACTGAATCGACTCTGAAAACCCAGATTCAATCCTGACTCCGTGTAGCCTTTCTGGGCCTCAGTTTCTCCATCTGCAAAATGGGGCAGAACTATGTTCCCCTGAAGGCCTTTGCAAGCTCTAACATTCAGACAAGTCAGGGGGAATCAGAATCTCATCTGAGAATCAGTCCTCCTTTAGGGCCAGGAGAAGAGCATATAAAAAAGTAAATGAATTATGGAAAGCAAGTAAAGATAGCTCAAAAAATTTAATTCTAGAAATGGAAACATGTCCACACAAAGACTCATAAATGAATGTTTAAAGCGGCATTATCCCTAAGAGCCAAAAAGTGGAACCACCCTATCAACAGATGAATGGACAAATGTAACGTAGGCTATTCATACAATGGGATATTATGTGGCCATATAAAGGAATGAAGTGCTGGTATAAGCTACCATATAGATGAACCATGAAACATGATGTTAAGTGAAAGAAACCAGACACAAAAAAACCCCATATCCTATGTGATTCCATTCATCTTAGGTCCAGAATAAAGAAATTAATAGAGATAGAAAGTAGATTCTTGGTTGCTTAGGGTGGGGGTGGTGAATGGGGAGATGGGGGCTAACAGCTGATAGGTAGACGGTTTCCTTTTAATATGAGGACATGCTCTAAAAGAAAACATGGTTCTGGTTGCATACATCTGTGAACATACTAAAAACTACTGAATTGTATGCTTTAAATGGTGAGTTCTATGTCATGTGAATTACATCTCATTAAAGCTGTTTTATAAAAAGGATAGGTTGAACAGACAAAAAAATCTATTGCATGATTTTTAAAAATAAATTCGATGAGAACTTTGTAAAGTAAATATACATAACATAAATACACATACACACACACACACACACACACACACACACACACACATACATGCACACATTCTCCCTAAACAGTTCCACGACTTCATAACTGACTCAAAGGTACATAAACCACAAAAAAAAAAAACCAAACAAAAACTGCTGACATGAAAGTGGGTAGGTTTGCATTTTTCTATTGATTTATTTCAGCTTAACAGCCAAAAGCAAATTTATTTTCTACCATTGAAATGGCAACTGAGGTTTCATCTACTCTTTAATACATCATTTTTATTCTTGGAACCAAATTGTGAACAACGTAAAAGAAACGTGGATTTTCAACAGCCAACCGGTGAGCAAAGGATTTTTTTTTCTTTTTGCCTGGAAGCTATTTCCAATGAAGAGGCCACATTTGCTAAGCTCCCTCTTCCCTTTTGTGTATCTTTCCACATCTAATTTCTCACAGAAACTGCTACATAACAAGTATAAATAACTTTCAAAGTTAGGGCAACACAGATGTCAGGCTGAACCCAATTCCATTATTCTGAGCATTCTTTCATCCTCTCATTTAGGGCTCCTGACAACTTTCTTCCGCAAGTTCAACATGTCCTAAAAGCAGCTATTTCCTCTGACTTTCAAAACAGTGTGGGTGGGTTACTGGTCTGATATGGGGTTGGCTGGGGCCTTCCTGGAACTATTATCTTGATCGAGAATTGTGAGAAAATAAGGGAAGTTCACAACATGTGGGTCTGGCTACAGATGACCACAGAAAGGGCAATCATGAGTGTCCCACAGTCCAAGAACATCCAGGTAAATAGGAAGATGGTCCTCCCCAAGGACTCACCATTTCTAAGCCCAGAGGGTGTTTCTTTCAGACAAGAAATACTGATGAGTCAGTGAGAGGCAACCAGGGGAAGCTGAGCGCTTAACCCTGGATGGTGCACGGGGCACGGTCAGGTTGACGACTCGGCCCGCCACGCCCCTCCCCTCAGATCACCACCCCGTTTTACTTCCTCCCCTGAGTGGGGCTTGACATCCTGGGACCCCGAGCAGAGAGATGCTTGAAGCTCCTACAGCCAGGACACCATGCCCTGTGGAGACGGAGAAGGATTCCTGCCGTTTCAACTGAGCCTGGTCCTACAGCAACAGCACACGGCGGGGAGATGGAGCTGTCCCCACCCACAGAAGGGCCCTGGGCTGCCTGGGATGCCAGGCAGAGGGGGTGCTGGTACAGCCAACCGGAAGCCAGAGCTGGGGGACCCCCGGTCCTGCCAAGATCCCTCTGGATCCCCACTCATGTGTCCTTCATCACCTTGTGATGATAGGGGGGTTTCCAGGTGCGGGACAAGCCTGGATTCAGAGCTCAGTTGTGGACCAGGTCGGCCCGCTCCCACCGACCAGACGACCCTCACTCTGTATTTGTTGAGACACTGGAGAGAGTCTTTCCAGCAAGGGCTGCCCCCTTGAGAATAAACCCGCCCCCTTCCAACACAGACACACACACACACACAGACACACGCACACACACACATGCACACACACACACGCGCGCACACACACACGCAATGCCAGGAGCAGAGGCCCTGGCCCAGCCCGACTGTAGCCCCCAGTCTCTGATTCCAAAGAAGAGGGCAGAGACCAATAGGTGGTGACATCCTGTCTCCAGCAAATGTCTGACAAGTCTGCACTGTTCGTCATGGAAAATGAAAAAGCTAAACGGCCCCAAGAATCTGCCGGAGGATGACATCCGGCAGAGGCCCTCAGACCTCAACCTTGAACCAGAAACGGGACCACAGAAAGAACACCACCGATCCTGAATTCTTCTCCACATCTTCTTAAAGCAACAGCGATTCTGAAATCGAGTGTCTGGTTACACGACCCAGAGACAAGCCAGCTGCAGCCAATTCCCACCTGGATGTCCAGGAAACTGAAGACAGGGAAGCCGGCCGGTCCCACGGGACCTGGGCCAGAACTTCACCCTGCCCAGGGTGGCTGCAACTTAACAGATGGCATGATCACAAGTGTGTATCGGGAAACCCCACTGATTGGCCCAGTTCCCTGGGGCCACCCACTTTCTTGTAATCCTGGAGATCCCTGACGTACACAAAGCAAATGCAGTTCTGCATGTGTACATTTGGAAGACTCTTTATATAAACAGGTTCACGAATCAGAGGGAACAACCCTCTGTAGACCAATAGTCTGATTTTCGGTTTGGAAATTATGGTCTCTATAAATACACTCCAGGACATACTTTATATTTTTAATGCAAATATTTACATTCCAAACAAAGGAGCATGGAACTTAATGACAAGCTATTTATACCAGCTTTAAGAAACACTAACAGCTCCCACATTTCTTGCCTGAGTTAATGGCTCCTGCTTCTATTCCTGAAATACAAATTTCCATAGTATTTTTCCCCAAGACTCTCAAGACACACAAAAAACTGTGGTTACTACCTTTTAACAGACCAAAACCTAATGTCAGGAAGGCTCTTGACTCCTTCTGAAATTTACTGATAAGCACTAACTCTCCTGCACCACGCTACCAAATTGGGGTTACTTTTCTGTCTTCTTTGGATGCACATTCAGAGGCCCACATGAAATCCATCACAGGCCTTTATCCAGGACAAGCTGGCTCTTGATGTGTTAATTCAACAAACAGTCTCTCGTGACTGACCGGACCCCCAGACAGCCTCTCACCCTTGAGAGGCTCACCAGGCCGGAGTGAGTGGACCACACCCAGAATACTAAAAAGATCATGGTAAAAAGGAGGATGGGGTCAAGGTCAAGTTCAGTAGAGGAGCCCTGCAGACACTCAGAGGAGTGTCTGGATGGAAGGATGTAGAGAGATGGTTAAGAAATACTTGCAAGACTTCCAGAAGGCAATGATGAGAGGGGGGCGGGGGCTGGACGAAGGTTCAGGCCGTGGGGGGAACCAAGAGCGGGGACCGAGAGGAGGCAGAAAAGGCTCTGGCACTCAGGCTACCAGGCAGTCAGTCTGCCAGTGGTTCCGCCCCTCCTTGTAAATTACCCTTGTGTTACAGTTAGAACGCAGCCTTGAGGTCAAAGGCTGATCATTACCTCAATCTGACTCCTCACTGCCATGTTCTGCAGGTAACAGCATAGTCGACAGGCCTACTTTCTAACCTCGATGTCCTTATCGACTGCATATCTGATGCTGTCCTTATCAACCCTGTACCTAACAGGTGCCACGTGTGAGACCCCTTCATGGGTCAGGCCCTGGGCTCAGCACTTATCATTTGCTCTGGGTGGATGGCGGGGTCAGAGGAGGTCAGCGGGGGACTCTTCCTACCCATGCCTGATGTTTCCTTCCTGGTGGAGAGAGCGCCGCCTGTGTACCACCACTGTGTCTCCACCTGCTGAGGTCCACACCATCCCAGGAGCATGCAAGGAAGAGCCTGGCCTCATCTCTTCCCACACAGAGTAGGCACTGCCCTCTGCTGGCTGCCCCGGGGCGGAGGTGGGGGGCAGCTGCCCCAGATGAGGCTTCCGCTTTCCCACTGGCCTGCGACTCAGGGGAGGTCAGTGGCCCTCACTGCCCGCTTCTCACTTCAGGTATGCGATGCCCACATGCCCACTGGTTCAAGCACATTCTCCAAGGTCCACTTCAGTTGGGACCAAATACTGCATTTCTATCTTTATGGATCTTTCTCCTCCCCTGTCTCCACTGGTTCAGAACTTGGCCAGGAAAGAGGGGTTTGATCTGGGGGGCTCCCTTGGACCCTAATTTGCACTGTGCAAAGGAAGTGAAAGTTGCTCAGTCGTGTCCGACTCTTTGGGACCCCATGGAGAATTCTCCAGGCCAGAACACGGGAGCAGGTAGCCTTTCCCTTCTCCAGGGGATCTTTCCAACCCAGGTCTCCCACATTGCAGGTGGATTCTTTACCAGCTGAGCCACAAGGGAATCCCAAGAATACTGGAGTGGGTAGCCTATCTCTTCTCTAGCAGATCTTCCTGACCCAGGAATCAAACTGGGGTCTCCCACAATGCAGAAGGATTCTTTACCAACTGAGCTATCAGGAAACCCGTTTGTACTGCTGGTACCCAAACTACACAAAAAAACCAAGATGGAGATTATCAACCTCACGTTACAGATAAGGAAACTGAGGGCCAAGCAGATGTAACCACTGGCCCAGGGTCACAATAATGGAACAAAGAAACACAGGAGAGCCTCAAGCCCAGGTCCATGTGGTGTTCAGGCTCACCCCACCACCTAGACTTCCTCTCCAAGGGGATATGGGATTCAACACTCAGGCTAAATGCACATCCGCGTGGTGGGCACCAAACCTTTGGTTGATTGGAAAATGAAGGTGCTAGTCAAACTTGCCTCATTCAGCCTGAATCAGTAACATATGTCACAAAGGGGGCAGTCCAGACCCCTTTCAACAAGGAGTGAGACAATAACACAGCTTTACAGGCCTCTCAGACTCTAAAATGCACCTTCCAACTTCACAGCAAATGCGCTATGGGCCCCCGGCCCCCTTAGGGCAGCTCCCTACAAGAGCAAGCAGAGCAAGTCAGAACTTCCCCCAGATCCAGGGCCGCCCTGGGAGAAAGAGACCCGCCATCTCCCGAGGCCTCTCCCCCTCTGAGGTCACACCAATATCTTCTCAACCACAGGGAGAAAAAAGGGTCAGCAGGCACATATTCCATTTCAAGAGAAGATGTGAAACCACCAGGTTCTTGCCCGTCATAGGAAAAGATAATTGCACCTGCCCAGGTGGTGAAGGACGGGGAAGCCTGGCATGCTGCAGTCCATGGGGTCTCAAAGCAGGGGACACGACTGAGCAACTCAACAGCAAGGTGGCGCTAGTGGTAAAGAACCGGCCCGCCAATGCAGGAGTCCTAAGAGATGTGCGTTTGCTCCCTGGGTCGGGAAGGTCCCCTAGAGGAGGGCATGGCAACCCACTCCAGTGTTCTTGCCTGGAGAACCCCGTGGACAGAGGAGCCTGGTGGGCTACAGTCCATGGGGTCACACAGAGTCGGACACGACTGGGGTGACTGAGTACAGCACAGCCCTGTAATCTAATCATGTTGCCCGTGTTGGGGTATTTTCCAGGCACCTGGATGACGAGGCGGCCTGTCTCAATATTTTAATCACAAGCGCAGTTCTGGAAAGGGTCCAGGTTTCCATTATAATGACACTCTCTGCTTTTGAGGATCTGCCAGCCTCTCTTGCTTCAGAGACCCGGAAGGCCTGGACCCAGGCAAATTCTAGAAATGTAGCATGGGTGTCAGAACGAGCCTGCCCGGGCAAGAAGGCCCCCGCACACCCGCTCAGAACACTCTGAAGCTTGGAGTGGGGCTCAGGAATGCAGCATTCGAAAGCCGGCCTCCCCAGTACATCCCCTGATCTGCCCCCGACTTAATCACCACTACACAGGAGAACAGCCAAACCGCCCGACCGCCTGCCCACGGCGTCCGCTGGAAGCATCTCAGAGGGCGGCTGTGGACGCAGCCCTCTCTTTGCCCAGAGAGATGAAGCAATCAGCCTGACTAGAAGCTAAGGCGTCCTAGGGTGTCAGAGAAGCTCTCTGAGGTAGAATATGCTAGAAGTCATGCTTCCTTCCTCCACCAGGAAACATACACAGCTACATTAAAAAAATAAAATAAAATAACTGGACAAGCAATTTCAAGGAGCTCAAGAGACATTCTCCCATCCTCAGTAATGAGCTCTAGAGCTGATGTATATTAAGCACTTACTGTATGCTAGGCACCACTCCAAGCCCGTATTAAGTGTCCTCTGTAGGACTTCCCTGGTGGCTCAGATGGTAAAGAATCCACCTGCAATGCCGGAGACGCAGGAGACCCAGGTTCAATCCCTGGGTGGGGAAGATCCCCTGGAGAAGGGCATGGCAACCCACTGCAGTATTCTTGCCCGGAGAATCCCTTGGACAGGGGAGCCTGGTGGGCTGCAGTCCATGGGGTCGCAAAGAGCGGGACACAACAGAGCGAAAGAAACCTGGCTCAGGTCTCAGGCCCCAGCTCTCAGGCCAGGGGCGAAGTGGCCCCAGGCCACTCCAATCTCAGAGCCGCGCTAACCTAGCAACAGCGGCACTCTGGGCAGTGTTATGTAACCTGACTCGTCAAGTTCTGCCTGGCCCACTACTCCAAGCTCTGCCTCGTGGCCCCCACGCACCTGGCCCTGGGCTTGCACCTGGAGGAAGACATAAATGTCGCGTATGGCTGGCGCTGATGAAACAGACTGCTCGCGTTTCCTCCGCATCCCTTTCGAAATCAACAGAGACCGAGAACCTGCTTTCCTCTGCCACCCCCCACCCCACTTGCTGATTCATCACCGCCTTCCCCTTCGAGAGCCATGACCGCTTTTCCCCACCCCCACCCCACGTCCCTCCTTCCTCCACTCCCGTTCTGTGATCCGACCTCTTGCACATCCGGAGGGCTAGATGATTGGGCCCTGGGGTCTCCAACAGCCTCCCCGCCCTCTGATTGAGACAAAGGGAGACACCTGTCTGACCAGGCTGGCACAGGGCAAGCTGGGAACCAGTAGGGACCCAACAAAGGACGGCTGTTAGGACCAAATGTCTTCCTCCCAACGCCCGTACTTGAAAAATATTCTGTATTGGCCCGAATCAACACAGACCCTTCACTTTTCTTCCTAGATGTGGACACTGGATGCACACACTAGATAACAGCCACCTCTGTGCTTCATTTCACGCCATGAAGACCCAGGTCGACACATAAATCATCCCGTCCCAGCACTTCGTTTTAACGGAGGAGCCTCTCAGGAAGGAAATCAGACCCCAGCAACTGAAAACAATAAAGAAACACCCTGCGCGGGTCAGAACAGTCCCCCGATACGTTGTCAGCTAAGTGAGAAGATAGGCTCTGAATCCGCAGCAAGGCAGCACAGTTAGGGCGGAAGTCAGCCACCGTCCCGAGTAGCCCCACTTTCAGGAGACGCACCGTCCTCACCAGCTGAGACTGAAAGCATCGCTTCTACATCACGTGCCGCTCAAGAGATGCCTGGGGATGGCGTGCTCACACAGTGACGCTCCCAGGCCAGCTACGTTTCTAAACAGTTTCTGCTCTCAGTCATAGGTCAAGGAAACTCCTCTCTCACAAAACAGGTTCCAAACAGCACCTCTGTAATCCTGGAACTGCTGACGCCTGGGGACCAGGACAGGCTCTGGATCTGGGGTGCAGGAAGCAAGAACTGCCCAGCACAGGGAGTGTCCACTCATCTGGGAGCTTCCAAGAGGCTCCAGCCCCGCAGGGAGGGCTGTAAGAGCCGGCCCAGGAGCCAGAGCATCAGAGACCTGGGCTATTGTCCCACTTCTGGGCTGTGTGACTTGGGACTCCCTGCTCCGAGCCTCAATTCCCACATCAGTAAGAAGAGACTCTTCCCAGGCCACCCACCCTCCACTGGTCCTTTTCCCGGCCTTATTCTCCCAGCTCTTAATGCGGCTCATTTCTCTACTGTCCACGGGGCACAGACATTTTTGCCCACTCCCTTCCTAGAAGGGCAGGAACTCTGTCTTCTCCCTGTATCGGTGTGTACTACTGGATAATGAAGCGATATGAAAAGTTTTATACAGAGTGCCTCTTTCCATACGGCAAGTAAAAGTGTTACCCCCTCAGCCCTGTCTGACTCTTTGTGATCCCATGGTCTGAAGGCCACCAAGCTCCTCTGTCCATGGAATTCTCCAGACAAGAATACTGGAGTGGGTTGCCATTTCCTTCTCCAAGGGATCTTCCTGACCCAGGGATCGAACCCAGGTCTCCTGCACTGCAGGCAAACTCTTTACCGACTGAGACAGGAGTTCGTCTGATAGCTACTGAACGGATGTGTGACATACAGCGCACGAAGACTGGCACTTGGCCACAGGCACAGAGGGCGTCCTCAATTCTTAGTCCCTCGGCCTAGGGCGGCGGTCCCCATATCCTTATCACGTGTCACACCTCTCTGATGGTGGAACACCCTTCCCAATATGCAAACTCAGGACCAGATGTCAAGCTTCAGACTTCTTGGCAGAGCACCCACTCCCAATCCTCTCCTCTCCCTGTAGAATTTGAGCCCACACTTAAATGTTCAGGCTTGAGAATTCCCTTGAAAATTAATAAGACTTGTCAATTTTTCTCCCAGTTGGGTAGAACTGAGTCAAAGCTGCCCTCTTGGGTAGGGCATGGGCTCACCTGCTCAGGGCAGCCCCGGAGTCTCCCCACCTCTCCCCATCCCCTGGAGCTAGCAGGGATTCACCTGGATGCCAGTGCACCCAGCAACCTCCAGCCAGGTCCTAGGTGGCCTTGGACACCCACAGTCTAATCACAACTCAGCTCTAACCCAAAGCATCCACTAATGCAGCTTCCAAGAGCCTGGGGTTCCTGTGGACCAGATGGTTAACTTGGGGCTTCTCTTCTGCGCCTTCTCCAGACACCAAATAAGCAAAGTCCACTTTCCAACCTCTCCCAAACTTTCCTGCAAACACTGCCCCTTCCACACACTGGGATTAATCTTCTCTTCTTCGGGCCAGTGGAAAAGTCAAACGCCTCCCCTCTCCTGGCCACGGGCAACAGCAACAGAAGAAAAGGAAGGTACAGACACAGAGACTCACGGCGGCCACCGTGACAGTGCTGGGAACTCTGGCCATCTGATCGTCAGAGAAAAGCAAGGCAGGCAGGGGATCCACTCTGGACAAACCTGCCTCTCCATCCTGCCTCCAAACACAAGGTCCTGGATGAATTAACCCTGCTCACTGCAGTCATGCAATACCCGGAGAGAAAGAACACAAAAGCATTGCTGAATTTCCTTCAGAGGGCCAGGGAGCTGGACCTGGGAGGGGGAGAAGAGCCCCCTGCAGCTTCACTTCTGGCTCACTTGTGCACCTATACTGAGAGAGCGAGCCTGGCAAGCTGCTTCACCTGCTGCCTCAGTTTCCCCAGCCAGCGGGAGGCAGGACATTCTCCTGCCAATCTTTCAGGAGCATTAGAGAGAAAAACCTATTTGATTAAAAATTACCCAGTTAAAAGGCATTTTATTCCCATGCTATTTTAAACAAAATCATATATGATTTGTGTGCTAAGACATCCGGATTCAATCAACATACCGTTGGTAAAATTAACAAGTACCATGTTCTGGAAAGGAGGGCTCCTGATTTTGCACCGCTGGGGGAAGGGGAGTAGGAAAGTTGGGCATGGAAAATGCTGTGTGTGTGTGTGGGGGGGGGGCAGTTCTAGAGGAACTTGGGGCAAATCTCCAGGCCTCAGTTTCCCCCCGGGAGCCTCGGGAGGTGCGCCCCCCGGCTGCCTTTCTGCTCCATCACCTGGTGGATGTCCTTCTAGAACCGCAGCTGATAAGAACTGGGGCCTTGCAAACCCCTCGGCTCAGCCTCACAAGACAGCGCGCCACATCCCTTCGCGGAGCGTCCTAAGGCTTCCCAGAGATACAACTTCATTCCCCCAAACTCCGTGCCATCAACTCACCCTACGTGAATGCAGCGAAGGGCCTCGGGGAACGGGAAAACGGGGCCGGAGGCGGGGAAGCTGGGCTCAGCCCCAGCCTTTATCGCCTCCTTCTCGAACCTCCTTACTCCAGGCGCGGACGTCCAGGTGCCAACAGCCAGCCCCGAGCCCCAGCCTTCAGTCTGTACCCGCCGCTCCAGCCCCCGCGGGCCGACCCCGGCTGCAGGGCTGACGCGCAGCGAGGGGCCGGGACCGCGACGGGGCGGTCAAGCAGCCGCGCCCAGGACCCCGGCGGCTCCGAATCCTAAACACACACGCACACACACGCGCGCATGCCGGCCAATCCGTTCGCCCGGAGGAGTCGGAAGGCGCTTCCACAACGTTTCATTCATTCTCCCAAAGGCGAGGTTCGCTTCTCCCGGGCGCCTGCATCCCGCGATCTTAAGAGGACTCCAAGGGGGCCACCTGCGCCACGACCCGTCCCCCATCAGCCCACGGCCGCCGAGTCCTCTCCATCCGCACCTATAACCCAGTAGATTCGCGCTCCATCCCGATCGGCAACGTCGCCCCCGCGCAGGGGCCGATGCCACCCAGGCTCCCCGCAGCTCCGTCGCCCCGCAGCCCCCGCCGCCCCGCCACGCCGCTCTGCTCAGACCTGCAGCGCTCGGCTCGCCGCGCCCAGGCCGGCTGGGGACGCGGCCGCCGCCTCCGCCACCTCCGGGAAGCGCCGGCTCCTCCCGAGTCACACCGCCTCCGGAGCTGCGGCGGGGCGCTGGGAGGGGACAGGGGGCGGAGGGCCGGGAGGAAGAAGGCGGGGAGCAAAAGTTCAGGCCGCTCCGGGCCTCGCCGCGCTCCCGTCTCCTCCCAGGCCCGCCCACGCGGTCCCCCTCCCGGAACCCGGTCCCACGGGCTTCCGCGCCTGGGATCCCCCACCCCACGCCTCCCCGCCCGGGGTAGCCGCGGGACTGGAGCCAGGGCAGGAAGGTGGCCCCGAACCCGAGTCGGGGAGAGAGTGGCGGATAGCAAACACACCAACCTGCCCCAAGCCGCGCCTGGAAACTTCCCCGAAGTGCGCCGGGGAGCGGAGCGCATGGCTGGGGAATCCCCACCCCCACCTTCACCCCACGCGCGCTCCCAGGGAGAAAGCACCGATCGGTCGGTCAGTCGGTCCTCCGCCTGCATAGCGCGCCCCCCGCACCCCCATTCCGATTCCTGGGGCCGTTCTCCTGGACAGCTGGCCTGTGCTTGCCCAGAGGCAGCTGTCCGCAGCGCCACCACCCCGCCGCCGAGTCCCCGGTCCCCGAGCTCTGATCGCATTCTCCCTAGCCGGAGAGGGGGGCGTGCGAGCCCTTGGCGCCGCCGCCGTTGCCTCCGAGCAGCCCTTCCCGCGAGGTTCCCGGCGCGCCGGGTGCCCAGAGCGCGGCCGGGATCGGCGGCGAGGGGACGCCCTCAGCTGGAGACGGCGATTGCCTCGGTGAGGCTGGGCCGAGGGTCGCGGGGCCCAAACCTGCCTCGGCTCTGCGCGCGCTCGCAAGTTCATTGTCTGCCTGGGCCGTCGTCGCCTCTGCCGCCGCCGCCACCACCACCACCGCGCGGGGAGCGCCGCGGGGAATGAGGCTGCGCGGAGCCTCCGCCGGCCCGGACTCCCTACGCCCAGCCCGGGCCGACCCCGGCGCTGCCCGGCCGGAACGCGGAGGGGCGCCGGAGCTCGGGGCCAGACACCCACCCGCCGCTGTGGCCGCCCCCGCGCCGCGCCTGGCACCCAACTTGTACCTGAGAAGCCAGAGTCCAGCCCGGGGGCGGCGGGGGCAGCCCAGCCTCTGCGGCTCCGGCTTCGCGGGAGCGCGCCCAGCCCGGCGCCCGGAGCCCGGCATGCGGGGCGCGTCAACCTGACTCCCCGAGCGCAGGGAGGAAAAGTTTTGGGAGTGACGTGCGGTTGGCGAATGAAACATCCGAAGAGAACCCGCCCCCCCGCCCCGTGTCGCGCGGACACACAACAGCTCGGGTCTGGAATGTGAGACCAAGGCGTGCGCGCCGAGCGGTGGGTTTGCTTCCCGCCCCCTCCCCTTCCGAGTCAGCACGGTATGGGCGCTGCGGTGATTCGGAATGGAAAGCAAACCGAAACCCCTCAAGTCTGCCAGTGACACCCTGCCAGAGACTTTTTTTTTTAATGAACTTGGTGGTCTGGAGTCAGCCCGTGCATTGATATTCAAGGCCATGGCGCTGGTGGGTTCTGCGCCCTCTTGTATTTTTGCATCTGGAGACGGCTCTCCCGGGCTCTTCGGCCCAGCCTGCTTGCTTTCACAGTGAAGGAAGGTTCAGCGGGACCCCGAGCCCGGCCGCAGTGGCCCCAGGCGCGGCTGCTCCAGGAAACCACGGGGCTGCCCGAGGTCAAGGAAGTGGCGCACCCGTGGTCGACCTGGAGACTCTCCACCGAAGATAAACCAGTTGAAGAAAACACTGAATTCTGAAAGACTCAAGCCCAGCCTCTCAGAAAACAGATCTAAGGGACAGAAGGGGGGGGGAAAGATCCTTGTCTTCAGTCACATAGTCTTTTGCCGGTCGAGTCCCCTTGACCACAGTTCAGCATCTTGTCCTAGGAGCAACCAGAAGTGGAGCTGAAAATTCTCCGTGTCCAGTGCTGTCACACCGCTGAGGGGTGCGTCCTGAGGGTACCTTCCCCCAACCTTTCCTCTCTTTCTGGAAAAATATGATTTTTATTGCCCGAGGCTCCTCTCACCCCCAGAAACTATAGCCCACCCTGAGGTCATAAACTTCTGCTCAGCATCCATGGCAACTAATGCAGGGGTCACAATCAGAGGATTATAATTGCAGATGTGAAGCTGGGATGAGAGGGGAATTCTTCAAAACGGTATCTTGTTTTCCTGCAAATAATGCCTCTTACATAAAATCTACGAAGGGAGATTAACGCAGCAAAGAGACCAGCCTTAGAATCTCAGACTACATTGCTTTTTCCATATAGACTCCACTTGGTAGGTTTTGTTCATTATTATTATTTTTAAAACAAAAAGCTTTTTCTGAAAATACAATGAGCTGCTTTTTGCAGGGTTCACAATTCCCAATAGATGATGATGCCATTTTTCAAGGTCTTACACATGTTGTGGCTTTGGGGCTTATTTATTAGCTCCCAAGAAAAGCCTGCCTTTCAGTGAGGTTTATATACTCAAGTAATTGCAGGGGGGAGGACTTGGAGCAGTGTGCTGTTAAAGAAGGTTGGTTGTGCATGCGTCTGCAAGGAAGGCCCTGGGCCAGGCAGCTGTCAGACCAGGGTGTGCAATGGGTTTAAACAAACACAGGGAAGGTTCTGTGGAAACACCCAGAAGGAAATCCCCTCCTGTAAGGGTGTGTGGAACATTATTCCACGGCCACACATACCTCCGTCTTTCCTCTCCTCCTTCCAAGTAAACACATCTCTCTGTTGCATAGATGGCTCGGGGCCCACCCAGGTCACTTTCAAATTCAAGTGTCAGAAATCACGGTTGACATGGAGCAAATTGTTTCTAAGTATAGTCATGCTGCCGCTTTGATACAGATTCCACCAGGGACTTTCTAAAGGTATTTATACACGTGCCTGAGATTAACTGGAGGGTAGTTTTTCCTCTCAACTTTAATTTAAAAAAAAAAATCACCCAAAAATTGCCCTTGAGTCTGTTACTCTGGAGAGCTGAGAGAACACCCAAATACCAGACGTATGTGCGTGAGTGGATGTATGGACAGATGGATATGTGTCTGTGAGAGAGGCTGGTGTATCATATTGGCAACTAGTGAGTGAAAAAAAAATTCAATTTAAGAAAACAAATGTCCCTTCCCCGGATGCACACTTAGGCCTCCATAATTCTGGAATTAAATTGTCTGAGTTCAACCCCTGCTGCTGACACCGACTAGCTGAGTGACACTGGACAAGTCATTTCTTTCTTTGCCTCTGTCTGGCGCCTGTAATAGCCCCTACATGCAGTAAGTGGAATTATTGACCCCATGCAGGTTATTGCACTTCTATATCCTGTCACGGCGTCATAGTGCATGGACCATGCTTCTCCATCCCTTGACTTTGGACTTACCCACATGATTTGCTTTAGATAATGAGATTTTGAGGAATGTGGCTGAATCGGAGGCTCATCGTGTGTGGCAGGCCTGGGCTTGCTCTCTTGGGCTTTGAATCCTTAATGAGAACACCACCAACACATCCTGAGAAGCTGCTACTTCTTCCATCAAGGCTCTGAACTAAACACACGTGTAGCAGACCCACACTCAACTTGCAGCCTGGAGCCAAGTGACTCCCCTGTGCAGCTGGAATTTGAACTGCCTCAGCTGACCTATAAACACGTGAACAAGGGGGAAATGCGTGTTGCAAGGTCTATGTCGGAGTTTTGTTACACAGCATTTTTGTGGCAGTGGCTGACTGATACATGCCCTCAGTGGGCTGGTGTGCAGATTCTTGACACAGTAACTGAAAAACAATAAGCACAGTTCTTAGACCCTAGTTAGAGCTCAGGGATGTCAGCTATTAGTAATCAATGCTATTGAAAGTGGCTTTGCATGTAACAGTCACATGAGAACTGTTATTCAATTGCTTAATTGAATTCATGAACAAATATTAGTTGAGCAAAGATTCTACAAGACAGTGCAAGCACATCAGAAAACTGGAAGACCGAGGACCTGCCATGATCCCCAGAATACACTCATTCACTCACTCATTTACTCATTCATCCAGCAGACATTCCCTGAACGCTTGCTCTGTGCTACACACTGGCGCGAAGGTGGGAGCTACTGAGATGGTTGCGTTTCTCTGCCCTCCTGAGAATGGGGACCTACAGCTCCCTACCATGTGACATACTCTGCCAAGCGCTCCCCCTGTGGTGTTTCATTTGATCTTCACAATAGCCTTGTGAGCCAATATTATTGAGTCCCCATTTTTCAGATGAGGAGACTGAGGCTCTGAAACAAAGCAACATAGGAAGAGACCAAAGGCCACTCTCTACCTTCAGTGTGCTCTAGTGTCAGTGAGTTCAGGCTCATGCGGGCACACCCATCAAGCGAGCGCAGTGAGAGCGGAGGAAAGAGGTGGACCAGCTGCGTCTCCTGGCCTCACACGTGTGAGTTGCTCGGGAAATACTGAGGCTCGGAGACCCAGGTTCTGCTTCTGCCATCAGCTGTCTGTAAGACCTTGACCCCTCTCTTACTCTGCTTCCCCACTTGGAGGGAGGAAGGACCCTGAAAGCTGCAGCTCTGGGATCTTATAATGCCGCTGATACAAGAGGCATGGCTGTTGGAAGTTCATTTTGAGGGAATGAAGTGATGGGAATCACGGTTCCAGGAACTGGCCCAACAACTTGAAAACGGAGAGAACCAACCACTTGGGGGGAAAGGAGACAAGATCAGATTATGGGCACTGCTCATTACAAGCCCCAACTCAACAGCCACAACGTTGCTTTCGGTCACTGTACTATAGGAGCTTTGAGACCAGAGCGTTTGGGGTCTCCCCAGATCCTCCTATCAGAATGGAATGCTCCTTTTATTTTTAATTATTTATGTAATTTTAAATTTGGCTGCAGCGGGTCTTAGTTGCCGCATGTGGGATCTTTGCTCTTCGTTGCCGCGTGAGGACCTTAGTCTCAGCGTGAGGGATCTACTTCCCTGAGCAGGGATCGTACCGGCCCCCTGCGTTGGGAGCGCAGAGTCTTAGCCACAGACCACCAGGGAAGTCCCAGGAATGCCCCCCTTTTATCTGTCAGAGGACTTACTTATCACCTAATCCCCCTTAATTTTCAGTTAACGCTTTAGCGGAGCCTGGGATAAAGTTCAGTTCACCTTCACTTTATTCCCAAATGTGAGGCTCTTTCCACAGGGACAGCCTGGGGGTGTGGAAGGCTAGTGGAGTCAGAGTTCCCGAGCTGGGGAGGGCCGCCCCTGGGGGCGACGGGGGTCCCTGGGCCTCAGGGCACATGCTCTCAAATTTGTTTCGGTGGACGTGGCTTCAACTCTCTGCCACCAGCAACGACCTGCCCCCAGCCCTGTGACTTTGACGAATTTAGACTGCTCAGTAACCTGAAGTGCATTTCAATTTCATAAATTTAAAAATACTCTAGTTAGACAGATCCCTTCTGCAGTAATGCATCCATTAAGTGCACTTTAAGCCAATTTTGGTATGCTAATCCATCACAAATCGACGTGAAATTCAGGTTCTTGTGAAAATTTCCTACACTCGATCCAAAACCTCAACCGGATTTAGGATAATAGCAAATTCCTTAAAGCTGTGGACCTCAACTCTGTTTCAAAACTTCAGTGAAGGAAAGCAACAGACCAGTTTCAAACAAACACCAGAACAGGTGTATTTACATAAGAGCTGCCTATTCTAACAGGGTGGCCCAGGGGGTCAGTGCTCTTGCTCTCAAGATGCTCCCATAGCTGGAAGGCTTTAGAACTCTACTTTGGAGATCCCTCCAGGGAAATCTGAGGGACTGTAAGCCCTTTGAGGGTGAGAACAGGGTCATGTAAGTCTCGACATTCCCAGCCCCTATCTCAGAGCCTGACGCAGCGGACACTCCCAGTCAATGCCTGGACACTCCCAGGCATTCCAGTGAATGCCCCAGTTGGAATTTCCTGGCTTGATTAGCAACTTATCCACCAAACTATTTTCTAAAATCAAATGCTTTCCCCACCAATGAAGCCCGGGGATCCTGCAAGCACAGGCAGAAACCTCTGAAGGAAAATCAGATGAGGACTCCAAGCGATTTTAGTGATGACAATGTCATCACCTCTTTATTCTCCACAAGTCAGCGTATGGCCAGTAATTGGCGACACGAAGAACCTACGGGTGATGAGAGAGACATAATGTCATTGTTATCACCGTCTAAGACTCTGTCGCTACCAGCTGTTGACGGGCATCGCCTATTAACTGGATGTTTTTAGCTGCATAATAGACATTTAGCCAATAAAGTTTACAGCCGGTAGCATTTTCACTTACTTGTTTCTGTCATAAGATCTCCAACCCACCCAACACAAAAATGAGCTGTTGATTTGGTAAATTTAGAGCAGCACTGCCTGCCGTTATTGTGAAATACCTGAGCCTTCTAAATACATTCCACTTTCCTGGTTGAGCCGTAGAGGCTCCTAGCAAGTCTTGGTAATTTGCACCCCCTTCCCTGCCCACCTTTGCTGCTGGGTCCAACCCAGACCAGACCTGCTTCACCCCTCGCTACCGCAGTTCTCTAAATTCACACACCTGCCCAGATGCCTGAGGCAGGCACGCCAGTGTCATCCTTAGCTCTTGGCTCTTTTACCCCCCCATCTCCCATTAGCCATCATGTTCTTCTCAAGCCTGGGTTGCTTTTTTTTTTTTTTTAATGCAGATTCCTTGGCTCCAGAACCAGAGATTCCATTTCAGTAGGTTTGAGGTAAGACTCCAAGATCTGAAACTCTGGGAGTGGTACGTGTTTAATATACACGTATATTATACAGTATATAGATACAGTGGTATCTGTTTAATATACAGATTAAACAACCCTCTTCCCGCTCTCTCCCTTGGGCCTCTTGCAGCAGCTTCTAGCTACACTCTCTGCCTCCTTTCCTTGACTTCCACTAACTGGTTCTTTCTACAAGCACAGTCAGCATCTTTTCCAACACTCTAATCTGAGCATGTCGGCCCCATAGTTAAACACCTATAATGCCTCCCTTGCACCCAAAGGTGAGTCCAGCCCACAGTGCCAGGCAGGGTCCCAGGCCACTCTCCCTTCCCAGCCCTCACATGCTGATCAGCGCTGTTCACACTACCTCCCAAAGTGGCCCAGGGACAGCAGACGTGATCACACTGAGATGAGTTCTAGGACAGTGGCATCACCAGGCATTTCCCAGGACTATCTGCTCTTGGATGAAGGGTTAACTCGAGAAAAGTTGCTTCCTTACAAGTTTCTTCAATGACATTAAAATTCAGCATGACGGTGGCCCCTTCCCTTCCCCAGGCCTCACATCCCTGCCCGTGACATGAGGGTGGAACTGGATTCTCTCCTGGCACTGAACCCCTCCAAGGTGTCATCGCATCTTGATTACCCATCACAAGGAGTGATAGAAGGTGATCTGCTGTCTGTCTGTATTAGTCTCCTGCAGCTGCATAACAAATGACCCCAAGCCCAGTGACTTCAAACAGCACCTTCTAACTACCACACGGTTCTGTGGCTCAGAAGTCTGATGGATGCTCTGCTCCAGGTCTCACAAGAGTAAAACCAAGTGGATAGCAGGGCTGGGCTCTTACCCGCAGGTCCTGGGGTGGGAGCCCTCCCAAGCCCCTTTCAGGTGGTCGGCAGGATTCACTTCTTTGAGGTTACCGAGTCCCCATGTCCTCGCTGGGCGCTGGTTTGGGTTTGGTGTCTACTCTCAGAGGGCACCGATACCTCTCCTCACGTGGCCCCTTCTATCTGCCAAGCAGCAACAGCACTCAAGCCCTTCTTGTCCTGGGACCCCTGTGCTTGTTCTTTCTGGGCTCTTGTGATGACACAGAGACTATACAGGAGAATCCAAGGTTTTAATCATGCAAGATAACCTCCTTGTCTTGATAAGGTTGACTGATTAGCAACCTTAACTGCGTCGCAAAGGTCCCTTTTGCCATGTAACCTACACATTCATAGACATGACCCCAGGGACAAAGGTGATGGGGTTCATTTAAAATTCGGCCTACCACACTTCACTGTTAGGAAATCTCAAAGGTTAGCTCCTCTTGCCCACATCAGTTCTTCCGGGAACATTTCCTGAGCAGGTCCAGAGATGTCATGCAAGAGCTCTCCGAACAGCAGCCCTGCCCTCTAGAGGCGCACGATCTAAAAGGACATGGAAGGGAGAATCAAGTGCCAAGCCTATGCCAGGGCTAGAGCAGGGGCCTGGCGGGGGGCAGGTTTTTCATGTACTCAGTAGGAAGCTGGTCTGCACAAGGGTCCCCAACCCCCAGTCATCCAGGCTGTTCGCAGGTTTTACTTTATCTGGAACACTCTGTGCAGTGATTCACTTGCTACGTTCTTTCACTATGCTCACATAGAAGCAATTTACACACAGAAATATATCCAGATAAAGTGTAAGGCGGCTGGAAGTTGCTTCAATAATGGAGTGTGGGAAGAGTGGGCTGATGATGGTTGGAGCTAGAGTGGGATGTCAGGCACCCATCTCTATTTCTGGACTGCATTTGGACATGTCCACAGAAGGAAGCTGAGCACCAAAGAACTGATGCTTTTGAACTGTGGTGTTGGAGAAGACTCTTGAGAGTCCCTTGGACTGCAAGGAGATCCAACCAGTCCACCCTAAAGGAGATCAGTCCTGGATGTTCATTGGAAGGACTGATGTTGAAGCTGAAACTCGAATACTTTGGCCACCTGATGCAAAGAACTGACTCATTTGAAAAGACCCTGATGCTGGGAAAGATTGAAGGCGGGAGGAGAAGGGGATGACAGAGGATGAGATGGTTGGATGGCATCACCGACTCAATGGACATGAGTTTGGGTAGGCTGTGAGAGTTGGTGATGGACAGGGAAGCCTGGAATGCTACAGTCCATGGGGTCGCAAAGAGTCAGACACGACTGAGCTACTGAAGTGAACAGCACAGAGAGTTTGGGAACATGTCTTTATAAAAGATCATGTGTTTCATCATAAATGGGAAAACCACTATCATTCACAATAAAAAGTTGTCCAAAAGTACATATAATTAAAAGACAGCAAAGTGGTCACATTCCAGCAAGGCTACTGATGGATATTTTCTCCCTGTTAGGAAAATTAGTAAGTGTCAGAGTTTAAGGACTAGGACCCAGGGGGGGCGTTCTCACTGAGACGGTTTTAAGAAGACGTAACAGTTTTCTTTGGGCCTTCCTTGGTTGCTCAGACAATAAAGAATCTGCCTGGAACGCAGGAGACCAGGGTTCAGTCCCTGGATCAGGAAGATCCCCTGGAGAACGGAATGGCGACTCTCTCCAATATTATTGCTTAGAGCGTTCCCTGGACAGAGGAGCCTGGTGTGCTGTACAGTCCATGGGGTCATAAAGGGTCAGACACAACTGAGTGACTTCCACTTCTTTTTAAGTTCTCTTTAAATCCTTCTGATAACTTTCCCAGTAAGCAGCTCCACTGTATTTAGCACCTGGTCCATGTACCCCTAAAAGGCCTCTGTGGTCTGGACAGACTCTGAGGCCCTTTCGGACACTGCAGTATCCCAGTTTGTGACTGTGGATGTGCTATATGCTGGTCTGGGGGCAGGGTTGCAGATGGCAGAGGGACTGGAGGGTGGAGAAGAACAGCCCAGACCACCACGGAGAGTCACCTTAAATGAGGAAAGCGTGAACCCTGAGTTAGCCCTCCTCCGACCTTGGCACCTAAATCTTTTCTCCAAACCTCACCCTCTCCTCCCACCCAAGACGAGACCCCTAAGCACTGCTCACACCCCCATCCCAAGCTGTCCTTGGGCAAGAGCCTGTGGGGCCCCACACCTAAAAGGAATGTCTAATGAAGGCTTTTCTGCCGACCCCAGGTCTCAGAGGTGCCTGCAGGGAGCTTTGTTATCTCATAAGTTTCAGGCATCCTGAACACTTGAGGTGGTTGAGATGGGAGGCCCTCAGCAAAGGCAGGACCTGGGAGGCTAAACCCATGGGTCACATTAGTGGAACTTGAGGAGGCTGGCTTCAGGGCTGGCCCATGACATCTGGTCCATTCCTGAGTTGGGGAGTACCCTGAACAGAGCACTGATTCAAGGGGCAATGGGCCCACCCCATCTCTTGCCCTCCCCTCCATCCAGAATTGAGCTGTGAGTCCTTCTAGGCCAGGAGATGCCGGTCTACACCACAGCCACAGGGGAAGGAGAGGGAAAAAATTGGATCAGTCCTTCCCTGGGAACAGAGGATCCTCTCCCAGCCTCACTGCTGCACAGGGACGGAGAAGAGGTTGCTTCTTGCATACCTGCCTGATGCCAGACAGGGGGCCTTGCCCATTGCTTCCAGCTGAGATGCTGTTGCAGGAGGTGAGGGGTGGGCAGTGGGGAAGGGTGGGGTCTGGGGCACTGTGGAGCACCCACACCCATCCCACCAGGCAGCTGGGTCTCCGCTCCTGCTAGATGGGGCCTGGGAGCCAGAATTCTGAGCTTTATTGTGATATCGCCCAACTTTTAAAAGTAATCTTGCATGGACAACTAAATCAGAAAAAATTGTTGTACAGCAGAGTGGGAACCAATCCTTTCAGACTGCAGGAGAGACATCCAGACACACACCATTTCTATAGCTCCGAACTGAAGGCTCCTGACATTTCAGCAATCTGTGTCCGTGAACATCTGGGAGGGGCTGAGAGGATACCATCCCATTTTACAGGTCAGAAAACTGAGGCTTCCAAAGGCACACAGCTTCACAAAAGGCAAATCAGGAGATGACGTGGAGCTCACTGCCCCTTGAATTGGTTCTCTCCTTGGGGTACACAATCCCCAAATCCAGAAATGAACCAGATGTCACCTGAGAGTCCCATCTAGCAGGTTAGCTCTGAAAAGGCTGGAGCACTGGCTCAGGGGTCCCCTCCAGGGGCCCGGGGGCCACCAGTCACCTCCCTCCCCATCCGCGTGCTTCCACACCAGTGGCACGCGCCTAGCCAGCTGTGTCACAGTAGATGTGCTGTACCCGGCCTCTGATTGGCCCGCAGCGGGCAGGATTCTGGGAGGAGGAGTCAAGAGGTGAGGAGGGCATCTCCTGGACCCAGAGACCCCTGGGCTCTGCAGCACGGAAGGGCCCGCTGTCCCTCTTCCCGAGCCTGGGGGAATCCACTGCCTCTGTGCCAAGGTGAGGGAGGACCTGTTTTCCCCCAGGTGCCCACCGGGGGCTGAGTTGGAGCTGAGTCGCCCACTTCTCCCACTGCCACTGATGTCCCTGTGAATCCCGGGTGTCCTGCCACTGGCTTCCCCTGAAACCAACCTCACGCAGGGCTTCCCTCCTGCCTCACAGGGGCCCAGGACCTTTAAAGTTCACCTCAAAGGGGCTGAGTGGTGCTTCAGGGACCACGACTCAGACATTTGTATGACACGTCTTGTCAACCAGACTAAGTCATCCCTTCCCAGGGTGTGTTCAGGGCCCATCGGGGTTCTTGTAAAAACAATTATTTCTTCTTTCAGTTCAGCCTGAGAGCTGAGTTGATATTTGAAGAGTCGAGGAATCAAATATTCATAAAATGACTACATGATTCTTATTTGGAATATTAATTATGTGAAGGGAACAACAGAATCAGTTTTTCTTCTTTTCTATTAAGCCCTGATGAAGGAGCTGTCCCCAGACTCTACTAAAAGCCTAATACAAATAAACAAGGTCCCACGTGCCGCTGCCTGACCTCAGTGAGGACATGCTCCAGGCAGAGGCCACGATAACAACAGCACCTAAAAAAAAAATCAAACCTGGTACCTCTAGGGCTTTACAGTTCACAGACACGTCCACATTCACCCAGGCCTTTGGGTTCCTGTTGTTCGGTTGCCAGGTCGTGTCTGACTCTTGGCAGTCCCAGGGACTGCAGCACACCGGGCTTCCCTGTCTCCCACCATCTCCCGGAGTTTGCCCGAGGGCACGTTCTTTGAGTTGGTGATGCCATCCAACCATCTCACCCTCTGTTGCTGTCTTCTTCTGCGTTCAGCCTTTCCCAGCATCAGGGGCTTTTCCGATGAGTCGGCTTGGGTCCCTGCTCTTGCTGCTGCTGTTGCTTAAGCCACTTCAGTCATGTCCGACTCTGTGCGATCCTATGGATTGAGGAGCCAGGCTCCTCTGTCCAGGGGATTTTCCAGGCAAGACTACTACTGGAGTGGGTTGCCGCACCTACCTCTTAAAGGTTCATATTGGACGTGTTGAGACACATTTATATGAAGAAGCAGTGGGCTCAGAAAAGAGCTCCCCAAGTGGTACAGTGGTAAAGAACTCGTCTTTAGGAGGAGTTTTTTGCAGGAGACTTTTGCAGGAGACTCTGGTTTGATCCCTGAGTCAGGAAGATCCCCTAGAGGAGGGAATGACAACCCACTTCAGTATTCTTGCCTGGAAAATTCCATGGACAGAGGAGCCTGGCAGGCTGCAGTCCAGGGGGGTCACAAAGAGTCAGACAAGACCGAGCTCACAGGCTCAGAAGGAGAAAGGGTTTTGCCCAAGGACTCAGCTAAGCAGTCCTAACTGTAAAGGAAGGGTCCAGTCCAAGGCCAGTGCTTTGCTTCTAAACCCTCCTCACTCGGCAGATCTCAGCCTTATTGCAGCCCTGAGGAAATGCATTCCTACCAGCCTTTGACAGACAAGGAAACTGTAGCTGAGAGGGCTACAGCGGGGCCCCTTCTTCCCAAATGCCCTGTGACATTCACCCACCCATCCTTCTACCCTCAGGAGGCTCCTGGCACTCTAGGACCCTGACTCATTTCTCCAGGATCAGCGCCCCACGAGGATGGTGGTGTTCGAGGGTGTTTTTCAGTCCTCTTTGCGTTCCAGCTCCGTAGCTCAAAAATATCAACACACCAGCACCACAGAACACAAGGTCTTCTGCACCTTGGCTAACTTCCTGCTGACTCAGCCAGACTGGGAAAGGGCCAACTGTGGTAACTTCTCCGGCCGTGTGAGAGAAATATTTATTGTTGAATGGTCCTCTGTTTAATAAAAGGCGCTCAGGCCTCTCCGCTGGGCAGAGAAGATCCCACAAGTGTGGCTGTCGTCCCAAGCCTGTCCCTTTCGTGAGGGATGATTCGGGGGGTGGGGGTGCTGCCTTCTCTCCGGGTCTAGCAGGGCTTGCATCTTCTCTCTGCAGAGGCCGGGTGCAGCCATGATTTACAGAGGCCGGAGCAGAGTTTCTGGTTCCCATTTTCACCCTGAGGCTTTTCCTCAATGAGCCTGGCCAAAGTCTTGACCCCTTGGCACCTCTGAGAACCCATCTGTGAAATGGCTAGAATATAATGCATGTGTTGATTGACATATAAAGAGCCTGCCTCTGATGAGGACCAGGGTACTCCTCCCTGGAGGCTGGACCATGGCTCTTGATAAACTCGAAAAGAGCCTTTGAAATGCCTGAGCGCAACAGAAAAACCAGCAAAGGACTCTGGGGCTCACGAAGACCACCTCTCCGGTTCAGTTGTGCGTGAGACTTTCGATGATGCTTGTGGGAACAACTCCTGTCTGCAGAGGACGGGCTGAGAAAGCCAGTTTCAGAAAGGAGTCCTTTACAGTATGTTGGATTCCAAATCCCAGAGACCAGAGGCCAGGGGGATTCATCATGTTTCCGTTACCTCAACAGTTGCAAAGAATGATGTCAACGTGATGTGTCACAGCAGTCCTCTGTGGTAAAGGTGTACTTCCACGTGCCATAATTAACACCTCGATTTTTGTCCTCTAAGCCCTCCTGGCCTGCCCCAGGATTGGATGTGTTCAGACTAGGAATTGATCACCAGTTTCAGAACTTCCCTGCAATGAGGGAGACCCAGGTTTGATCCCTGAGTCGGGAAGATCCCCTGGAGGAGGGCATGACAACCCACTGCAGTATTCTTGCTTGGGAAATCCCATGGACAGAGGAGCCTGGCGGGCTACAGTCCACGGGGTCACAAAGAGTCAGATGAGACTGAGTGAATAACACTTTCACTTTCACACCTCAGAACTTCTGCAGCTGAGATGACAGAGTGGCGGCCGTGGGTGCTTGTGCTTTTAATCCCTCAGCCTCCCCTTTGTTCTTCCAGGACTGGTTGGTTTCCTTGTCTCCCCCAAGTGGGCCCAGCAGGTGTCTGTACATGGAGGGTGGCTGACAAGCAGGGCCCAGCCTAGGACAGGGGAGACAGACAGGAGGTCTGGGCTCTGTGGCCTGATGGCTCTAGCCCAGTCCTCTCTCCCAAGCCCTGTTACATCCCATGGCCAGGGCAGAGGCAGGGAAGTTCATCTTCCATCAAAGCTACCCCAACCTCCCTGATCCCATCGCAGACCAGGGGACCCAGTGAGGAGGCTGGGAATTACTTTGATCTCATCCCTTCTTTCCAGCTTCCAAATGGTCTCTTGATTCTGTTTGTTGACAGCTGAAGGCTTACCTCTCCTCCCACCCCGTTGCTGTGGCCCCAACTCAGGCGTCCACTCCCATTGCCCAGATTCCTGCCTCCTAATGAGTCTCTTTGCCCCTAGCCACGCCCTCCAATCTTTCGTAGCCAGAGGCCTCCAGGGTGACCCACTGTCTCATCCTCACCACCACCCAGCCCTCAGACCCCATCTTCCTTGCTCTCCTAATTGCAAGCCCTTGTCTGCTTGAGGTTTCAACATGCCTGGGCCCTCCCTTCACCTGGGAGGCTCTGCCCACCTCTGCCCCCTGCATCTCCCAGCCCTCCCTGTGGTTCGATGAGACTGCGTGGGAGATACTGGTCAGGCGACTGCCGGTAGGACGGTGCGTGTCATTTCTGGCTGAAGCACAGAAGAGGGGTGGGTGCTCTCCCTGTGCTGTCTGGGGAGGGGTGGACCCCCAAAGCAGACTCCATCACTGAGCCACCGCAAGGCAGACACCTCATGGCCAGTCTTTCAACGAACATGGCCTGTGTGGACACAGTCAACCCCCTAAGGTGTGAGCCTTGCAGTGAGTGTAGCAGAGGCCTCGCCCACCCAGACTGACGGCCTGGGGAGCTCCCTTCCCTCTTCCACCCATTGAAGAGCCATCCCCTCTAGAAGCCTCCTCCCCAGGTCCCCCGTGAAACTCACATCCCCAGCCTGCGCTTCTGCAATGTCCTGTGATCTACCGAAAGGGAGGAACTTGGTCATCACCATCCTTGCAGTCCCTGTCGCCATCATCATGATGACTGTCTGAATGTTTTACACACATACCCCGTCTCATCTAACCCTCATGATCAGACTGTTTCATCTTCCCATTTTGCAGACCAGGAAACTGAGGCTCCGAGAGGTTATGTGCCTTGTTCAGTTGCCCAGGTTCCAAGGGGCGGTTCATCCAAGCCCACAGCCAATGCGCCCCAGCACTGATGAAGCCCTTCTGTATCCATGTTTCTATCCCCACACTCAGCACACAGTGGATGCTCGGTGAAGTTTGTCGACTGAATCTATAAATGATGCTAACTTTCTGGCCTTCCTTTCTTTGTAGGATACCTCAGGGGACAGGTGGGGCTGCTCCCGGGTGCTGGACCAAAGTGTCAAGTATTGCCCAGATAGATCTCTTTTATGCCTTCTCTCCAGGGCAGCTCTCGCCATCTTCTCTCAACTCTATCTGCAGGAGACTCCTGTGTGTGTGTGCTGGAGCCTGGGGTTTTGTTTTGCTTTGTTTTTGAAAGGAAACTCTGAAAGGAATAGGGTGGACACGGTCCTCATCACTTGTGTCTACCTTGACACTAAGATTCAGTGGCCTTGGCCCCCCAGTTCTAGAATAGCCCCCAAATTTGCATAACGCTCCCCTGTCTGCAGAGCATTTTTTACGCATCTTACCTTGTTTGATTCTCAATGGTGGCGTTATTACCTCCATTTCCTAGAGGAGAACACTGAAGCCCAGGGATGTTGGGCAGTCACCCCTACTCAGCCAGCTCCCCAGAAGCCCAGCTGCGGCGTGAGCCCAGGTCCTCTGGGTATCAGAGGTCACGTGCCCTCCCGGCCTCATGATGCCTCTGCTGTGGGGTGGGAGGGGGCGGGGGTGCGGGTAGAAGACTCTCCCTGGGCTGGGCCCTGAGACCCGCCGCCCATGAGCGCTGCGGGGAGGGAGCCAGAGGAGCTCGGGTCTCTGGTGTCACATTTAACACAAGGGAGCCACTATGCCGATTGTCTTCCTTCCCAGGCAAAAAGAAAATCGAACCCAAGGTGGCAAGTGAGAAGACGGTTTGAAAGACCTCGGGGAGGCCACTTCCTGGAGGGGGCGTGGAGGAGAGCTGCCGGGTGAGCAGACAGTCTGGGTGTTGTGCTTTCCCGGCTGGCGGCGAGATGCCAGGCTCTGGGACAAGAGAGACACTCAGCGCTGCCCAGCGGGCCGTGCCACCTACAACCACTCTGCTTAGCTGCCCAGTCACTCGGCCTCCAGGGACCAGTGGAAGGTGGTTGTTTAATTTTTTTCCACCAATTAGGCCTTATTTGAGACCCACTGAAACAGTCAGTTGGGTTTGAATTCACTACCCCCCTGCCCCAATCACTCCTCGGCCTTTTGGCTAACATCAAGTGTGAATCCACTCCCCAGATTGGTTTGTGGCCTCTTCAGGAGATGAGAAAATCCACAACCAAAGGCCATCGAGAGAGACAGAAGAAGAGAGGGTCCCTCTTCTTCAGGACCGTGTAGATTCCCAGAGCAGTCATGGCCACGGCATCTCGAGGCAGAGGACAAAGCCGTCTTGCAGAACCGATGGGATCACGAGAACAAGGTCAGAACCTTGACACCCCATCTGGAGTCTGCCCTGCTCTGGTCTTCTGGTTATGAGATGTCTGGGTGACAGTCGAAACCACTTTGAATTGAGGCCTCTTATTCCTTGGAGCAAAATTATCCTAAATCGATGCACCAAGAGTTTGGGCCTCATCCTGGAGGTGATGGAGATCAGATGAAAAATGTGGTGGTGGATGGATGGATGGGTGGATGGGTGGACAGATGTGTTAACAGATGGGCAGATAGTCCTGCCTGCTCTAAAAGCATGAGGCTGCCATAAAGAAGACTGGATCTTCCAGAGGGAGGCTTCAGGAGTTCAGAGCAGGAAAGACTGGCATCCAGTAGGAGCAGGAGCCCCACTGGTCCATCACAAGGCATGGGGAGTTCACCCATCCTGCCACTGGGAAAATGCTGCCGTCTAGAAGGACATCAGACCTCCAGTGTCACAGGGTGCCCACCAGAGGCGCGGTGCCCATCACCTTTCCATCCTCAGAGACAGCACTGAGCCTGACTTGCCAACCCATGGTCATTGGAGGGCATCATTAATTGAAAACACAACCAGGTAATCACGCCATCACCTCCTGTAAACAATGGGAGAATTCTCTCAGAAGCCCAGGAAGTGCCAGCGTATGGTCTTCAGAGAGCAGAAAGGATCAAATTAGGATATTTCTCTTGCATGTGCTGTTCCAATGAGTCACACAGCCTGAGACTGTGGTCTGCTGGATCCTAGTGTCCACTCAATGTTTGGTAAGTGGACCACAGGACGCTCAGGGCACTTATCAGATGTTTGGGTGGAGTTCACCCCAAATCTCTCCTAGGGGTCTCAGCTGGGAGGCACGTGAGATCACACACCCCTGGGATGACATCGCAACTCTGTCATTTCCTGATGGGGTAGCCACAGAGCTGACCCTTCACATCTCTGCACCTCAGTTTCCCCAAACTATGTTTTTTTTTGGTAAGTGTTGGATCTTCTTTGGGGGCATGGTGAGCTCTTTGGAGGAATTGAAGACAGAGAACTACGGGGAATAGAGGGAGGGAGAACAAGGGGAGGAGCAAGGCTGGAGGAGGGGGACTCGATGGCTTCTAATTAGAAATAAACTTTTTACCGTCTTCAACCACCTACAATTTTATTCTCTTCCATGGTAGTGCAGATGGTAAAGAATCTGCCTGCAATGTGGGAGACCTGAGTTCAACCCCTGGGTTGGGAAGATCCCCTGGAGGCGGGCATAGCAACCCACTCCAGTATTCTGACTTGGAGAATCCCTGGGACAGAGAAGCCTGGTGGGCTATAGTCCATGGGGTCACAAAGAGTTGGCCACGACTGAGCGACTAAGCATAGCACCCCACGTGTACTCACTGCTACACCTTTGAGCTGAGCTTAAATCGATGGTCTTGAAGGTGCTTCCTGTGTTGGCCCTCCTGATTCCACATTATCACCACCCAGAAGCAGGAGTGCTCCAGGGGAACCCAAGGCTTCCTGCATTTCTCCAGCATCCTCATGCTCTGCTGACCAGCTACAGCCTGGGGTTTACCACTGACTTCAATCCTTTAAAGCTCATAGACCCCTCTTTCCCTTTCCAGAAAAGGCCCTGTATGGTCATTTTCCCATCATCTTTCAAATCTCCCACAGCATCTTCAAGACCTCAGCCTGTGAGACCAGCATTACAGATTATAGATGAAACCAAGGAGCAGGACTTTCCCATGCTCATGGATGGGAAAGCCTGCAAGTGCAGAAATTACATTGGTTCCAATGGAAACAGAATCCTCCTATCCAAGAAGTCAATGCAACAGATGCCTTTGTTCTAGAACATTCTCTGCCTTTCTCCCTCTGACTTGATTGACCTATAGTTTTCCTTCCCTACTGTACATGAATGGTGATCTGAGATCACTGTTCCTGTTAGCATAGGAGAACTCTTCCCATTCCATTGATTGTCCCTGTTGGTGAACTCCCTCCCACCATAAATTCTACAGAGCTTCAGAGCAGACCTTGAAGTGAACCCAGAAAAAGGAGCAGGGGAATAGAGAGCAAGAACCTACAATAAACCTTTGTTCCACGTCCCCCTCCTCCACACGCACAGACCCTCCACCCTGGAGGGGCCAGGCCCAAGCTGGACAGGATGTCAGGGACCTCGCTAAGCAGGCAGGACACCACCCCCTGTGTCAGCAGGGAAGCTGAGAGGGCAGCCCTGGAATTGCCTGCATCGCAGGCTGGGGAGGGAAGGTGCCCCAGACCCTCCAGCGGCGCTTCTGGGAAGATGCCGGGTCCGCGGGCTCAGGGGGGCTTCTAGGACGTACCACCTAACGGTTGGTTGAGAGTCTCATATCCCATCGCAGGCCCTAGAAAGTCTGGTCGGAAGGCTCAGGGCAAGGCAGCGATTCATGTTCCTAATAATGTGGACATCAGTCACCGTCCACTGGGGAGGGTTTTATGCCTGTACCCTGGAGGGTGACGTGGAGATGGATGGTCAGAAAAAGCCATAGAGGTGTCAGTGTCTTCTTAAACACTCTTCATGAAGGATCCTTCTGACGAAGATGGAAATAACACTTTGCCCTCCGGTTTTGAAAGTACCAGAAATGAATAGCCTCCTGAAACACAAAGAATGTTCTGCTGGGTAATATTGATTATCTTTGGGGCCAGAAATAATTTTGCAGTTGTTCCTGATTGAAAGGTTTCCTATTAATTCCTCTGGCAGCCAGAATAAGAAATATTGAGTACCTAATTACCTTTGAAATAATTACACCCCCAGATAGAATATCTTAACCAATGCATCACGCAGTTGATGTTTTGCTGAACTAGGGCGGTTTGGGAGGCAGTGGGAGGTCAGTCCTAGACAGAGGGAGGGAAGCTCTGAGGCAGGAGGTGATGGGGTTAATGCAGGTTGTCTGCAGCTTGGTCCTGGCTTCCATCTGCAGAGCTCGTGGCTCTCATCAGGGCCCTAGAGACACTGAAGGGGGTGCCCTTTGCTGGAGGCAGCTGTTGGGTAAAGTGTGCATGTGTGAGTGCTAAGTTGCTTCGGTCGTGTCTGACTCTTTGCAATCATATGGACTGTAGCCCACCAGGCTCCTCTGTCCATGGGATTTTCTAGGCTCTTGCCTGGAATGAGTTGCCATGCCCTCCTCCAGGTGATCTTCCCAACCCAGGGATCGAACCTGCATCTCCTGCAACTCCTGCACTGCAGGTGGATTCTTTACCACTGAGCCACCATGGAAACCCCATGGGGTAAAGCAGATACCACTATAACTAGGTGTCGGAGACCTGAGCTGGACCCACCTCCATCCTGACCCCACATCCTGGGGATCGCTAGCCAACCCTTACATTTCTGTCTCCTCTTCTGCAAAATGAGGCAGACCGAGACCAGCCTCAGGGGGCTTTGTGAAAATCCATGGCGATAACTCACCAACGTACATGGACCTGCTTTGTCATCTGTGAATTCCTCCATTCATTTATTTTAAAAACATTTATCTAGCCCCTGCTGTAGACCAGCACTACTCTAGATCATCAGGGGACAACCATTAATAAAGAGGACCCAATCCCTGCCTTCAGGGAGATCAGTTCTAGGGAGGCAGCAGGCACCAGAGAAATGACTAAGGTTCTGTAGCATGACAGGTATAAGGAGAAAAAGGGAGGTGAAAAGCAGGGGTTCGGCACAGAGAACTTGGAGACAGTGTGAGTAGGCGGTGTTCTCCAGGACCTAGGTTACGAAAGGAAGGAGGAGAAGGGGGTGGCAGGTGGAGGGAAAGTGGGGTCACAAGAGGAGAGAGGAGCAGAGCATGGAAGAATGTGGATGGGGGTGAACCCATAGAGAAAGGAAGGCCTGACGTGGGCGAGGAGGATGGGAACTTGCTAGAGTAGCGTCTTCAGAGCAGGAGAGATGAAACGGGGTCCGGTACCCAAGGGCTGGACGTGGGTGGCCGGTCCGCCGCGCGAGGAGAGAAGATGAAGACAGTGAAAGCAAACAGGCAGGTGGGCGGGGAGCTGTGGACAGCCTCCTAGTTTGCTCTGATTCTCTGCTTGCAGCAGGTGCAAGGCCGTCCATGGAGACAGGCGATGGGGCAGCCATCTGTCCCCCAGTCCATGAGCTGAGCACTTCCGTGATTTTCCTAGGGGTGGAAAGGGCGTGCTTCTCAGAGAGCGATCCTGCCTCCCTTCCCAGCTACCCCTAGGGATGTAAAAGACACAGCATGTTTTGCAGCATCTCAACCGTGTTGCAGGGATGGGGGCACCTTCCTGCCCACATTGTTTTCTGTACCCCAACTCACAGACTGGAGCACAGCGAGGCAAAAGCTGCACCCTTCTTTCTCCTTCTGGCGGGAACCCTGCTCCCATTGCTAATTTGATCACCTTTAGCACATCACTTTCAGAGTACTGGGGTGGAATATTTTAAGTGACTGCTCTAATTGGGGGCTTAGCTCAGCCCCCTGAATGCTAAAAAGAAAAAAGAAAAAAACCTATTAGTCATATGTTCCACAGAGAATTTGAAAAAAGAATAGAAAATGAAATAGCATTTTTAAAAAACCACTTGATGTTATCCTAAAGACACCTTGCATTTGAATTTCCTTTCAGCCTGAAGACTAGGATGTGGAGGCTTTGGGAAGCGGGATGGAGGGGCCTCTGATTCCTGAAAGCCCAGCTCAGACTTGCCTTCGGATAACAGACTTGGTTCCCATTCATGCTTGATAAAATCAACACCCTTCTGTAAAGATGCTTCAGGGCCGAGAGCTGGGGGACGGAAAAGAGGAAGATCCATTTTCCACCCTGCTCTGCACTGGCAGCTTCAGAAGGAACCCCTGGGATGTAGCATCAGCCGGGGGGCACTGATGGGCAAGGTCCCAGCTTGGGAAGAAGGCCGCGTCCTCCGCTGTCTCAGACCCAGGGCCACAGAGAAGGAGGCTGCGGTGGAGGCACCTCGCCCAGTAACCTGCACGGGTCAGGGTGAGGGTCCTTCAGCAGCCGGCCTGTGCCAGCATCTGTGAACTCGGAAGTCCTGTGGACACAGAAGGCCCTGGAAGACAGGATGCAGCCAGGCGCTGACCAAGGTCCAAGCAAACAAAGGCTGCCCGGAGGCAGCCAATAGCCTTGGCCCCACCAGCTCGCGGCCACCACACCCGCTCCGATATCTCCCTACCCTTTGTCCCTATTTTGGCCCTTTGGCGGCATCAGGCGCCCGTGGTCACCCTCCTCCTGAGGGGTCGCCTGTCTCCCTGTTTGCCTGATTCTCCCCCAACAGCCCCGGCCCTTCCTTCCCCATCATCCTGCCCCTCCCCAACCTGCTTCTTAAAGGATTTCTCCCACAGCCCCTTCTCTGCTCTCTGCAGTGTCCCAGCCACCTCCCTGATCTCCTTTTATGCAGACAGTAATTATTTGGGCACCCGGTGTGTACCAGATGCTGGCAGAGGAGACCCAACACCAGCATGGCATTTTTGGGGAGTCGGAGGTGAGGTGGGGGGAAGGCAGATAGTGAGAAAGAAAACATGTAGATCGGGAAAGCTCCAGTCTCCAAAGTCTGACCTCTTTCCCCAGTCCTCCTTGAGTGGAGGATACGGGACAGGATGTCAGGATTCCAGGCCCTGAGCCTCTCTCGGCCCCAAGGCCCTTAGCAAGACATGTCACCGTAGCAGACCTCAGCCTCAGTTTCCCCCTCTGCAGGATGGCAAGGCTGGACTGTGGTCTATTCTCTATAATATCAGCCCACGCAGTAGAATTCTCCGTGATGAGAGATGCGGCCTGTACTTGGGCTGTCCCCCCAGTTGTCACTGGCCCCATGGGGGTATTGTACCCTGAGGAAGTGAAATTTTGATTTTATTTCATTTTTAACCATTTAAATCAGCAGGTGTGTCTAGGGGCTGCTGTATGGGGTAGCATAATTCTCACTGCTCTTACCCTCATCTGTAATTTTATGAAAGCTTCAGCCAGTATCTCAATAAAGTTACCTATAAATTCTTTGGTTTGAAGGACAAATAAACAGGAGCGTCAGAGGTGAAAACAGTTCTGGCTTTCAAATACCTTGTTTCTCCTTCCCAAGGCCAAGCCCCCACCCCCAGGGGAGACCCGGAGCAGAAACCCCGCACTCAACTAACAAGGCCCTCAGTTATCCAGCTTGGTTGTGACTTCAGATTCGCTGGCAGAGATTTTTTTCAAGGCAGGAATAACCGAGTCATTCAAACAAATTACGTCAGAATCTCAGGGCCTGGGGCTGGGCCTTGGTTGTGTGTTTAAAGCTCCCTGGTAGGGAATTCCTTGGCAGTCCAGTGGTTAGGACTCCACGCACTCTCTGCCCAAGGGAGCAGGTTCCATCCCAGGTCAGGGATAATGTCTGGTCACTGTCTCGTCCCCCAGCCCCACTGAACAGATGGGGACACTGAGGTCGGAAGGAGAGAGCAGAGCAATTGGTACAGGGCACAGTGAGGGTTCATCTCAGAGTTTGAGCTGAAACACAGCTCCCCAGGCTGCGCGGGACCAGGCTGGCTTTGATGCCGGACTGGCGGCCTCAGACATGCGGACCAGCGTGCAGCACCCAGAGAGGGTCGACATCCTGCCTCCTGGTGACTGAGCTGCGGCCCAAGATAGGGGTCTTGACCTCCTATGTCCTCTTCCTTTCCCATCAGTGGGGCGAGACCACCAGGGCACACCGCTGCTCTAAGGGCGGCATAGAGACATCCCCCTTCCCCAGGGGAGCGTAGGATCAAGACGGGGCCCTGCAAAATGGAGAAAGTTGACTCTCTCATTGCCACATTGTAAAATCAGCAACTTTCTGCTCCTGAGGAAACAGATTCCCATCTCAGCTCGTCCCAGACACAGAGGGATGCAGCCTCACAGGGCACCCCACCCGCTTTGCCTAAAGGGAAGGGGGAGGGCACGGCTGGGGTGGGGAGGGGGCGAGAATTGCGGGTAGGGAGAGAGGAGAAGCGGTGTGCCGGCCACTGGACAGTCCCCAGGGCAGGGCTGGTCCTCCTCGGCCTCCCGGATCCCTGCGTGGAGCCTGCCTTCTCGGAGCCTCGGTCGGGATGAGCATCGTAACCAACTCGGGCACCCAGGGTCCCTTCTGGAGCACACGACCAGCCATTTCTCCATCTGGCGCAGGGCTTCCCGGGTCTGGGAGCCTTGTCTCCTCCACTCCTGGCTCCTCCCTGAACCCTTCTGCAAACCCACAGGCCCAGCAGCGGGCACACACGCAGTTCCTGGCCTGTGAATGTTTCTGTTGCTGGTTTTGTTTACTTCTAAAGGCAGCCTGACCTGGTGACCCAGCCACGGCAGACCTGGGCTCAGATCTTGGCTTCCCCACTTAATAGCTGTGTCACTTCCTCTTTGAGCTTCGACTTCCTCCTCTGCAGAATGGAAGCTGCCTCCCGGCTGACAGGGAGGAGAATGCTTATGTAGGCACAGTCCTAAACAACCTAGCGAGAGCTCCACGGATGACGGCTGCTTTCCCCGCTCCCCTCGACCCTTCACTACCTGCCAATCTTCAGCTTCCCCAGGACGTGGATGCAGGTCTTATTTTTCCTTTTTTCATTTCCCAAGCATTGCTCAGTGGCTGGTACAGGGCTGGGGAGGTGGGCACGCTGCAAACACGTGCTCAGTGCATTAAAAATAGCTAAAAGACCAGCATATAGGAGGGTCTCCCCTCGTAGCTTCTCCCCCAGGAATTAGAATTCACGTCCATCTCCCCCTTACTGATAAACCTGACAAACAGGGCATTTTGCAGCCATTTCCTCAGTTATGGCTACACACCGAGGCCATATGGTTACACACACACGCACGCACACGCACACACACACACACAGCATCAAGTGCATCCTCTCTGAACAATAGGAGGAAATGAGTGGGGACTGGAACTCTGCTGGAGAAGCGCGGAATCGTTCAGAAGCCTTGTGTTTAAGATGCTGCCGGTGTGAAGAGGAGGTGGCTCGGGAGCAGGCAGGCTTGACAGCGAAGCAAAACAGGAAATGGTGGGGGGGGGCAGGGAGTGTGAGTGTGTGTGGATGTGTGGGGGTGTGTGTGGCTGGGTGGGGGTGTGTGTGTACCACCTGTGGAATGATCTCCATTCATGGAGGCGATGGAACCGAGGTCGTGGCAGCCTGGAGTGCTTTCTGGTGCCTGGGAGTTCTCTCGGCAAAGAGGGCACTCCCAGAACAGGAAGACAGACTCTGGGCTAGAGAGATGTTAGGAAGACATAAGACACCCAGGGACTTCAGAATGTTCTCTCGGGAGAGCTGGCTTCTGTTTCTCCCCTGGAGGAGACTCGGGTATTGTTTGTATTTTGTCTACACCAGGTTTTAGTTCGTAACACACGGGATGTTTAGTTGTGATGTGTGGGATCTAGTCCCTTAACTGGGGATCGAACCCTGGCCCCCTGCACTGAGAGGTCAGAATCTTAGCCACTGGACCCCCAGGGAAGTCCTGAGCCTGGGGTCTGATTGGAAAAAAGATGCAAGGGTCAATAACTGCTGGTAAGGGGAGAAAGTCCTGGGATCCTGAGTCTTAACCCTAGCCCTGCCATCGCCGTGGTTAACAGCAGGACCTGCACAGAGAGCTTGGAAAGGGTTTACGCTGAGGGGCTGCGGAACTCAAAGTCTCTGTGTCTCTCTTTGTATCTCTCTCTGTCCTCTCCATCTCTGCCTCTGACCCTCTTCCCTGGACCCCATGGTCTCTCTCCTCTCCCGGTCTCTCTCTTCTCATTTTCCAGCTGCCAGAGTACCTGCAACCTTGCAGCTTTATTGGCCACGACACACAGTAGCCTCTGGGGTGCTTGGCCTAGTCCTTCGGTTAGTAGACATCAGGTTCCTGCGTGTGTACTAAGTCACCTCAGTCACGTCCAGCTCTTTGCGACCCTATGGACCGTAATCCGCCAGGCTCATCTGTCCATGGGATTCTTCAGGCAAGAATACTGAAGTGGGCTGCCATGTCCTCCAGGGTGTCTTCCCCTGGGGATCAAAACCGTGGCTCTTACACCTCCTGCATTGGCAGGTGGGTTCTTTACTATCAGCACCACCTGGGGAGCCCTATGTTTGCCAAGAGCTGCGAAGCGCCAGGACACGGGATGGGCAGGGAAGGCTGACCCTCATGGGCTGACCCTGTCTCTCCATTTCTCTGGGGAAATAATTTGATTAGTCAGTAGTCTTAGTTCACTATCATCCTGGTCCAATCATCTACAGTAAGAAGTCACGTGACACCAAAACGACTCAGCTGAAACCTTGCAACCAAGTTGTACAAACATGTTTTGAGAAGTGTTACCTGATCTGCGGTCAGAACCGTATGTACATTTGCCTGTATGTTTTCCACCTCCAATACCCTAGCCCACCTTGAGCCAGTCACACTCCCCTTCTCTTTAGGTATCTAGCTCCCTTGCTGGCATCTCTGTTTCACTTATTCAGTACACAGAAACACACACACACACTACACTCCCTCAAACACCAAACACGAACCAGACAGGTACACACAAATTAAATACATACATACTACCCACACACACACACACATTTCTCACACTCTTCCAGCATGGCTGGAAGATGTGTGTGAAACTAAATCAAGTATCCCAGGTCAGTAAGATTCACCCTCAGGACATAAGGTTTTAAAATTTCAACCACTTTGGTCAAAAACCTTGATAAAAGTTTTATGTGCTTCTTGCATTCTGACATCAGTCGTGATTTAAGATCATCACGTGAGCACTAGTTCCTGCAGAGAGGTCTGCTTCATCCGCGGTGGTCTGCGGTTCTCGCCCCCAAGCTTTGGGCCTCTGCGTTGTCCTTGCTCCAGTCCTCCAGCTGCCGTCCAACTTACTGGCTCCGGCTAGAAGACTCACTCCTGCTCCAACCTGGGCATCACTGGAAGACCCCCAGGCCTCCCCCATCTGCACTCTTGGCTCAGACATCCAGATTCGAGACCCCGATTTGCACCAAGTCTGATCTCCGGATTGATGAAGTATTAAAAACACTTTCATGCAGTCCATTCAACTTTCCCTGATGGTACACTGAAGTCTTGGTTATATACTAACTTGACCTTGGAATATACTAATTAGCTCTTGTCAAAAACTAACTTTAACCTGGTTATACAGTAACGACCTAATTGTACACTGATTTCCCTGACTCTGCAAGAACTTGACCTGCTTGGACAATAACTTCCCTAGCTGAAGACTAACTAGTCCCAGTTGAACTCTGACTTTGCTCATTGTTTCTCTCCTTTTTCCAAAACCAGCCATGAGCTGTGGGATCTGAGCTGACCTCAGCCACCTAGGAGTCAGCCCTCCCCACCTCCACGGCCCCAGCTCAGCGGCTGGTGCGTCCTGGTGGGTCCTGGCAACTAGTCAGTGTCTCCTAACACCTGTGAGTACTGCTCCAGGTCCAGCCCAGGGCAAAGACTGCCAGAGTTTATGTTAATATTTCTGAAAATACGATCCTGGCCCCAAATCTGCGAATGGTTATGGAGCGGCCACCGCCTCTGGGAGCCTTATCCTCAGCCAGGGGATTTAGACTCATTGGATTTCAGCATTTATTAAAGGAAAAAAAAAATCTTACCTTCAGGGGCTCTGAAGAAAATCCCATTCCATATTTTAAAGTCACAGCCTAGATTTTTAATTTCCTAATGGATTTATAACAGATGAAAAATTACCTCTTAATATGGTATTCTTGCCAGATGCTAAATCTATTCCCACTTGGAGTTTGGCTGTGTGGCCCCTTAGCTGCTGAGCCCTGGTCTTCCTTTGGCCTCTGAATTTCATGCCCTCACAGAAAGCTTCTTTCCCAGAGGGAGCTAACTGGGCAGTGCCCGCACCCCAGACGTCCACCCAGGTCCCTGAGGGTGTAGCTTCCATCTTCACACACACAGCCAGCCAGTGCATTAGTCTGCTCAGACTGTTCTAACAAAATACCACGCCCTGGCAGGCTTAAATATCTGCCCACAGGCTGGGCTGCTGGTGAGAACTCTTCCTGACTTGCAGATGACCACCTTCTCTCTGCGTCCTCACATGACAGAGAGCAAGCATCTTTCTGGTGTCCCTTCTTACAAGGGCACAAACCCCATTACGGGGGCCCCACCCTCATCTGACTCTAATTGCCTCCCAAAGGCCCCATCTCCAAATATCGCATTAGGGAATAAGACTTCAGCATAGGAATTGAAGGGGAGGGATAGCACAAACCTTCAGTCCATAATAGCTGGCAAATGGCAGAACCGGACCACCCCCTACATTTCCCACTGCTATAGCTCGGTGGTCCTGGGAGAGACCACAGTTGCCCCCCACCACTTGCCAAAGAATCCCCCAACCCTCACTCTCGAGAGCCCATATCCAAGTGAGCACAGAGCCCCTCTGCTGCTGTATTCCAGGGCTCCTATTTTTAGAGATTTCCATCTTGCTCCCTTTCTAAAGGCTTTGAGCCTTCCTATGCCAGAGCCCTTGAACCTGGCCCCTCGACAGAGGTGAACTGCAGGTGCTCCAGCGACCACCCGCCTCGGAGCTAAGAGCATTCTCGCCCCACTCTCCTGCTAGGAGGCACACACTCCCCGTCACAAGCTCACCAGCCTTCCCTGGGGCCCTGACAGTGAAATCTGGGGCACCCTGGGCCCAGGACTCTTTCTCCTCTGCCGGGACAGGCTATCAGAGCTCTCTGTCAGGTAAGTGACCAACTCCTTCACCTTCCCCAGAGCCTCATCCCAGGAAGCCATCCAACAGCACAGCCGTCTGCAGAGATAAATGTTGAGGCTTTGAGTGGCTTCCCCAATGTGCACAGTGTGTATGCAGCAGGCCGCAGAGGGTGCCTCCCTGGGCAGACACCACCCCATCCCCACGCTGCTCCAGCCCTGGAATGACGATCTGCCCCAAGACCCCAGCCGCTGTGGGACCCCTGAAAGAGTCCCAGCCACCCTGCCCCCTGTATCTCCTCACTCAGCCCTGACCAACTGTCAGCCCTCCCAGGCCGTGCAGTCCTCTTTGTTCGGCTGTAGCCGCCATCCTGCCCCTCACCTGGCAGGACTCTGGTGTCTCAGGACTTGACCAGCAGTAGTTTGAAGATCTCCCAGGTTTGCTGACCCCAGTGGCGCCAGCAAGGGCAGAGAGGAATGGCCCTACAGGGCCAGATTAAGCGCCACAGCTGATGGGTGGGAGCAGGAGGCAAGGCTGTGAAAGGTCTGTCTGGGAGGGGGCAGCAGCTCCCAGCTCTGTGAAGCCACAGAACCCAGAAGGGGCTCTGGTCTCACCCCACATTTCCCAAGAAGTCCCTCAGGGCACCTCCGCGGGGTTTCACCACATTTCATCTTCCCCCCACCGTTGGGTGACCCTGGTTCAGTCACATCCCCTTCTCTGTATCCTCGTCAGTCAGCTGAGGGTGTGGGTTAGACTCTCTCCTAGGCTTTTTCAGCAGGAGCCTCCCAAACATCAAAACTGTGGGGCCCACACGTGGGAGAAGCAGGCACTTCCTATTCCGCTATCACATGTCAGCAAGCCCCATCTGGGGGACTTCCCTGGTGGTCCTGGGAGAAGTATCAATCACCTCAGACATGCAGATGACACCACCCTTATGGCAGAAAGCAAAGGAGAACTGAAGAGCTTCTTGATGAAAGTGAAAAGGAGAGTGTTAGCTTAAAACTCAGCTTTCAGAAAACTAGGATCATGGCATCCGGTCTCATCACTTCATGGCAAATAGATGGGGAAACAGTGGAAACAGTGAGAGACTTTATTTTGGGGGGGGCTCCAAAATCACTGCAGATGGTGACTGCAGCCTTGAAATTAAAAGATACTTGTTCCTTGGAAGGAAATTTATGGCCAACCTAGACAGCATATTTAAAAGCAGAGACATTACTCAGCCAACAAAGGTCCATCTAGTCAAAGCTACGGTTTTTCCAGTAGTCATGTATGGATATGAGAGTTGGGCTATAAAGAAAACTGAGTCCCGAAGAATTGATGCTTTTGAACTGTGGTGTTGGAGAAGACTCTTGAGAGTCCCTTGGACTGCAAGGAGATCCAACCAGTCCATCCTAAAGGAAATCAGTCCTGAATATTCATTGGAAGAACTGATGCTGAAGCTGAAACTCCAATACTTTCGCCACCTGATGCAAAGAACTGACTCCTTAGAAAAGACCCTGATGCTGGGAAAGATTGGAGGTGGTAGGAGAAGGGGACAACAGGGGATGAGATGGTTGGATGCCATCACTGACTCGATGGACATGAGTTTGAGTAAACTGTGAGAGGTGGAGATAGACAAGGAGGCCTGGTGTGCTGTGGTTCATGGGGCAAAGAATTGGACATGACTGAACAACTGAACTTACTATTTGGTGACCCAGTGGTTAAGACTTCACCTTCCAATGCAGGGGGTGCAGGTTCAATCACTGGATGGGGAGCTAAGATCTCACATGCCTCATGCCCAAAAAACCAGAACATAAAACAGAAACAATATTGTAACAAATTAAAGACTTTAAATATGGTCCACATTAAAAAAAAAAAAAAAAACAGTCTTTAAGAAAAAGTCCCATTTTGCACAAATTTCCCAACAAATATTTCCCCTGTTAGCCTGCATCACTGGAGTGATTTTTCTCTTCAGTCACATGTCACTCCCCAGGGGAGGCATGGCCCGGAGGGCAGCCTGCAGATGAGCTACATTCTGCTCGCTCTCCCAACGGAGCAGAGCATGGTCCAGCCCCACCACTCCCAGCAGAGCCTGCGCCCCGCCTGCCCGCGGGGCCATGTATAATTGACGAGGCCCATGCTCTCTGCACGTAGCCCTGAGACGCCCACGGCCATAATGCAGGATGTTAAAAGCTTCCTGGGAAGCCCTGCTCTGGTCTCCAAGAGGGATAATTAATGTAATAAAGGGGTTTCCAATTATGAATCTTGCTGCAGCTTTGATTTCCCCTGCAAATGCTTCTGAGGTGTTTCCAGAAGCACCCAGGCCTTTGGTATCTGCTTCCTCGAAGGAGCTATATCCACTCTCATCTGTTCCTTTCATCACTAAAGAAAGGAGGGCACACCACTTGGGGTCCAGGCCTTGGTGCCCAGGGACTCCAGGGACCCCCAAGACCGCTTTGTGCCCAGGGAACAAGGAGTGAAGGGGCAGCCATCATAGAGGAACAGACTGCACTCAAGGGCCCTGCCTCTGTTTTCTCGGGGGCCAGGCCACATTTCTGGGTCCTTGCTCTCTGCTTTTAAACCATCTTCCTTGCTCTCCAAAGTGGGACCTGTTTGTAAGTAGACTGCCTGATACTGAGGATCCCGGAGTGGAAGTAGGGCTGGTGTTCACTGTCCGGGAGCTGAACCCAGGGCTGCAGCATCCACTGGCGCCTTCCAGCAGCCTTGAGAAATGGGTTGCAGCCCTGCTGCGGTTTACAGATGTTCCCTCTGAGCCCAGAGAGGTTAGGGACCTGTCACATGCACATGCAGGAATGGCAGGACCTGGACTCAAGTTCTGATGCTATTCTGTCCCCCGCCCCAAAGCTGCCAAGTTCAGTGAACAAACTGCCCCTGCCCTGGGCTCCTCCCTTCTCTGCAGAATGCCTGAGAGGTGGCTGCTCTCTCCTCACGTCCTGGGGATAAGCTGGGGGCACTGGGGGGTTTCTTCCCTTGAAGTGGAAGGATGGAGCAAAAGAGGACTTTACAGCCGCCCCCCGCCGCCCGCCCCCCCCCTTACTCCACATCTACAACAGACCTGGGTTTGAGATGCCCAGGGACCTCAGAATCCTAGACTGGGCTGCTGGGGCCAAAGGGACATCTAAGGGACTTGGGAAAACAACTCTGCTGAGAGGGGGACCACTTGGCCTCAGGAGGTGGGAACCCAGGCCAGGGCCGGGCTGGCCAGGGGCAGTGGGGAAGACCGAAGGGTTGCCAAGACATTGATCAGGCTCCAGCCAAGAAGGCAGCAGCTCAAGGCAGGCTCCAGGCCGGGCTAAAACCTGGAGCGCTGAGCAGGGAAGCTGAGGCCACCCCACCCAGCAGGGCAGAGCACACCATCACCTTAGGGCGGGGAAGGCGATGTGACTCTGTGTGCAGGTACCCAGGGCTCACAGCCAGCACACCACAAGGCAGGCCAGCAACGCTCTCCCAAGTGCTGCCCCGCGGTCTGGGGGTGGGGGACTGATACAGCTGCAGGCAGAGACCCCAGGGGACCAGCATCAGGAGGACTGGGGGCCGGCAGGGAGAGAGCACCTCTCCCTCTTCTCCTTCCCCTCTTTGGCCTCCTGGTTTCCTTTTCACACCTCTCCCAGCCTCCCTGTGCTTCCTGGATCTCAGGTCACAAGCCAAAATGCTCTATGTTGTTTAGTCCCTGAAGGACCGAAACAAACCCATAAACTAGGAAATAAGGAGAAGGGTGGGCAGCTTGGAAGTCAGGAGCAAAGGAAGAAAAAGATATGGATGGAAATATAGTAGCTCAAAAAATTAAATAAGGAAAAACGTCTTTTGAAATAACATCATTGGTACCATCTCACTCAGCATCTTGGGACTTCTCTGCAGACCCTCCGGTGGAAGCTATCCCTTTTTTTTTTCCTGCTGTTACTTTGCCAAATCTCTTCAGAGTCACTGATATTTCTAGTTAGCCTCAGGCAGGAACTTGGAAATTCCTAGATATGAAACATTAACATGGACACGTGCACTTTTCTTATAGCAAGAACAAGCTAAAATGGAGAATCTGAAATTCACCAGCCGTGTGATCTTTTCTCCAGCCCCTTGTGGCTCAGGAGCGGATGGTTCCATTCATCCACTGTACGTATGTTGATGGCCACTACTCCCCTGGCTTGGTCTTGAAAAGAAGGCACCATTTAAACTTCCTGGAATATTTTTACATATTTTCAACATTTGTAAACTTCCCACACCATCAGTCAGTTTAATTCCACCATTTGTCATCTCAGAAGAAAGAACAAAAGCATTGTTCCAATAAGAATTACCTGGATGGAGCCAGGCTGGGAAGACAGATGACAGAGCCATGATTACCCACAGGTATCAGCATTGAATCTCCAGGCAGGAAGTGAGGCTGATTGTTGTTGGGGGGGCAAACTGGTGACCCCCCCCAGCCAGTAGCACTGCAGGCCTGCCAAGACTGTTAAAGTCACGAGGGCCCAGGGACGGGGTGCCAGGCGTCCCAGAGAGGGTCTGGCCACTGGATGAGTTACCTTTCAGGTAGCCAAGTGGGAAGCTTTTCTGTGAGAGGAGAAACTCCCTAAACCCAAACATGGGCATTTCCTAAGCCCAGTCACAGGTAAAGACAATTCTAAGGTGGGTCCTTGACCCTTCCCCTGGAACTTCATCATTTCAGCAGTATAGGTAGATTTCGACATTGCCCTTTCGGTTCCAGACCACCATGACAAAGTAAACACCACGAAGAAGAAAGTCACATAAATTTTTTTGGTTTCTTATTGCATACAGAAGTTATGTTCACAATACACTATAGGGTATTAAATGTGCAATAGTGTATGTCTAAAAAAATCCCCCAACATACGCATCTTAATTTAAAAATACTTTATTGCTAAAAATTGCCAGCCATCATCTGAGCCTTCAGAAAATCCTCATCTTTTTGCTGGTGGGGGGTTTGAAATATTTCAAGAATTATAAAAATGTGACACAGAGACACAAAGTGAGCAAATGCTGCTGGAAAAATGGCATCAATAGACTCACTCGACCCAGGGTTGCCACAGCCTTCAATTTGTGAAAAAAAAAAAAAAGCAATATCTTCGGAGCACAATAAAAGGAGGTCTGCCTACAATCATTTTTTAATACTCTATTGTAAATTGATGACTGCAAAGAAGCATTTTGATCCTACCCCTGGGGCTTTAAAAGCAAAATAAAGCAAGCACATATTTGACAAATATTCTTCCATGAAAGGTGGCAACAGAGAATGAGACAGTTGAATGGCATCACCAAATCAATGGACACGAGTTTGAGTAAATTCCGGGAGATGGTGAAGGACAGGGAAGCTGGTGTGCTGCCGCCCAAGGGGTTGCAAACACTCGGACATGACTTGGTGACTGAACAACAACCACTTCTGTGAAAAGAAAAGCAAGATGGCAGAACTTGAAGATACATCACAAAGAGACAGGAAGGCTCCTGGGGGAGGAGTTGGGGGCCTGGCCTCTCCCCTCAGCTCTGCTCCCAACCAGCCAGGGAACCTTGAGAGCCTCATTCCATTTTTAGATGTTTCTTTTGCATTTGCTGACATGTAAGTTTGTGCCCTTTACTGAGCCCCTACTCAGTGTATAGCCGATGCAGACAACTGAGGTTCCGGGTGCAACTTGAGACCCAGCCTCTGCCTTCTGCCTCCCCAGGCTGGTTACAGCACAGACTTCTATCTGCTGCTGTGGAGGGTGCATGCGCTGTCTGCAGCCTTGAGAACACCCCCCTCGGTTGTCCTGGGCCACAGAGAGACTGGGACTGATAAAGCTGACCATGCTGAGGCCAGCTATAGGATCCCTGTGGATTCCCAGTGCGACATGATAAGAGGGTAGTGTCTGACCTCAGAGCAGTGAGCATGGAAAAGAGAGAGCAAGGCTAGATGTACCCCCAAATTCTCAGGGCCTTGGTTTCTCCATCAGAGCTGTGGAGTAATAGTGTCTTCTTAATCAGGAGACCCAGTTGAAGGATAGGGAAGGTCAAAGATAAGAACTGATTTGAAAGTGATCAACTATGGATACATAGGCATGTCTAGCCCTCTGAGGATGTGAAGGTAAAATCCTGACTCTGCATAGAAGGATGGAGTTTTGTTTATTTGACTCTCACACATAAAACTTATTTTATAAAGCTTTGTAAGGCATCAAAAGCTCTGACTAAATGCAAGCAGAAAAAAAAAGCAGGTTGCAAGCCTCCTAAAGAGATCAGTTAATGGTGGTTGCTAGGGAAAAAACTTAGAAAAAGTAAGAAATGGGGAAGTCATAGGCTCTTTTTCATAATTTTTTAGGAAAACTGCCTCTTAATATGAATTTGTTGTTCACCTGCTGCTTCACCAGCCAAGCTCAGGGAGGCCAGAGCCCCAGGGGTCACCCCAGAGCCAAGGTGGAGAGGAAGAGTGACCCGCACCCAAGATGAGCAGTGAAGGTGCCTCCTGCCAAAGGATCCAAGTGGATTGGTGTGCTGACAAGGGCTTTTATCCCAGCATCCCAGGGCATCCTTGTGGCCCCAAATGGTTCCTGCAGCCCTCGAAAGAAGGTTGTGCAAAAAGACAGGCTTTGACTAAGCCTCAACTCTTCATAACTGGAGTATTTGACAAGGTACCTGCTTGATCCTGTACATTCGTAATTCCTTAGCTTTTATTCTAAATTGCCGAATACCTTCTTTGTTTATGGTAGATGGAGATTCGTTTTGTTTTTTTTAAGTTGGGGTATAGTTGCTTTACAAAGTGTGTTAGTTTCTGCTGTAGGGCAGAGTGAATTATTAATAGCTCCATGTACACGTATCCCCCTCCCTCCTGGAGCTCCCTCCCACCCACCTAGGCTATCACAGAGCGCCGAGCTGAGCTCCCTGTGCTATACGGCAACTTCCCACTGCTCCGTTCAGTCAGTTCAATTTCTCGGTCATGTCCGACTCTTTGCGATCCTATGGATTGCAACACGCCAGGCCTCCCTGTCCATCACCAACACCTGGAGCTTGCTCAAACTCATGTCCATTGAGTAGGTGATGCCATCCAACCATCTCATCCTCTGTCATCCCCTTCTCCTCCTGCCCTCAATCTTTCCCCAAATCAGGGTCTTTTCCAAGGAGTCAGTTCTTCACATCAGGTGTCCAAAGTATTGGAGTTTCAGCTCAGCATCAGTCCTTCCAATGAATATTCAGGATTGATTTCCTTTATGATGGACTGGCTGGATCTCCTTGCAGTCCAAGGGACTCTCAACTTCCCACTAGCTATCTATTTTACACATAGATAGCACTGTAAGTATGTCAACCCCAACCTCCCAATCCATCCCACCCCTCTTTGCCCACCCCCCAACAAGCCCACACAAGATTTCCTTTTTAATCTTTGTTTTAGCAGAGGAGAGTTCTATTATTTTCAATATATCATACTTACTGAATCGTATCTGGAAGGAATTAGCAAGCTTTACGTCTTAGAAACCCATCCTTACAAGGTGTAGGTAAATACTGAAACAAGACACTGTCACTGTTTGTATATTTAGAAGCTTGTTTTTCTGACTCCCTCCAAACGACGGCTTCCTTCACGAAGACTCAGACAAGCGCCAGCACCTCAGCACAGTCTGACCCGTCTGCAAAGGGCTGCGCAAAGCCGACTGGCAGGACGTGTCACTCACACACGGCTGGGAAACGAAGAAACATGGACCTGCCCAGTTAATTCCAAATACTGTCACTGTTTTGATGACACATCTCAGGGGAGGACATTTCTCTCCTTCTCAGAGTGCAAATCATCCCATTAGTCCCATCCAACTCCCTGAGACAAGGAAGCAAGTGCTTCCACAATTTAAATGACTGGATGGCCCGGGGAGCATCCCCAGGGGCGTGGAGTGACCTGGAAGCAGAGTTTGGATGCTGAGTGATGTCTGCAGGGGCCGCCTCTGCAACAGGCTTGGCTCGGACCCTGCCATCTGCAGGGAGCGCGGATGATGAACCCGTGGCTTCACCTGCCATGGAGTCTGGTTGCTGCTCAAACCCACATCCGAGGTCCTGGGTCAAGAAGGCCCCAGGCCACTCACAGCTGTCCATCCCATGGGACACAGCTCACTCTGACTCTACAACACTCACTGTTTGGAGGCACAGCGCCCAGTCTCCTTTCACTCTACACGCCAGCGTCTCTGTGCTGCAGCTGCCAGGGGCCTGGTCTCTGTTTTGAAAGAGAAAAAAAAAATTCCTGTCTGTCTCCCCTTCTAGATCATGACCCCACAAGGGGAGGCACCCCTCACAACCCGAAGCTTGCCAACCTGAATAGAGGTTAGCTATTTGCTTTATAAACTTTGGTCTATACAGCCAACTAATAATCTGTTTCCAAAGGTGTTTCAACTCTTATACTTGATTTCCTGTATCTACCATTTAAATCAGTCGATCCTAAAAGAAATCAACCCAACCCTTCATTAGAAGAACTGGTGCTGAAACTGAAGTTCACTCTAGCCACCTGATGCAGAAAGCCGACTCATTGGGAAAGACCTTGATGCTGGGAAAGACTGAGGGCAGGAGGAGAAGGGAACGACAGAGGATGAGATGGCTGGATGGCATCACCCACTCAATGGACATGAGTTTGAGCAAACTCTGAGAGTTGGTGATGGACAGGGAGGGCTGGCGTGCTGCAGCCTATGGGGTCACAGAGCTGGACACGACTTAGTGACTGAACAGTAAGAATGGAGATTTTGCCTGCTTTTTTCACGATTATGTCTTTGCATCTAGAAGAGTATCTAAGTAGTGTCTGACTCTTTGTGACCCAATGGGCTGTAGCTGACCCCATGGACACCAGGCTCCCCTGTCTCCCACCATTTCCCAGAGTTTGCTCTTAGCAACTGAACAGCAAACTTCCACACAGCAGTGACTTCCATTCATTCAGAAAATATTCGGTGAGTTTGTACTACAGATACTGTTCTAGCTTCCCTGTCCTTCACCATCTCCCAGAGTTTGCTCAAACTCATGTCCATTGAGTCGGTGATATAGTGAAATCTGCTATATTGCCATAGTTTGCTAATAAATCATCGCTGCTCTCTTAGGATAAATCTAATTTGATGATTATTATTTTATAGGTATTGATACATTCAACTTGTCAGTGTACTGTTAGGAGCTTTGCATGCAAACTTGTGAGAAACATCACTCACTAATTTGCCTTCTCATACTGTCCTTCTCTGGTTTTATTATCAAGGTTAATAATAGCACTATATTAAGAGATTAAAGAAAAACCATATTAGAATCTCATTAAGAGCAGAAAAAGACATTAGATAAAATTTAACACCCATTCCTGATAAAAAAGAATTCTTAGAAATCTAGAAAAAGATAGTATTACTTATTCTGAGAGAATAAATTAAAAATCTACATAAACATCACATTTGACAGTAGAGCATTTAAAAGTGTTCCTTTTAGAATGATGGATAAGGCAAGTCTATGATCACTGCTTTTTAAAAATTTTATGATTATTGCTTCTATTCAATGGAAAAAGCTGAATATAAGAGTAAAGAATTGACTATTAGATAAACGGTGCTAGAAAAACTGATTATGGAAAAAAATGGATCCTCTCTCAGAGTATATGGAGGAAAAAAGACAACAAAAATAAATAATAAAAGGAAAAATAGACTTTGACTACATTAAAAAAAAAAAAAAAACTTCTGCTAATCAGATACCATAAACAGAACATGGCAAACCACAAACAGGGAAAAGATATTTTACTTATAGTTCATTTATAAATACATACATGCATATGCATATAACCAAAAAAGTATTATTCAAAATGAATTTTTTAAATGTCTCAAAATATTTTAAAAAATTAGAGGAAAAAATGAAACATGAACAGAAGTTATCAACAGGCATTTCACAGAAGAGGGAAGATGGCAGTCTACTTCTAATCAGGGAGTGTCAAATCAAAACCACGATGAAATTTCATTTCACACTCATTTGTTGTCAAAAATCTTTAAAATGTGTCATTAGAAAGTTTAGACAAGCTTGTAGACTGGAGGGAGTTTTCTTTATGTGTCATTAATGAGTGTCTAAACTTCTTCAACCATTTGGCAAATTATCTGGCAATACCTAGCAAAGCTGAAAACGTGATTGCCCTGTGATTTGTAATTCCACTTCCGTAGGATGCCCTTGAAGAGCTCTTGCCTGTGTGCCCAAGGAGATGTGTCCACAGTGTTCATAGCAGTAAGATTTGTAACAGCAAAAAAAAAAAAAAAGGAAATCAATGTAAGTGTCCGTCAACAAGAAGACAGATGTGAACACACACATGTGCACGCACATGCTAGAATACTGTATAGTACTGAAAATGAATGCTCTATGGCTACCTGCATTAATGTGAAACATCTCAGAATCATGATATTGGGCACACACTGCAAGCTGTACAAATGTCATCTATATGAAGTTTTAAAACATTCTAAGCCACAGTGCATATTGCTTAGGCATGTGTACGTACTCTCATGGCAAACGTAAGGATCTTTACAGAAATGATAAAAGAGTGAATTCAGAATGGTGGTTACCTGGAAGAGAGGAAGAGCACTAGGATTAGGAAGGGGTATAAAGAACCTTGTCTATGTTGATTGACTTCATTTCTTAAGCTCAGTGGGATATGCTTTATAACCCTTGAATGCAGATGTTTTATTTTAAAATTTAGGGGGAAAGCTATGAGCATCAGACAGAGAAGGGAGGAACAGTATTCTAGGTCCTAGAATCTAGGAGGAAGAAGGAACATGAGCAAAGACGCTGAGCAGATAGAGCAGGGGAACCATAAGAAATGTGGTGTTTAAAGCACACACGGAGAGGGGATGGTTAAAGTTAAGGCTGCAGATGTTGTGGGAGGAACAGACCATGCAGTAATCTTGAGTGCCAGACCAAGGAGCCAGGAAATTATCCTGAAAGCTACAGGGAATTATTTAAGGGTATTAAATGGGTAAGTGATTCAGTCCTCTGAGCATTTTGGAAAGGCCATTCTCATGGCAGCGTGGAGGACGGATTGGAAGGGGATGGGGGGCGGGGCATCCCGGCAGCAGAGGACCTGGTAGGAGGCTGGGGAGTGGTCTATACCAGAAGCAGGGGACTCTGGGATAGAGGCAGTGGCAACGGGGGAGAGAGGCTGTCTAAATACTAAGTATCCAATGCCCATTTCCAAAGACTTCTAATGCCTGCGGTGCGCCCACATGGAAATGACTGCAGTGAGCAGCTGCCTCAAAGTTCAGAACACAAAGGCCCCAGCCTTCTCCCCATGTGTTACTAGAGACAGCTTAGAGTGGCAGCTTCCAATGAGCTTGGCCGAGCTCTGCTGGCCTCCGAGGCCGTGCTGACGTGCTGACTGGTATTTGGAATGGACGGTGTGAGCGGCCCACGCTGTCAGGTCATTGCCGAATCTGAGTGATGGCCTTTCTGCTCCCTTCTTCCTAATGAGTGCACACACTTGAGCGCTTAACAGAGAGCGGTCGTGTCCCAGGACCAACGGGCTTCCAGCAGAACAAAGCACTCGAAGGAAGTAGTGATTTCTGGCTTTTATTAGCCGAGTTGACAACTCCGGACAAGGAAATTTGAAAATTTGAGTTATTTCCAGATTGGCTGTATTGTAAGAGTAATTTCAAAGCAAAGTCACAGAATCCCAGATGTTTAGCGTCAAGTCCAGGGAGAAAGCAGATCCTATACCACGGAGTTCAACAGAAGGATTTCAGTATAGAGAACTAGTTACAAGGTGCATGAAGAGCAGAAGGAACAAAGAGGATGTCGAGTTTCCCCGGAGATTAGCAGCAACAAGGTAGCTGCTGCCAATCCTAGGTCTTTCCAGGTGGCCCAGTGGTAAAGGATCGCCCTGCCAATGCAGGAGACGTGGGAGATAGGGTTCGATCCCTGGGTCAGGAAGATCCCCTGGAGAAGGAGATGGCAACCTACACCAGTATTACTGCCTGAAAAATCCCATGGACAGAGGAGCCTGGCAGGCTACAGTACATGAGGCTTGCGAAGAGTCAGACACGACTGAGCAAGTAAGCACTAATCTTAGAGGAGAGGCCAAGGAGGGAGCGTGGGTGTCCCAGAGCCCAAGAGGGAGTGCCATAGAGGGACGCACCGTCCAGCAGAATCCAGACTACAGGGAGGTGGAGCATCTCCTGGAGACGAGATGGTCCCTGAAGCAGAGGAAGCCTAGGGGCTACAGATACCTGGCTTCTCCTTCCTTCTGTCTTCCAATCTGCTGCCAGCTTCTGCCAATGGCTGAACATAACCAGGAGCCAATGGCAAGCAAGCCCAGAAATGCATTTCCAGTCTGCTTCCCAGGACCCTGTGATGTATTAAAGCAGGGCAGCGGGGGAAAGGGGCTAGATCATAGGGCAAACAAGCCAATGGCGAGGATGGGAGGTAGGATTGAGTCAAGATCCACATGCTGAAAGGCGGAGCCACGCAGAGACCTGGGGGAAGAGAATTCCCACCACAGGAATGCAGAGCGGGCAGCCAGGGATGGCCACACTGGTCTCCTCGTCATTGTCCAGGCTTGTCACTGACACTGGTCGTCTGGTTGACCTTCCTCATGATTCCCTTTTGCCATTTTTTCTACTTCTCTTGGATTTTCAGGATTTTGTCATGTAATTTGAATTCTGTTTAGTATTTTGAACTTTTCCCAGAGAGTTAAGTTTGTTTTAACCTTGTTAATGGTGGCTTTTGCTTTGCAAAAGTTTTTATTTTACTGTAATCAAATTTATAAATAAATAAATCTTTTTCAATTGTGGTTTATGTCTAAGTAATTATTTCCTGTCCCAAGGGTACAACGTTATTCTTCAGAGCTATGCTTTTGGAAGTTCATCAATGTATTCTAGAAATTTATAAATTCTAGTAGCAGATCAGGGTTGGCAAACTTTTTCTGTAAAAGGCCAGACTGGTCCTCCAGCCTCTTGTAGCTACTCAACTCTGCCATTATAGCCTGAAAGCAGACCTAGTCAATAGGTAAAAGAATGCAGTGGTTGTGTTTCAATAAAACTTTATTCACAAAACAGGCAGCAAACCAGATGAGACCCAGGGCCACAGATTGCTCACCCCTGATCTATACCATCTAATTCAAGTGCTAGAACGTTGGCGATTCCTTATGGTCTTTGTAGGTAACTCATCAAATTTACACGTTTGGGCATTTGTATTTGAAATTACATATGAGACAGACTTGGTTTTATTTCTCTGAGCCAAAAATAACTCTTTTTTCTTTTTGTGCTTGGCACTGACTCTGGACAGGTCAGCAGGCTAAGTCATGTGCAAATAAGACCCAAGTTGAACGCTTAGTTCTTCTGAAAGTTAAATGGCTTTAGACCAGATATTAACACACTGCCATCAGTTCAGTGATTGTCTAAGAAAACTGTGCTTGGGTTCAGACACTGTGCAAAATTTGCAAGGCCCAGTCCAAAATGAAAACACAGAGCCCCTTGTTCAAAACTTAAAACCTTTAAGATAGTGACAGCTGGACATGAAACCAAGCATGAGACCCTTCTAAGCAAAAAACACCGTGCCCACCCATGAAGCCTGCTCGCATCACCTGGGGTGGGGGCTGGTTGAGGCAGTGGGGGTCAACCTACACCACACACTTTGTTGAAATGGTTCAAAGTTCATGCCAGCTGGCTGGCATATTACCAGCATCGATTTAGTCCAAGGATTGGGAGGGCCGGAGACTGGTTAGTACCACTGAGTAGTCTCATAAAGCTTGCTGCATGCTTATTATAAGTTTTAAGATGTAAGTTTCTGAAACATTTAATTTTCCCATTTGCCCTTGGCTGTTTGTGGATTTTGCCTCCGCTGAAATCTGAGGCCCTGAGGAGATCTATTTAAAGACGCCATCCAAGTTTTGCGGCAGACAAGGGGAGTGCCCGCATGGAGGTTTACAGAAAAGTGTTTAAAGAGAAGTCTCAGCTCTGATGCCGCCGTCTTGGTTAGCACATATCATCCTTGGAAAGAAAATTCTGGGGGTGCTGGGAAGTAAACCTGCTTCTGAGGTTTTGTCCTGAAACCCAGAAAGAAAGAAATAGCATCACCCCCAGAAACCCTCCTGCTCGGATGTTTGATCTTAGCCCCGCATCCACACAGCAAGGCTGGCCAGCCCACCCACCCACCAACCCCTTGATGGGGGTCTGTCGTGGGTGGGGGTCTGTCGTGGGCTCAGTAAGTACAGGGTTATTTGTAGCCCTTCAGGGCTATAAACCCAACCAGTGCAACTCCCTCAAATTACACTAGAGGCCCAGAGAGGGTGAGTGACTTGCCTAAAGGCACACAGCAAGTAAGTTACAAAGCAGAGGGCTGAAGCCAGGCTCCCTGCCGGCCCATCCACGCTCTGCTTTCTCTGCATGGCCCTGACTTCCTGGGCCTCTGATCTTGAAAGAATCATCTTTGCTAAGGCAGGTTTTCTTTGAGGGCAGCCAAGGCAGAGGTCACTGGGCTACTGAACCATTCTTTACCCCCTGCCACTGATGTGCCCTAATAACACCACCTGAAGAACCCCGAGGGCGAGGGGGTGCGGGAAACCACGAAACCCTTGCTACTTCCTCCTTCTGCTCTGTTTTCTGTGAGAACCACCAAATGTGAAATCTAAAACAGCAGCTTTGGAGTCATGGATGGGCAAGATCTCACTGAGAGTCTCACGGACTCTCCCCGCCCAGGAGGTGACGCCCCAGCCAGCATCCTTGTCACTTGTCTGCTGAGACAGCCCATGATGGGAGCTGACTCCAGCCAGCCGGGCTCTGCATGCAGCCCTGCAGATACTCCAGCTCGACGTCCGTATAGACGCCCAACCCTGGAAGGACACGACCCTGCAGGTCTGCCCTACACGGCGTCACCCCAGCGCCCAGCCCAGGAGAGGCGTTCCACTTGTACTTGTCTAGAAACATCCTCTGCCTGCCCATCTGCTTCTGAGCGGGCCTCAGCCTGTGTCTGCCCTTCTTCACGTGTGACGGCCAGGACCCCGCCCAGCCCTCGAGAGCTGTGTCTGATGTTGCTGCATGGGTGCGTGTGTGTTAGTGTGTGTCTGTGTGTTGTATGCATATGTGTGTGTCTGCCTGTGTGAGAGTGTGTCTGTGTGGATGAGTGTGTGTGTGTGTGTGCATGAGCATGTCTGTGTATGAGTGTGTTATGTTTGTGTCTGCGTCTGAGTGTCTGTGGGTGAATGAGGTATATGTGTGTGTTGTGTTATGTATGTGTGTATCTGCAAATGTGTGTGTGTATGTGTGTTGTGAATGTTGTGTATTGTGTATGCGTGTGTTGTGCATGTGTGTGTCTGTGCCTATATGAACGAGTGTGAATATGTGTGTGTGAGTGTGTCTGTGTGTGTGTATCTGCACACTAGTGTCTCTGGGTGGGTCTCTGAGTCCCCACCCAGATGTCCTTCGGAGCGAGATCTGGGTGTGGCCTCCTGGTGACAATCACACACGTGTGGAGACTTTGTCTCTGAAGCATTGAGCACAGGGCTTGGTGCCCAGGAGGTGTCCAGCATGACTCAGCCATTACTGTTATCACAAGGCCATGCGGACTTGTAACAAAGGTCCTCCCCGCTGGATTCGCCTTGTCCTGCCAGGAGGGAGATTGCAAAGTGGGGATGTGGAAGGTCCTTGCTGCGGGCTGAATGTTTGTGTCCCCCCAACTTCACGTGTAGGAATGCTAACCCCCAAAGGTGATGTTCTTAGCAGGTGGACTTGGGGGAGGTGACTAGGTCGAGGGTGGTGCCCTCATGGCGGGATTCGTGCCCTAACAAAGAGACCTCGCTGCCCCCTCGCCCCTTCTGGCATGTGAGAGAGGACACCGCGAAAAGGCACAGCTGAGAACCAAGAAGGAGACCCTCACCTGAACATCTTGGGCTTCTGTGGACAGAGGAGCCTGGCAGGCTACAGTCCGTGGGGACGCAGAGTCGGACCCGTCTGAGCACGTAACAACCACAGACAGTAGTCATGCAGCCTGAGAGGACAAGGCGGTCCCTCTCCTCAGCCTGGCAGCAGCAGGCTTCTCGAGAAGCCTCTGACCCAGAGTTCTGTTCAGAGGGAACCCCAGCAGCCCAGGGGGCGTGGGGCCACAGCCCAGACCACCCCGTGAAAAACTCTGTTTTATAGAAGGGGCGAGGCCCAGAGAGTAAGGGCCTGAATAACTTCATTTCATAGCTCTGAGGGGTCAAAGGAGAGTCCTTTCAAAGCTCCAGATCACCACGCACGGGCAGGACCATTTCCACACTGGCCAGTTAGTGGTTAGTGTTAGTGGCCCCCAAAAGACCACAGACTAAGTGTTAGAGCCCCTCTTCTAGGAACAGAAAGCTCAGAGGAGAGACCCAGAGCTCAGCGAGGTCTGTCCTAGTTCTGTTCCACTCGAAGACCAGGGCTTTCGTCACAGGGCCCCAGAGGCCACTGCAGGACTTCCTGACACACCACCCAGCAAAGCAAAACATCCTCAGCTGCCCTTGTGCGTGAAGCAATGCACGTCCCGCTGCCGAGAATCACAACCGAATCTCTCCAAATTGGGCAATTAGCAGCATGATTTGTGAAACGAGGAACAGGATACGCTCTGACCCCTTGAACCTCTTCCCCACTGACCCTCTCTGATTACAGCTGAGCCCTCATTTTTTAAGATAAGTGAGAGACAATCTCTTAACCCGGAAGTTCGATGGTTACTACTTCCGGGGGATCTATCTCCACCTGGAGGGTCAAGGTCTCAAAACTGAATTCCCACAAAATGAAAACAGGGCAAACAGTCAACTGAGAAAATAAGTGTGACCTTCATCAGAAAGGGCTGAGATCCTTCATACACAGAAGTGGCCATGAGTTGGATGACCTGGAGAATAGTGGGCAACATCATGTGAGGGCAATTTACAAAAGAAGAGATGCAAGTGGTCGAAGAGCGAAGGGGAAAGTTCAGTCTCAACAGTAAACGATAAAAGCAAACTAAAATAATAAGATGCTATTTTTTTTAATAGATTGGCCAAGACAATACCTCGTCCAGATGAGGAAGCAGAGAAATGGGCCCTCCATACAATGACACTGGGTGTTTAAATTGGCACATCTTTCTGAAGGGCAATCTGGCAGCCTTTAAGATGTACGTAAACTTGACCCAGTAATTATTTTAAGACTTTATCCCAAGGGACTTGGTTGAGATGTGGGCAGAGCTGAATATACAAAGATAGTCATTGTGTTGTTACTCAGAATACTGAAAATTCTGGGGAAAAAAGTACCCCAAACTGCTAGCAATAAATTGCTGCTCACGAAAATTACAGTAAATCCATATGAAGGGCTATAATGCCGCTCTTGGAAATGCCATGGCATCAGAGGCTTTGACGCCAAGTCCAGTGTCCTCCCACCAGAGGAAGCTGCCTCTCAGTCTGACCCCTCCTCCTTTTGTGGTTGCAAATCTGCTGGGACAGCAGCAGCCGCTAACACTCCTGAAATGATCCAAGACGCCATGGGCTCGGGTCTGGGAAGGAGAGGGAATGTGGGCCAGGATGTTCCACTGGCATCCGATTTGAAGCCACATGTTTTCAAATATGAGGCTAATTAAATAATTGCATCTTGCATATTTCACTCTTGTTTACTCCATCAGCAGCCCCACCCCGGCCACTTGGAAGTACACGTGTGGTCCATATGAGGACGAGCCCAACGCGCAGGCCACAAGTCCTGCTTTCCAGCACCTGTCAAGTGTGTGCCCTTGGACCTCTCAGAACAGCCAATTCCTGCTCTGAGACCACCCCTCCCTTGGCACCAGGCTAATGCAGGGGCTCATCAAGTGGTGATTGGCCGGTGGCTGGTTTTTCCTCTGCAGTTTCCCTCACCAGCCATTTTACTCCCTTGGGCCCCCACAGCTTAGAGCAGCGATAGGATCCCAGAAGAGTCGACTCCTTGGAAAAGACCCTGATGCTGGGAAAGATGGAGGGCAGGAGGAGAAGGGGGTGACAGAGGATGAGATGTTTGGATGGCATCACTGATTCAATGGACATGAGTTTGAACAAACTCCAGGAAGTAGAGAAGGACAGGGAAGCCTGGCCTGCAGCAGTCCATGGGGTCACAAAGAGTTGGACACAACTGAGCAACTGAACAACAACTGGATCTCAGAAAGCTAAAGAAGAGAAAAAGTGAAAACCCAAGTAGTCATTGAAATACGGGTTGGGGGACACTTACCACTGCACACACCCCTCGGCACTCTGAGTGAAATTCCAAGGGCAATTTGACCCAGTGATGTGGCAATGGGGTTAATTCCCCAAATCACTCCCCGTTCTAATAGTCAGTCAAGCACAGACCGAGCTTTTCCTCCAGACTCTGGGGCTCCCTGCGTGGACCATCCTGAGCCCTTCCACACTCTGCTGCAGGGAAATAGTTGTCACTGGTCTTTCTTCCTGCCTGTGTAGTCAACCCCCAGAAGGGTGTGTGATGACAGTGCACAACCACCTCCTTCTCTAAAGAACCCGTCTTTGCCTGGGAGGCTATGCCTTCCGCTAGACCAAGGTCAATGTTGGACCAAGTCCTTGGACTGAAACATAGACTGGCTTCCTGCCTCTAACTCACTCCCAACTCTGAGATACAATACCTGCTTTGGAGCTGCAGGCTCAGGCAGTAGGAAGACTCTAGCAGAGACCACATCCTGAGCTTAGCCCTGTGCCCAGCCCCATGCACTTCCCTCTCTCTTCTCCTGAGCGCTCTTTTCCAGTAAAACCTCTGTTTCAGGTTCTGCTTCAGAAAACCTAAGGTAAGCCCGGCTTTTTGGATTCAACTCTCCTGGAAGTTCCTGAATGCTTCATCTGACTGATGCACTGTACCAGATACGGGTAGTAAGAAGCCCTGCATCCTTCTGGGAAGGTCTGTTCATTGGATACAGCGTCTGAGCTGGTCAGAGTAGAAGGAAACCTCAGTTAACACTTAGCTCTGTTTCCCAGAGTGAGTCCTAAGGTACTTTCACCTTATTGCTAGGTAGGAAAAAAAGAGGCCCTGCCCTCACATATATGTACGGCATCTTGGCTTAAAAGTTGAAAGGGTCTTTTTACTGCACATAGGCTTTATTATTCAAACAGATTCTGGAAACTTTTGGCAGCATTTCTCAACCTCAAGCCTATTGAAATGGGGCATTAAAGAAAGAAACAACAGGGGACTTCCCTGGCAGTCCAGTGGTAAAGTCTTTGCCTTCCATTGCAGGGGGTATGAGTTCAATTCCCGATTCCCGGTCAGGGAGCTAAGATGACGCATATCTTGTGGCCAAAAATACAATGCATAAAACAAAAGCAATATAGTAACAAATTTAATGAAGACTTTAAAAACAGTCCACATAAAAAAAAATCTTAAAAAAAAAAAGAAATAACAAGCCTAAAATGGAGCACTTGTGCTAAGCCCACATCACCAAACCAAGACTTAGCTCCAAACTTAGAGATTCAATCTCTCCCAGGAGTGGAATCTTAGACCAGTTAATCTGGAATTATCTGGTCTGCACTAGTGAAGTAACCTGCTTGACAGACCCCTGACACCCTCTTTTAAAGGAAAGTGGCGTTGTTCAGTCACTAAGTCGTGTCTGACTCTGCAACCCCACGGACTGCAGCATGCCAGGCTACTCGGTCCTTCACTGTTTCCTGGAGTTTGCTCAAACTCATGTTCATTGAGTAAATGGTGCCATCCAACCATCTCATCCTCTGTCGTCCCCTTCTCCTCCTGCCTTCAATCTTTCCCAGCATCAAGGTCTTTTCTAAAGAGTCAGCTCTTCATATCACGGGGCCAAAGTATTGGAGCTGCAGTATCAGTCCTTCCAATGAATATTTAGGGTTGATTTCCTTTAGGATTGATGGTTGAATCTCCTTGCAGTCTAAGTGATTCTTGAGAGTCTTCTCCAACACCACAGTTCAAAAACGTCCATCCTTCAGCACTCAGTCTTCTTTATGGTCCGTCCAGCTCTCATATCCATAAGTGACTACAGAAAAACTATAACTTTGACTCTATGGGCCTTTGTCAGCAAAGTGACATCTCAGCTTTTTAATACCCTGTCTAGGTTTGTCATAGCTCTTCTTCCAAGGAGCAAGCGTCCTTTAATTGCGTGGCTGCAGTCACCGGTGGCAATGATTTTGGAGCCCAAGAAAATTGCCACAGTCCTCACTCTGCTAGCAACTTCCTGGTCCTGCCCCTTTCTGCCTAGACAAGACTTCCATTTTGTACAGTTTTTTAGAGGTTCTTTCTGTTTATTAGCTGGGACACTGCCTGATTCATGAACTGTTGAACAAAGCTGATAAAAACTTAAAAGTGTACTTAGTTGAATTTTGTTTTCTAAGAGGGACTGGATAAATCTTGGCTGGGTAGACTGTATCGGGTGGTGTTAGCAGTAGTGCTGGCCTCTATCTGCTAGATGCCAGCAGCAAACCCCACCACCTCTGATTTATGACAAGCAAACAAAGGTCCCCAAACCTTTCCACATGTCCCCTGGGAATAAAACCTCCCAGACTGAGAACTACTGCCCAGGGGAAAACGTGTTGTCCACTAGGTCCTTCTGTCCTTTGTTTTATTCTTTAATATCTCTCGGAACTACAGTTCTGCAGAACACAATTTACGAAAACATGGGTAGAAACCAAGTTCCATTTTACAGTTGAGGGAACCGAGGTCCTGAGGGGACAGTGTTTACAAACGACAAAAGCCAAACGAGTCAATTCAGTTCAGTCGCTCAGTCGTGTCCAACTCTTTGTGATGCCATGAACTGCAGCACGCCAGGCCTCCCTGTCCATCACCAACTCCCGGAGCTTGCTCAAATTCACGTTCATTGAGTCAGTGATGCCATCCAGCCTTCTCATCCTCTGTCATCCCCCTCTCCTCCTGCCCTCAATCTTTCCCAGCATCAGGGTCTTTTCAAATGAGTCAGTTCTTAACATTAGGTGGCCAAATTATTGAAGTTTCAGCTTCAACATCAGTTGTTCCAATGAACACCCAGGACTGATCTCCTTTAGGATGGACTGGTTGGATCTCCTTGCAGTCCAAGGGACTCTCAAGAGTCTTCTCCAACACCACAGTTCAAAAGCATCAGTTCTTCTGTGCTCAGCTTTCCTTACAGTCAGTAGCAAGTCTCAAATTCGAATTCAAGTCCCTGATCCAAGGCCAGGGCATGCTCGTGTTTCCTCAGACAAATGAAACTTCCCGAGGATCCTCCCAGAGGGCACAGAGTGGAGCTCCCAGAAAGGACCAGTGCAGCATCTGTACCCAACTGGTCCTATGTACAAAACAGATGACCAGTGAGAGCCTACTCTAGAGCACGGGGAACTGTACTCCGTGCTCTGTGATGAACGGGGAGGAAAGCCAACAAAGAGTAGATATATGTACACATACAGCTGATTCACAAACACAACATTGTAAAGCGACTCGATTCCAATAACAAATTTTTTAAAAAGTTCTCAGCTCCATAAAAAGAAAAAGAAAGGACCCAGTGCACCAGGGGCCCCTCTCAGTCATGTTTTTTTTTTTCCATTTTCCCTGTGATCTGATCCGTTTGATCATTTGTTTCATTTCCAGAAACAAGATTGGCTGGTTTGTTTCACTGAGGACTTTCTGATATATACTTTCCTGTAATTATGGAGGAATCATGGTGAGCAAATGGGACTGGCCCCTGGAAAGTTCTGGAACCCAGAGAAAGCAAGGCCACCCAAAGGTATCTCTTCTTTGTCCAGACCTGTTCCACATGATAGCCAAGCCAAACACACACCTGTACTTTTATATTGATATTTCAGTCGAGGAGCATCCCACAAGTTTTCAATTATGAGGAAGCTTTAACTCAAATCCCAGGATGGGGGAAGAAAAAAAAAACCTCATTAATTCCTTCAATCCAGCGTCTCTTGCTTCTTGCTAGATTTTGAAAATTGTCATGCATTGTATGGGTTCCCCCCACCCCACCTGCCCCCAAACCAGGACTGTTCTTTTCAAAAACAGCAGGTTTTTCCCTAGCCTACCTTGGAAATGAAGTCCCCGGAAAAGCCAGCCTCTAATTCATTTCGCATGCTAAATTATTACAATCGAAAGGCAAAATCTCCTCTGTGCAGCTTTAAAAACATCTGTGTTTTTCTTCTGACTTTTGGGGATAATTATCCCAGCTCATATTGTGATTGCTAATTACTAAGCTACACTAACCTGCTGAAGGGTTGGGGTGGGGGGTTCTTTTCAAAGCATCCCCCCCCCCCCGCCCCGCCCCGAGCATTCAATCATCTGAAAATGGAAACAGAAAATGTAGATGCACAGGCAGCTCGCTGCGTGCGCTCCTGGGTTGGGCTGATGTCAGGTCCTGCAAGAACCTCATGCCAGGATCCTCAGATCTGAGGCTAGGGGAGGGGGGTACTGGGGATGTGGGGGGGGGGGGGGGTGGGATTTATTATAACCGGACCGCTGGGTGTGGATTTTTATTTTCACAAACAAATAAATAATTGATTTGACTGGGAAGTTTTACTTTTTACAAAAACTAGACCCAACCAGGATTCCAGAAACTCAGCAAACTGTATTCTATGTTGAACCAAAAATGCAAAGCACTGTGCTTAGTATTTTAAAATTTTAATTTGAGGCAGTGATATGTCATTTAACTGACATTTTGGAAAAGTCCCTACTACTGGGAAAGATTGAGGGTAGAAGGAGAAGAGGGCATCAGAGGATGAAATGGCTGGATGGCATCACTGATGCAATGGACATGAACTTGGGCAAACTCTGGGAGTTGGTGAGGGACAGGGAGGCCAGGCATGCAGGTTGCAAAGAGTCGGATACGAGGGGGCAACTGAACAACAACAACATGTGATTTAGGATGAACATCTAGCAAATCCTTTTAACCAACACCAAGAATTTCTTTGCTAAAAGTGTGGTGTTTGATCACAACGAGAAACTTCCTCATCTACTCCTCAGAGTCTTGTGTGGATCCGCATCACATAGAAGGTACTGGGGACACAGTGCTGGCTTGCCTTCATAGAGCTTGGAGTCTGGGTTGGGGTGTCCCTTCAGAAAAGAGAGCAGGCGATTGTGAGACAGACCAAGAGGGGGTACTGATGGGGTAAGACAAGCATCCATGATGCTGGGATGGGCCTCCTGAGCAGAGAGATGTGAGGCTGAGGATGAATAAGCTGAATTGCGTGGGTGGATCAGAGCAAGTTCAGAGAGAGGGAGAGCCGTGGTAAGAGAGAGAAGCATGCAAAAGGGCTTTGGTGAGCGTGCAGGGACAGCTGAGACGGTCCACAGGGCGCCGGATGCCGTCCTACTTGCCCGGACAGTGCTGGGGAGCCAGTGAGGGCTCTGGGCAGAGGGAGGACCAGAGAGCAGTCCCATTGGACATCAACATGAAATTAACTTGACTGGAAGCCTCTAATTCAAGCACAGTGTGCCCTGATTCCCACCTGGCTATTTGAGCCCGAGTAAGAGCCAGCCCCCCGGGCATCTCTGCTTTACAGCAGAGACCCCAGACCCGGAGAGGAACCCCACAGGCAGAGGCCAGCCGGGCTCTGAACGCCAGCACCTTCTGAGCAGCCCCCATGCCTCTGTCTCTGGAGGACCCCTCTCTTTGGGGGTCGAAGCGGCCCCTTGACTTGGGACCAGGAAGCAGTACTGATTATTAAGCTGCAAGGGGCTGTGTACTGTTTAGGAGCTTCACGCATGTGACAACAAAGAAATCAAAAAATAAAATGATGGATGCTTCCAAGCAGCCTTGCCTTGCCCAACAAAGAAAATGAATCCTTTGTTTGTATGGCTCAGAAATCAATCTTTTGGAGGAAATGCAAATGGGAGAGGCAAAGAGGAAGCAAGACTGCTAACTTCCTAGGCAGGGAGGTGGCTGAAGAAGGAAGACGGGGAAGGGAGCCAAGACCAGCCTGGGGGGCTCCCCGGAGCTGGACTGGAGAGCACCAAAAGGGGGACTTTGGCAGAGAGAACTGCTCATGTGGGAACGGGGGAGCATGGCCGTGTCCTCTTAGATGAGCTTCCTCTGGTGTAACCCAAGAAGCCTTCACCGATGTCTCCTCCACCCTCCCGGGGCCTAATATCTTGGGTTCTCGCCTGCTTTCCAGGGGCCAGCGTGCAGGCCCTGAGCCCTGGGCCGGTGGGGTGGGGAGAGATCCACTGGAGTTGGGTGGTCATTTCTCATTTAATCCTCACAATAAGGCTGTGAAATAAGTGTCACCAATCCCACAGCTCAGAGTAGTTGAGAAATCGGCTGCTGCTACCCAGCCGGATCTCCAGGTGATAGGAGCCAAGGCGGGCAGTGCTGTTGACCAGGTAGCTAAATGAGGCAATAAACGGGCCCAGGCAAGTGGCTGTGGGAAGACCAGCAGAGGCCAGGCTGGGCGCTGCTGGCCTCCAGCCAGACGGCAAGCAGTGGAAAGGCCGGGCGAGGACAGGGAGCCCAGGCCCACAGTCCAGGGAGAAAGAGGGCGAGATGGGGGGAGAAGGAAAGAGAGCTACCCCCCACCCCCAACCACCAAGCCTGAGCTCAGGCCCCCAGGGAAGGCTGCACAGACCCCCTCAGAGCTGTCCCCTACTCCCGGAGCCTCCGTCTCCTGACCGGTCCCCCCAGGGGACAACGCAGCCGGCTTGTGGAGCCATAGCCAGCTCCGAGGCTGCAGGCGAGCAGCACTTTCCGGAGAGCGGGTCGGCGTTTCTGCTGCTTGCCCTCGGGGAGGACTGACCGGCCCCGGGAGGCACCCTGAGGCCTCAGCAGTGGAACCTCCACCCACCGCCTCGCCAACCTGTGCCCTCATACTTTGAGAAGCTCTTGGGGGCTCGGGGGGGTCCCTCAGGAGGCCTCTGAGTTCACACGGGAAAGAGAGAGAAGGGGAAGGCAGAAAACAAGGGTGGGTGGGAGTCCCTTCAATGTCCGCCTGGAGAGGGGCAGGCGCAACAGGGTGACGTTGTCACTGTGAGGCTGGCCTCACTGTCCCCAGAGAAGGACATCAGGACGTCTGCTGCTCAGAGGTGGAGCCACGTTCAAGCTCTGTCCAGCCCCTGCTCTGCCTGCTCCCTTGAGTAAATGACACCGGAGAGGCCCCTGACCCTGAGTTAATTCAGCTCAGGGCCATTCAGAGGGCTTAGTACCCAGCCAACATTAAGCATCACACCTCTACCCTTGTGGTCAGAAGGAGCTGGGAGCCAACATTCAGAGGCCTGCCCCCTTGTGCTGGAGGATTTCTTTCATCTCTCCTCCCAGCAACCTGTGAGGGCAGGTGGCTGTTTCTGCTTGATGCTCAGAGCGTTGGTGTAATCTGCGGAAGTCACCCAGCTGGGAGTTGGCAGTACTAGGATTCAGCTCCAAATGTACCCTCCTGCCACCACCTCCTTCCCAGTACAGAACAGGTGCCCCTGGTGCACCCAACACAGGAGGACTGTACTAAGTGCAATGGTAGTTCAGAAGAGGCATGACTCAGCCCATAAGGGAAGGCTTCCTGGAGGAGGTGGCCTTGATGGATGCCCAACAGCTGCATGCAGCCAGGGAGTAGTAATTCCAGAAAAAGGGAAGGAACCGAGTAAAACAGCTAGCCAGACCCCAAGTATTGTAGGACCCAAAGGCGGAGCCCAGAACCCCTGCCCAGGCCCTGGGAATTTGAGAAAAAAGGAGGGGTGGGACCTGTAGGGGAGCAAAGCTTGCCACCCCAAAATATCTCTTTAGCATGCAGAGTATCTCTGATTGAAAGCAAGCAAGGTTCAAAAGACTCAGGGAAAAACTCTGACCTTCCCTGGTGGCTCAGACGATAAAGCGTCTGCCTAAAATGTGGGAGACCGGGTCTGATCCCTGGGTCGGAAAGATCCCCTGGAGAAAGAAATGGCATCCCACTCCAGTATTCTTGCCTGGAGAATCCCATGGATGGAGAAGCTTGGTAGTCTACAGTCCATGGGGTCGGAAAGAGTCAGACACGACTGAGCGACTTCACTTTCTCTCTTTTCTTTCTTTCCCCCTAATAGCCTAAAAAAATTTAGATGGAAGGCTTGTTCCCAGAGAAGAGTCATCACCAGAGACGTCTGCAAAGAACAGGGACTGATATGGTGGGGAACAGGGCCCAGAGACCAGTGTCCACTCTGTGTCCATTGCCTCTGCAGGATCAGCAAACATTTACCAAACGTTTTGTTTTTCTGTCTCCAGGTGAATCACCTTTCTCCCCTTTGAAGTCCCAAACCATTACCCCCGACATCTTCTTTTATCTTTAGCTGAAGATGAAATTTAAAGAGATGGTTTCAGTCATTTTAATGACTTACTCAGTTTTCCTGGGTCTCTTCCATGTTATTAAACATTTTTGTGATTTTCTCCTCTTTCTCTGGCTCATGTCAATTTCATTCTTAGACCTGCGAGGAGAACCTAGTACAGCAGAGGACCAACAGGAGCTCCAGTCGGAGCCCCACAGAGGGCCTGGAGCAGCTGGGAAGACACTGAAGGGTGTTGATGGAATCGGCTAGACCCGTGCAGTGGGAAACCGCCTCCCCGCAAACACACACTCTTACACCTCCTGACAATAGCAAGGGCCCTTCTCCCAGAGTGACAGAGGGAGACTCCTCTCGAGGGCTTGTGGCAACACCCCACTCCAGCCAGGGACGCCTACAGGGCCAGCCCACTGCCTGGACGGCTGGCCACAGCCCAGCGGTGCCTGTGGATAAGGGTACTCAGAGCTAGGAGGTCACTCTGTTCCCACCAGGATCTGATCCTTCCCCTTCTCTCCTCTTCCTAAAGTCTAATTTTCCAAAGGGATCACCAAAGAGCCAGGCCAGCCCCCCTGCTCCAGACATGGGTCAGAAGGGAAACAGAGCAAGGGGTCCATCTTTCCCCTGATGGGGGAACCTCTGAAAGACCCGCAGTCCAGCGACCCTGGCCTGGCTCCTCACCCCAGCCTTGTCCCCTTGGCCCCAAACATTTGCTTTCCAGAACAGAGTGTTTTGCTCGTTTGCTTCCTGTGGGATTTCTGATACGGGTTAAACAGGAACATCCAACTCAGCAGCTTGAAAACCTTGAGAGCTGGAAGAGACATCTGGTCAACAGCCTGCATTCAGGCCGCTCTGTACCCAGGTGTCTGTGCCGTAGGACTGCTTTGCAGATGTCTAGAGGCTTTAACGAGCCACTCCCTGCGGGAGATGCTTAGGTTTGAGCCCCTTGTGCTACGATGAAGCACAGCCCCTGGGAGATGCCCGTCCATGTTCAGTCTCTGAGAAGTAACATTCACCAATTTTATAGCAGGGAGACTGAGGCCAAGAGGAATGAAAGAGCAGCTAGAAGAACACAAGGTTCAAAGACTGCTTGTCTGTGGACTTCGCCAGTGGTCCAGTTCGCAATGCAGGAGATGTGGGTTCAATCCCTGGTCCGGAAACTAAGATCCCACAGCCCACGTGTCACAACTAAGACCTGACATAGTGTTGTAAATAAATACATAAGTATTAAAAAAAATTCCCACCCCCAAGAATTAAAAAATAAAAAGTCTGCCTATCTGAGTCCTAATCTGCACTCCACCCTCAACCTCCCATCCACCCCGCAGGCCCTGTACTGAGTTCCCTTTCTGGGCAGGAGCAATGGCCTTTTATCCCAGTATTTCTGGCCATGGAGGGCGTATTCTGTGTCTGTGGGGGTCAAAGTGCATGTTCCACTCATCCCTGAGTGACCGGTCGTGCTCACCTGGGGCCAGGCTGTGATAGAGCCCAGATGCGGTTTCCACCCCATGGGCTGACCTGTGAGAGGGACAGTGACAATCAGGGGCGCAGGGACAGAATGGAGAGGAGCTCAAACCTCGTCATCAAAGTAGGAGCATCCCACCGGGACTACACGGCTCCAATGTGTGCGTCCGATCCTGTCCCACAGCCCAGGAGGAGGGTCCTTACCATGACCCACCACCCCGACTGAGAGTAGCCATCCTGGTTGCATCTGTGGCTCTGCCAAGGCACTGACCGCCCAGACTGAGTCTCAGGGCAACACTACCCAGTTCTCTGATGTAGGTGACTGGGGCCTCCACTGCCCAGGAAGGGGAGCAGCGGGATGAGCAGAGGGTGGACACCCAAGACACCCCTAACTCTTCATCTCAGAAACTCTTTCCTCCGGGCTGGGGCAAACCACTCTCCCTTCACACCCACGGAGAAATTACAGACCTTTCACCACATTGCACAGGTGTAAGTACCATTTCTAAACATAGAGCTTGGGTTCCTGTTTTTAGCTCCCACATTGTAAGTCCCATATTACATGCTGTTTTACTTGCAAGTTGGGAGGGAGCTGTGCCAGAGTGAAGAGAGACCCTGGAGTCCAGGGACCAGGAACTCACACTTTGGGAAACTCGGAGGCAAGGCTGGAGTTGCCCACACACCCACAGGGTCCAGCAGGCCTGACTCTGCCCTGTGAATGGTCACCTGGGTGGTCCAGGTGGACACAGCTGGAGGTCACATGGATAAAGTCCTTCTTAACAGCACCCAGAGCAGTCCTTTAGCCAGACCCTTATAAAACATTATTATAACTAAGGAGCATCACTTAATTTAGTACTTATCACAACTGTTGGCACACCCACGATCCCCATTTGTGAGGAGAGGCTTGGAGGATGAGGTTACTTGTCTGGAGTGCAGCTGGCACCCAAATACCAGTCCAGTGGCTCCCAAGCCCACCTGGTGATCACTACCCCGTTAGACTTGTGTTGACTGAAAAAAAAGACACAAGATGAGAGCTGTGGGTTCAGTCTAATTGGGAGTTTACTGAAGACTATTGCCTGGGAGACAGCCTCTCAGATAGCTCTTAGGTACTGCTCCAAAGAAGTGACAAAGAGGTCAATAGACACATGATTTTTTTTAATGTTTGAAGTATAGTTGTTGATTCAGGGGCTTCCCTGGTGGCTCAGTGGTAAAGAATCTGTCTGTCAACGCAGGAGACATGGGTTCAGTCCCTGATCCAGAAAGATCCCCTGGAGAAGAAAGTGGCAATACTCCAGTATTCTTTTTTTGTTTGTTTCTTTGTTTGTTCTGCATTTATTTAATTGAAGGATAATTGCTTTACAGTATTGCATTGACTTCTACCAAACATCAATAAGAAGCAGCCATAGGTCTACCCATGTTCCCTCCCACTTAAACATCCCTCCCACCTTCCTCCCATCGCACTCCTCTGGGTTGTTATCCAGCCAGGATTTGAGTTCCCCGAGTCACACGGCAGATTCCCATTGGCTATCTATTTACATATGGTAGTGTAAGTTTCCATGTTAACCCCTCCATACCGCCCATCCTCTCGTTCTTCCCCCCATCCCAGCTGTGTGCATGAGTCTGCTCTCAACGTCTGTGTCTCCATGCTGCCCCACAGATAGTTTCATCAGTACCATCTCTCCAGATTCCGTGTATGTGTGTTAGTATATAATAACTGCTTTTCTATTTCTGGATTCTTGCCTGGGAAATCCTCTGGACAAAGCCTGGCAGTTCTGCGTGTATATATTCTTTTACAAACTGTATGGTTTTGGTCAGGAGGGATGTGCAGGTGAACACACATCTCGGTAGAGGCTTGCAGCTAGCCATGAGGACCAGCTGTCTCTGTTAAGGATGTTAGTGCTTTTCTGGGTATGGGAAGATGCAAGAAATTGGGTTCATAAAATTTTCTCCTGAAAATATCTCACCATCTGAAGGCCTGTTCTGCCAGTTTTTCCCAGAGCACAGAACGCTTCATTCCTGCTCTCCACCCTGCAGTCCTTTCCAGGGTGTGTTGAAGGTCAGCAACTGCAGTGGCTAATGACTTAATCCTTGAAGAACCAGATGGTGAACGACAATCTTTGGCTGGCACTGGGAACATGATGCATGCGTCTCCCAAGGGCACAGAAATAAATAGTGACCATTGGATACGGACACAGCCTCACCCCCACAGCCCTGACCAAGTACCCTCCTGGCCTTAAGCTGGGGCAGACACTTCTTTGTGCCATTTTACGGATTCTTTTCTGCACTCCATACTTCTATTTCCTGCACTCCTTGTGTCAGGGTGTTGCAGGAAGCGGGGCTCCTTCCAGGGCCTGAGAGTGGGCTCTTGGCTAACACTCAGAGATACATTGTTCGAGGAGACACAAAGCCAGAGACTTTTGGGAAGGGCACCCGGGCGGAGGGCAATAGGGTAAGGAGAGCCCAGAGGATTGCTCTGCCACATGGTTTGCAGTCTCGAGGTTTATGGTGATGGGGTTAGTTTCAGGTTGTCCCTGGCCAATCACTATGACTCAGGGTCCTTCCTGGAGGCATGTGTATCCCTCAGCCAAGGTGGAGTCCATCGAGAAGGATTCTGGGAGTTTGGTAGGAGCATATGAATTGGCATCTCTTCTCTCCTTTTGACCTTTCCTGAATTCTTCCAGTGGGTGGTAGCTTGTTAGTTCCCAGTTCCTTAGCAGGACCTCATGTTATAAGATAACTCAAGCAAGTGGTTACTATCAGGTCTGGCCAGGGCAGGCAGTTTTGGTCAGTGTTTCTGCTAACAACTGCAGTAATTTCCTGGCATCCGGTTTGCACACAAATGTCGAAGACTTCCCAGATGATGTGGGTTATCCTCCAGGGCCCTGGTTCTCAGTGTTTCTGTCACTCCGGTTCTCCTGATCTGGTTCCTGCTTCCACTTCCTAGAACCACGTGAGGCTGAGCAGAGGTCTCTGCTTCCAGGATAAAGGATCTTCTCTGCACCTCTCCTGGGGCATCTCTGCATCTCTCCTCTAAGGTTTTTATCGTCCCTCCTGACTGTCTGACAGTTTGTGAACAATGTCTTCAGGAGTCTCCCCTGCACTGACTCCAGGTCTTTGAGACATCTGTGTGGATCCCCAGACCTGACTCCCATCCCTGGGATCCCCACACTTCTCTCCCTCTGGGTGGGTTCTAAGTGCACGTGGGAGAGGGAACCACCTTGTCTTTTGAGGATCCCGCCTTTTGCTTGGGGAACAGCCCTGAAACACTTTAACCTTCTAACAAACCACCTCTGGACACTGGGTGAAAGACATTTTCAGTCAAACTGATGACATTTTAAGCCGGCAAATTCTTGGCACGCTGAGATGCTGTTCCTGGAGGAAGAGCTCCAACAGTCTCTCAGTCGTCACCTCTCAGCCAGGGGAACCCTGGTGGAGACCTTTCCGCGAGGCCTTGAGTTAACTCAGTAGCCTTGAAATTCTCCTTTTTCAGGGAGAAAATGCAATTAGGCAGATGTTGATTACAGATGAAATGCTGAAGTGGTCCGGCAGCCTTTCTGTCTCCCCTTTTTTAATATATAAGCAAATGAGGGCTCCTCACACCTGGCAGCAGAACAGGGGGAAAGAAGCCCTAGAATTTTAACGCGGTCCAGGCTCTCCAAGGTCGACGCAGAGGGGGGAGGGGTGGGGGAATTGGGATTCCGCCGGTGTCTGCCAGTTGGTATCCAAATTTCAATCTAGAAACAGTTGACCTTGGGTGCCTTTAGGAATAAGGAAGCACCAACACAGAGAAAGGACTCTGTTACCATCACACAGTCTGCCCTTTGCCTCAGAATGGGAAGACAAGGCTGGAGATTTATGCCCCGAAACCTTGGCCCAGTCACCTCACCTGCTCCCAAGCAGACCCCCCCCAAACCCTGCCCACCCCACCCACCCCCTCAGGCTTCCTCCCTCCTCCCCGCTCCCAGCTGGAAGGCAGGCCCAGGGATGAGGCGATCAGTGTGTTTTCTCCCTGCCCCATTCCTGGGGGACTTGACCTTTGAAAGGAATAGAACAGTCACTGGGTACTTACCCTGCGTCTGATGCCTTCCCTACACCTGCCCTAAATGCATCATGGGCAAAACAACTGGGGCTTGCAGGAGTGACCCCAGAGGTCCAGGCTGCCAGGAAGCCCCATGGAAGCAGGTCCTGAAGTCACGTCCTCTGCTGCAAAGCTTCTGTTCTTCCTCCACACCCTGCTGCCTGGCCAGAAGAGACTAAGAGGAGAATGCAACAAAGGAAGAACTCCCTAATGGTGGAAATTTTGGCACCATGGCTCCTGTAGGCGAACAGGCTTGGAGGTGGGAAGGTCAGCCTTGGGCCGCTCAGATGAGTTCAGTTGCAACCACAGAGCTGAGCCAGGCCTGACCCCTCTGAGGGGCGTGGCCCGATGAGGCCTGTAAAATACACAAGGAACTGCACAGCTTTGCAATCTGCAAAACAGGCCCTCCCACCTCATCCTGCTGAATTCCCACAAGAATATTGAAGGGGGGATGATTATGCCCACTTTGGAGATGAGCAAACTCAAGTGCAGACACACAAAAAAATAATCACTTCATCTGAAAAGCTTCATATTCCTCGCCTGCCTCAGCAAACCACACCCCAAATTATTTTTTGACTAGAGTTCTCTGCAGCACCACTTCCGACCTCATCTGATGATTTATGTTTCCAAAAGCATATTTGAATGTTTACAAGACTGACTGATTTTAACTCGTAGGGACTCGGCACCAGACATCAAAAACTGTGTTTTTATAAAATAGGAGGAGGGGGATGGAAGAGATCCACTTTCATTTTGAAGGTTTGTTGTGTGTGTGTGTGTGTGTGTGTGTGTGTGTGTGTTTCCCCTGCAGCCAAGTGGAAAAAGTTGAAGGAATCTGTTAACATATTGATTGCTTTGAGCACTATTTTAAATTAGCTTTCCGTTCCCCTCCATATGCCTTCCCATTAAATTTAAATAAATTAAAGTTCACGTTTCTGGAAGAGATATGCTGGGCCCTCCTCAGGATTGGAGATGAGTTTATCAGCCAGGTCTGGCTGTCAGAAATCCATCATAGACCATGCTGAAGAGCAGGGGTGGGCCCCAGGGCCACGTGCTCTCTGAGAATACTTTGCGGAACACAGTTTTCACCATCCACCTTGGGGCCAGCCTGGCGACTGTCTCCACACACTGACCCAGACAGGGTTCCTCGTCCCACTTGTCAGTTGCTGAGCCCCCGTGGACACAGAGCTGCTGTTTCCATCTACTCTTATCGCCAAGACGCAGAGTGGCTCTGCTTGGACACCTGTTCCTCTTTCCAGGCCCCCACCCCAGGCCTGCGGTAGCCGCACCCTCACCCCTGTAAACACACACAGTCAGGTGAATAGAGATAGCTGAGAAGTAATAATAAATATCACACCCCCCAAGACTCTTAATAGAATGGATTCTTTTGAATTGTGGTACTGGAGAAGACTCTTGAGAGTCCCTCGGACAGCAAGGAGATCAAACCAGTAATTCCTAAAGGAAAATGAACCCTGAATATTCATTGGAGGGACTGATGCTGCAGCTGAAGCTCCAATACTTTAGCCTCCTGATACGAAGAGCTGACTTACTGGAAAACACCCTGATGCTGGGAAAGATTGAAGGCAGGAGGAGAAGGGAGCAGTAAAGGATGAAATAGTTAGATAGCATTGTCGACTAAGTGGACGTGGGTTGAAGCAAACTCTGGGAGATAGTGAAGGACAGGGAAATCTGGCATGCTGCAGTCCATGGGCTTGCAAAGAGTTGGATACTACTGAGTGACTGAACAACAACAAAGACTTTGTTGTGTATTGGAAACCCTACTTGGGTAAGCTTTGTGTGGGAAGGAAAAACGATTCCCCCTCTACCCTTCTAGGTCCTTGGCTGAGGGTGTGTGCTAAGTCATGTCTGACTCTTTGTGATCCCATGGACTGTAGCCTACCAGGCTCCTCTGTCGATGGAATTTTCCAGGCAATAATACTGGAGTGAGTAGCCATTTCCTACTCCATGGGATCTTCCCAACCAAGGAATCAAACCTGAGTTTCTTGTGTCTCCTGCATTGACAGGCAGTTTCTTTACCGCTGTACTACCTGGGATGTGACTCCCCTGTAATAAGAAAAGCAGATTAACTTGAGAAAAACCCTCAGAAGTTTAATAACATGCATGCCTCCTAATGACATTTCCTCTTCCCGGGAATACTGAGTTAAATCCCTGAAATGACCCAAGCCATCCACACCCATTAAAGACACAGGAAGACACTTGCAGTGGGGAGCGAATTGTGGGAGATATTATCAGGCAAAGCACAGTAACCAAGGCTGTGGTTGTCACGAAGATTTCAGTCCATGCCTTCTCCATTGATAAATTTCTCGATTTGATTGTTGCTCCTCTTCCTGATGCAAAGAGGAAGACACCCTTACAAATGGATATTTCTATGATAAATCTGGGGCTTCCCAGCTGGCACTAGTGGTAAGGAACCCACTTGCCAATGCAGGAGGCATAAGAGACACGCGTTTGATCCCTGGGTCGGGAAGATCTCCTGGAGGAGGCCATGGCACCCACTCCAGTATTCTTGCCTGGAGAATCCCCATGGACAGAGGAGCCTGGTGGACTGCAGTCCATAGGGTCACAAAGAGTCAGACAGGACTGAAGCGACTTAGCATGCACACACATATGATAAATCTAAATGTCTCTTACAAAAGAATCACTTCTACTCCATTTCCAGTCTTCTCCTGTGTCTGCTGTTTCTTAAAAATAATCAGCCTAAAATAATCCTTACGCTGAAATTCTGCTCCTCTTCAGCTTCCTGAATAAGTGTCTTGCATAAGACTGGGAGCGGCGTTGGCTTCAGGCTTGGCTGTACGCAAAGATTCATTCAGGATCTGTGTGCCCCTCTCTCTCTGCCTCCGGTTTCTCTTTACAGGTGTGGTTCCGCCCTCCCCCAGGGCAGGCAGGTAATGGGGTTCAAGGATTCAATCAGGTTGCTTTGAGACAAAGGCCACACCTCCTCAAAGGTCCCCTGTCTGCCCTGGACAGACTAGACCTCTGCCTTCCCCAGAATGCCCCATGGAAGCAACCGTCCAGCCACCTCTCTTGACCTACGTAGATCCCTGGATCCTGCGAGTGAGAACTTGAACCAAGTCAACAATTTCAGGGACACCTCCGAGGAGCTGGTGGGGAGGAGTCCCTGAAGGCGTCTGATGAGGAGAGAGAGGCACAGTGGTGTCCTGTGGAAACCACCGGAAGTGAAGGGTGTTGACCAGGTGGGCAGACTGCGCGGACCAGTAGCCCAGAAGGAGGACACCATGTGAGGTCACCTGACTGTCCCCTGACCCAGCACTGCCTCCCCCAGCTCCCGCAGCAGGACACTGAACTCTAGGAAGATGAAGCTGTAGTGGAGAGAAATGAACCCAACCTCCTCACCAATGAACCTCACTCTGTCCTCACTAGGACGGCCCTGTTGGAGGAACACCCCTCCAAGAGCTGGTGTCAAGAAGAAGGCAGAGGAGGAGCGGAGGTAGTGATGCAGACGGAGTGGGCAACAGGGACCCAGGGGGACGGCAGTGGATGTCTGAGAGCAGCAGTGGGCTGTAGACAGCTGGAAGGTGAGGGCAGCAGAGCCTGGAGAAAGAGGGTCTGCAGAGCAGGACCTCGGAGCTCTAGTTATACACGGGGATCCCACCCCCCGCGATGGTCAGAAGGAAGGGATGGATGGAAGCACCCCAGGAAAGACGAGCTCTCCTGTTAATCCAGGATGTAGAAATCCACACTGAGATTTGTGGTTTTGCTGCAAATGTGACTCATTTTCGCCAGGAGGTGAAATTTTTTTCAGACGTGCTCAAAATAGTTACTTTGGGTTCATCTGGCATTATATGCAGTATAGCTGGCACGCATGCTTTTTCTAAATATATGGACTGTGTTTCTAATGGTTCATTCTTTGGAGTCACACCTAACAAGTGTGTGTGAGTTTGGCAGATGAGACGAGGTCTCCACCTCCTCCCAGTGTGCCCACACCCTGCCCAGTTCCAGCCCTGCTGGACTGACAGTATTAGAGGCATTCCATAGGCTCTAGAGTGGGCTTCCCTTGTGGCTCAGAACGTAAAGAATCTGCCTGCAACAAGTGAGACCTGGGTTCGATCCCTGGGTTGGGAAGATCCCCTGGAGGAGGGCATGGCAACCCGCTTCAGTGTTCTTACCTGGAGAATCCCATGGACAGAGGAGCCTGGCGGGCTGCAGTCCATGGGGTCTTAAAGAGTCAGACACGTCTGAGTGACTCAGCACAGCACATAGACTCTAGAAGGCTGGGGTGTCTCAGTGGGATACACGGTCCATTCTGCTTGGGAGGGAGGGAGGGAGGGGAAAAGGAGGGAAGGAAAGATACAAAAACAAGACCTCTCCTTCAGAATTATTCAGAGCATTATCTTTAAACCCGTGGCTCTAACACAGTAACTATTTTCACTTCTCTGGTTTGCATTTTGGTCCTTCTCTACCCACATGCTAATTTTACATATATAGCTAAAGAGCTATAATCTTCCCATGCACAAGGTTGTGGTTTTTTAAAATCTTAACATTTCCCTACATTTCCACCCCCTCACCCCACTCCACCCTCACATAGGTTGAATGGCTGAAGCTACTCCTGGGAGTCGATGTGCTACAATATAACTAAAGCGCTTTTCTTATTTGTGAAGATTTCAGTCCCTTCTGTTTGTCTGAGTTTTGCTTCCCTGTTAAACACAGTATCGTAAATGATAAGGGACCCCTTTGTGCCAGTGGCTACTGCTTCCCTTTGACTGTTTCCTTAGAATCAAGTTCCAGAGGCCAGAATGCACACTCAAGGTGTGGGGACTTCCCTGGTGGTCCAGTGGTTGAGTCTGCCATCCGAAGCAGAGGATGTGGGTTTGATCCCAGGCTGGGGAACGAAGCCTGAGCTAAGATCCCACACGCCACAGAGTAACTGAGCCCACAAAACACAAGAGACCCCTCGTGCTGGAAGAGACCCAGCACGGTCAAAAATAAATAAACATTTTTAAAACGCTTAAAAATATTGATTGCACAAACTTTTGTGGTTCTCCCCTCCTCTCCCCATTTTGCTTTCCAAGCATCCTGTACTCAATAATGTTGCAGGCACCAGTGTGTCCATTTCACCTCAGCCTCAGTGTTAAGTCAAAGCTGTTCAAAAATAAAGTGTTTGGATAAATCCAAAATGATAGCCCCAAGTTCACCTCTTTAGCAATTTGCTCTTCTTCCATGAAAGATTTTTGTTATCTTTCTGTGAATATCTTTGAGAGTCATGCTGTTTTTACAAATTTTGAATGAGCTCATTAGGTGTTATTATACTGTTTTCATTTTTTTCCCTTAGTTATTTTCATTTTGGGTCTAAGTCTTCTCCCAGTGTGTTATCCCTTAAACTTTCTTATTCTGGTATTGTCATGATTTGGAAGTTTATAGACTATTCAGCTCAGCCAATCTCCTTCATGCGGCTGCTTCCAGTACTCATGAGATGAGCAATTCATCCACAGTCTGATAAATATTCTATTTTCTGTTCTGCCGGCTTATCTGAAATTTGGTTTTCCATATTTAACACTTGAATCTGCCTTGGCTTTGTTGCGTGTATGATAGTCTGTGCATCCAATCTAATCTTTTATTCCAAATGACTCTCCTATTACTCAACATGATTTGACAAGATTGGGTGCGTTTGTGGTTGTGTGACTATAGACTCAACACAATCTGAAAACACTGCTTCCTTGGTACTTGCTTTGGAAAGTGAACTTTTTCCTGTGTTCACATTTTTCATGCCTGGTTTTCTGGGCCGTCCCATCATCTATCTCGTTGTGCAGAAGCCAGCCCGGAGATTTTAATGGCTTTGCTTGATCATATGCTCTTGGGTTCAGCAACCTTAGTGTGTGCTCACACGTGCACGCACACGCGCGCACGCACACACACACACACCCTCACTTTTCTGCTTTTAATTTCAAGAACATCTTTTGAAATTCTTGCCTACTTTTGTTTTCTATGCGGAACTTCAAAGCATATTGATTTTAAAACATCTTCTTGGAATTTTGATCGGAATTGTATTTAATCCATATGTTAGCTTCAGGGAGAATAGACGTCTATTCAATATTTTATCTGGCTGTCCAAGAACACAGCTTATCTGCCTGTGACATAAACTCCTTTTTAAAATGAGCTGGAATAGTTCAGTTTCAAGGGCTGTGTCCTGGTCCCAACTCTGCCATGATCAGGTGAAAGAATTCTGGATAAATTCTGGAAAGTAGAGTTCCTCTTCTCCTGGCAATGAGGGACTTGAACTAGGTCATTGCTTGGAGAAACAACAGTTGCCCAGTTTTCTCTGCCTCTCCAGCTCCTCGGTTCAGGAGCCTTTCTTGCCCTCCAAGAACACCTGGTTGGGGATCTCCCTCCCTCTTGGAAGCAGCCTTGCTGTCTGCCCACTGGTCCCTCTCCTTCTGTCCCCAGAGACCTCCTTGTCAGCCAGCATCGTCATCAAGCCCCATCAAACTGCCATCACTCGAAACTCTTCAGTGTCCACTTGGAGAGCCACATGGCTGTCCTGGCTCACAATGCCTCATCCCCTGTGCCTGCGATGGTTTGAATCTCAGCCGCTCTCATCGCACTCCTGAAACCGCATGACCTCCAAACCCACAAATCCCCACCGCCTTCCACTTTTCAGCCCATCAGCTTACATGACCCCATCCAAACACTATGGCCTTGTTGAGACCCTCAAGCCACTGACCCCTTCACTGTCTCACTATCCAGTGGTCCCCCATGTTCACTCTCCTTACTCCAGTTAGATGGCAGGCGGGGTGTGCTTTGGGGGAACTTCATCTAAAATACAATCATTCTCTCGCAAACACAGGAAAAGTGCTCTGAACCAACTTCCTCTTAAAGAAGTGATGACGTCACCAGTTCTACCCTCCCTCTGTACCCGTGGTCGCCTGATGTCGTCAACACGAGTGCCCTGAGCTCGGGGGCTGCTGTCCAGTGTTCAGTCCACTTCTGCCCCGTCTGCTCTTCTGCGTATCTACCAAGAGCCAGACGTGATGGTCCCAAATTGCACGGGTTTTATTTGCTGTTGTAATGATGCAGTTTTCTTAAACATGAGCTACGCCAGGGATTTCCCTGGTGGTCCAGTGGTTAAGACTCCACACTCCCAACATACAGGGCCTGAGTTTGATCCCTGATCAGGGAACTAGAAATAGATACCACATGCCACAGCCAAGACGCAGTGCAGCCAAGTTAAATAAATAAATATATATATATATACGAAAGTGAAAGTGTTAGTCGCTCAGTTATGTCCAACTCTTTGTAACCCTATGGACTGTAGTCCACCAGGCTCCTCTGTCCATGGGATTTTCCATGAAATGGGTTGCTATTTCCTTTTCCAGGAGATCTTTCTGACCCAGGGATCAAACTCAGGTCTCCTGCACTGCAGGCAGACTTTGTAACATCAGAGCCACCAGGCTCAGAAACACACATAAATATGAGTTAAGCCAATGAGGTTTTAAAAAGAAAAACCTGCTGTTTCAGTGAAAGCTAAGGATTACTTGGGTAAGCTTAGGTAAACACAAGTTGCTAAAAAGACTATCAATCAAATAAGACGTGGGCTGCCATCTGTAAGAGACTGGAGAAAATGGTGGAAGCCTGGAAGGAGTCTGAGCCATGTTTCCTCGAAGGATTCAAGTTCTCTTTCTGCTTAAGCATCATATGGGACTGGAGATGGTAGATGGTTGCACGGTGAATGCGGTAGCCATCGGGGCAGGGCGGAGGGAGGAGAATCAACATGGAGTGAGGGGGATGGTGCATGCGTCCCCTCTGCTCTTACTTTCCAAACCCCTCAACCTGTCTCCCTGGGGTCTGGCTCAGGGAAGAATGCTTCCAGACCCCCACCCGTGTCTAGCTGTGACCCCCACCCGTGTCTATCTGTAACCCCCCCAGCTCTCCCCACCGCAGAGAATGCTCAACTCCCTGGAGGTTCAGCAAGTGATCATCAGATTTATCACTGGACTGTGACCTCACAGCTCAAACCTCCAGGCCAGATTCCTCCTCTCATGCTGAGGCTGAGGTCCCTGAGGTCTGCTGTCTGTCTAATCAGGAGGACAGAGAGGATAAAGGAGAATTTCAAGCAAGCATCCTGTTCACCTAGGGAACTTCTCTCCTTCCTCAGCCGGGCCTTCTCAACGTTCCCCTGAAATGCAGGCCCCCTGGGCTGCCTCTCTCCTTCTCCAGGTCGTTTGCAGAGGAACCCCGGGTGCCCAGGAGCCATCTTCGGCCGCAGCCTCCAGTGGGAGGGACGGAGCCTGGGGGGTGGCCCGCATCTGTCTGGCACAGTCTTGGGTACAGCGCACCTCTCCCATAAACACCGCCAGGCGAGCCGCCAGCAGGGCCACCAGGCGAGTCAGGAAGGCCCTGCCGGGCTCAGGCCCTCCGTGATCCCATGATCCCAACACGCTGGCGTTTCAGGGGCAGACTTCCTCCTGCCCTTGCCGTAACTTGTGGGTCCTCTGGCAGCCCCCAAAACCGCAGACAGCATATCAGGCACGGAGACAGGAGACAGACGTAGGGAGAGAGGGCAGCAGCTGCTGAAGCCTGACTTTCTCAGACTCCTCTGCCTTCTCAGCCTCCAGATTCTGGGACGTGGCCAGTGGGAGGGAAGATCGGAGACCCAGAGGGCAGGAGCTGGTGGTGACCATGAGCCCCTGGCTCTACAGGGGCTGAAACAGGCCCAGGAGTCACCTGGGCCTGGACCACGGTGTGTTCCGAAGCTGGAGGTGGGGAGATGCAAGCAGGACTTTGTTGTTGGGAGGCAGATCTCCAGCGTCAGAGATGGGCAAGTGGCTAAGCCTGCCATGAGCATCCACCCTGGACCAGGCTGGGCTAACTCAGCCCCTGTCCTGGCAACCTGGGAGCCGGACACCTCCCTCCCATCCCGGCCAAGCTGGAGGTCCCTACCTGCAGGAGTGGGCACCAGGCTCCTGCCCCTCGCCCCCATCCCAGGTGAGGTCTCAAGAGGCTGTCCATCATCTGTCACCTCAGCTCCTTGGGGGTTCACACACAGTCCACGTGTTAATTTCCTTCTCCCGGGTCTGTCTGCCCACTGGAAGGTCAGCTCCATGAGGGCAAATACCACCTGCCTGTTCCGGTTGGTTTTCCAGTCTGAGCCCAGCAGAGGAAATGGCCCCGAGTTCATGCTCAGGAAACCCCAGCCAAGGGTCCCGGGGTCGGGTGGCAGGCAGCCCCCAGGCCAGGGCAGGGTGTCACTCAGGGGCTCCAGGACCCCAGTCACTTCTGAAGGCTGGACAAGCTGACTTTCATTTCCTTTGGGAGGCTTTACTGACCCGTGCGGAAGCCCTGACTGACAGAATACACAGCACACTTGAGCCTGCCGTGCGATGCTTTGAAATTTTCCCAATACTGTCATAAAAATTAAAAATTCATCTCGTGAAAAAGAAAAGGCAAGTGTAACTAACACGGTTGCTGAGAGCTAGTGGAAACCAGCTCCCCGAGCCACTGGAAAATCTCCCTGCTGCTGCCTCTAGGCAGAGGAGCTGCCCCCTAACTGAAGAGCTCAAATCCATACATTTATTTCTGTCCCACCACCTGCCCTGCTAAGTACAGGCTCCAGTCAAAACCGGGCTTTTTCTTTACCTGTGGGGACACTTTCAACACAGTTTCCATGGAGGCAGTCCCTTAAGCATAAATTCACTTCAGCTCCTCCTTGTGAAAGTGTTAGTCATTCAGTCTTGTCCAACTCTTGCAACCCCACGGACTGTAGCCCACCAGGCTCCTCTGGTCCATGGGATGCTCCAGGCAAGAATACTGGAGTGGGTAGCCATTCCCTTCTCCAGGGGATCTTCCCAACCCAGGGAAGATCAAACCCAGGTCTCTTACACTGCAGGCAGATTGTTTACTGTCTGAGCCACCAAGGAAACCCAAAATAGTACTGGCCTCCAAATAGTAGATTGTGGAGCTTGCTTGCAGAGATGGGAACATGAAGTCTTCTTGGCTGTGCCCTCCCCTCTTAGGAGCTCGAGATAGGACCCCAAATTACATACACTAAAGGTGACGGCGCACAGGGTGACTTCTTGCAATTTATAATTTCTACATCAGGGGCAGACTTTTTGGACTCCTGCCCTGAAATTCAAGCAGCACCAAAAACATGACTGTCTGCAATTCTTCATGTGAACCCTATCAGTCCTCTCGCTAAAATCATTTCATGATGCTCATTTGGGAGTGTATCAATCATTGAGCAAAGCACGTTAGTACACACACAGAATGGATCCACATCCAATGAGGCACATGACAATGTATGTGAGGGTGAGACCTTCATGTCACTCAAAGCACCGCTAACAAAAGATGAGTTCAGTTCAGTTCAGTCTCTCAGTCATGTCCGACATTTGCGACCCCATGGACTGCAGCACACAAGGCCTCCTTGTCCATCACCAGCTCCGGAGCCTGCTCAAACTCCTGTCCATTGAGCCAGTGATGCCATCCAACCATCTCATCCTTTGTTGTCCCCCTTTCCTCCTGCCTTCAATCTTTCCCAGCATCAGGGTCTTTTCCAATGAGTCAGTTCTTCACATGAGGTGGCCAAAGTATTGGAGCTTCAGCTTCAGCATCAGTCCTTCCAATGAACATTCAGGACTGATTTCCTTTAGGATGGACTGGTTGGATCTCCTCGCAGTCCAAGGGACTCTCTAGAGTCTCCTCCAACACCATATTTCAAAAGCATCAATTCTTCGGTGCTCAGCTTTCTTAATAGTCCAACTCTCACATCCATACGTGACTCCTGGACCTGAGAGATGAGTGGTAGATTGAATCACTGGGCCCAGTTCTCAACCATGTGATGGCCTCATGCCAAGCAGGAACACCTCCCTGACCCTTAACTTGAGGCTTGACCATAAGCCTGTGGTGTGCTACCAAGAGCAGTCTTCTCTCTCACTCTGGAGATGCATCAGGAGACCACATTCCAGGAACCATTGCCCCCACAGCCTGGGCCCCAGAATGAGACACACATGGCAGACCACGTGCCCTGGTGACTATAGTCCAAGCAGGATGCCTGAGCAGAAGGCACACCTGGTCCCAAACTGCACCCTAGACCCTAAAGCCCAGAGCCAGGAAGTGAAAGGCCAAGGCAGCCCAGCTGAATTGCTGCTGACCTGAAAACAATAAGTAATTGTCATTTTAACATTTGGAGAGGTTGTTACACAGCATCAAGGTGACAGTTGCTGACTGATACAATATTCAAGTTTCAAAGCCTGCACGGAGACTCAGATCACACACTGGTGCTCATGTGGAACACACACACATACTCACTCACACACACACACTTCTTTGTGGTGAACGTAAAACATCATCATTCCAGGAAGTAGGATGATCTCCCCTGCCTGCCTGTGATCCTTTCTCTGATGCTTTTAGACCGGGCATTGCCTGGTCTTCCAGAGGACAGTTTTGTCTGGAGCATCCATGCAGCTCAGAACTCTGCAGCCTCTATCTTGTCAAGTTGTTCTCACATCCTTTCTGCCAAGGAAGTGTTGCTCTTGAAGCCCAGACAACTTGTTTTTTTCCCCCTTCTTACCCCAGTTGTTGAATGCCTGTCAGACTTATGACATCCCATTCTCCCGAGGGGAAAAAATTATAGCCGGTTCTATGCAAACGAATTCACAGAACACGTATCTTTCATGTCCTTGTGTTGGCGGCCCCTCTGATGGGGCTCTTCTAACTGTCATCACAGCTGCTCAGCAGAGAGCTGTAAACTGACCGGTCCTTTTATCAGAAGGAAACAGGTGCCCCCCTCTTGGTCCCAGCCAGAGGAGGAAGAAAGGCAGGACTGGGAATGGCCCAGCCCCTTCCCCCATCTCAGAGCCCAGAGCAGGAAAGCTGGGCCCTTTAGGAGCTGGCTGGATGGGCAGGCTTCCCAACCTCCCGGTGCCCCAGCTCAAGAATGCAGAAACAGGGTCACCTTGGACAGAACTTGGAGGGCCCTGAGAAAGCCCACTGGACTCAGTGACCCCTTCTCAGGCCCCTCCCTGCCGAGGAGGACTGGAGGTTGTCTGCGCTGGGGTCCGCAACCCCGTTCTCTCGGGAAGTATTTGTTGATTTGACTTTGTGCCAAACCCAGGCAGGGAGACACCTTTGGAAACCAACCACGACACTCTATGGAGAGGGGGCAGGTGGCCGTACTCCCCACCTCCACCCCAGGATGTCCAGGGAGGACCACCCTGAGAGATGATTTTTACTTGAGTCTCAGTGATGAGTAAAGATTTCCAGGTGAATCCTAGGGAAAGGCATTCCAGGAGAGGGAATGCCAAATAGCACAAAGGATTCAAGAGTCTATGGTTTGAGTGGGGAGGGGGCTTGAGAGCAGGGTGGTTAGGAGAGGCTGTGGGGCAAAGGCTTAGGAAGACACATGAGGCTGCATCATTAAAGTTCCTTTAGAGCCAGACTAATGGGTTTGGATGTTTTCCAGTTGGCAAGAGGGAGTCATGGAAAGATTTTAGAGGTGCAGATAGACTTGCTTTCTCTCCAGATCCCCCAGTCACAGGTAGAAACTGGGATCAGAGAGAGAGGTGAGCCAGGAAGCTGGAAGGACAGCGAAGGTTGTGGGGGAGAGATGGCAGGGACCCGGCCTGACAAGGAGGCCACGGTGGCAGAAAGCAGGGATGGAACCCGGTTTCTCTCTCTGCCCCTGTCCGACTTGGTTTGCTCACCGGCTGTGAACACGCACGGGTGCACATTGCTGAATGAGAAAACCATTCGACCGCATCTCTGTTTCTCGTCTCCTCTGTCAAGAACTCCTTCGGGCTCAGTTTCTCCATCTGGGAAATGGGTACACAGCAGCAGCAAGTCCCGGTGGGGGGAGATTTCGTTTCTGACCCGCCTGCCTCGTCTTCTTCCTTTTCCCCTCCTCTTAGTTTGAGCCCCAACTCCTCACTCCCCCAGACCTTGCCCCTCAATGCCTGCTTCTGGTTCCAGACCACAGGCTCCAGATCCCCTAGAATCTAGTCACTTTCATAGTTAGAGATGGTTGAATTCAATAGCATAATTATTTTAAAAATAAATACAGACCAACCACAAATATGTGGTAACGGCAATTTATTTCACCTTGCCCCTCATTTCCTGAAAAGCATTCATTACTGTTTCTAAAAATATACACACCCAGACTCATTAATGGTCCGAGGGAAAATGGGGCTGGGGTCTCTGGTCCCTGGTTCCTCAGCTGAGCATGACTGTCCCCCTGTCCCAGTGCCGCTGTTGTGACAGGGACTCTGCTCCAGTGATCTGTTTACAGACACACGTGCATGGCGGGGTGGGAGACAGGGGTGGGCTCGCTTTCCACCTCAGGGCAGAGCAGCGGCATTCGTAGTGGCTGAGAGATGCTTCCCAGGGTGGATCCTGCCCGTGACCCGCTAATTGCAGCCATTACTTTGGATTTTATTCCAGTTCCTCTTGTGCTTCCTCCTCCTGTGAAAGCCTATCTGGTCCTAGAGAAGAGAGGGCCCTTTCACTGGCCCCCCAACAACTGAGAATGCCTCTGCTCCTCCCAGCACCCAGGGGACCCCAGAGTCCTCTCCCAGGTGAGGGAAGTCCGTGGCTCGCCTGGATGTCGGGAGTCTGGGCTTTCTCTCCCCTCCACACTCATGGTAAAGTCCTGGTCTCAGGTGACCCAAATTAACCTGAGAATCTTCCAGAGTCAGTCTGGGAGGCCTGGGTGAGTCATTCCCACCAGAGGGGATCCCAGGACTGGAGGATGCTGGCCAGGGCCTCATCCAGGGTGGTCCAAGGAGGTGTGTCTGCCTTCCCTCCCCTACCCACAGGTTGAGGGCCAGTGCCTTGAAGATACATAACACACACACATACCGACCCAGGCCACTGGCTACTCCAACCAGCCTGGCATCCTCTGCCCCCCTTTCCCCACCATGCCTACCCACCAGGCCTGCTCAGCTTGAACCCCCTACTGACTTGCTCCTGCTTTTCCCTCTTTGTTTTTTAAAATCTTTCTGTCTTTTCTGCAAGCAAGTCTTAGTTGCAGCACACAGGATCTTTAGTTGCAGCATGTGAGATCTAGTTCCCTGACCAGGGATTGAACCCAGGCCTGCCGCATTTGGAGTGAGGAGTCCTAGCCACTGGATCACCAGGAAGTCCCTTCCTCTTAGTATTCATACACTGAGCATGCTCTCCCAGTGCCACCCTCTACCCCGAGGACCCCTATGAATGACCTTCAGCGTCCACTTCCTATGCATGTGGACAGAGTCAGCCCCACCTTCCTGGGGGCCTTGCTTGTACCAACATGCACCATCACCCAATTGTGGCAGCAGCCATCCTGTGAGCACCATCTCACAACAGCCCTCTGGGTTGGATGCTTTTATCATCCCCATTTTATAGATGAGGAAGCTGAGGCCAAGAGGTGAATTCACTCAAAAAGCCGCCAGCTAGTCAGCATTGAGGTTGGGATGCAAACTTCAGGCCATCTGAGTACAGAGCTGGTTTCACTTGGCTCTGTCACCCCCGGGAGATCCTGGCCCAAGCGAGCATGTGTGAAGGTGTGTGCCCTCCCCTCAAGTCATCCCCTGATGACTTCAGCTCATGACAGAAGCAGCACCAGGATACAGCTACACAGCAGGTTGGAGCAGCCCGGTAGCCCACTCCGCAGCAGAGTGTGACTCCTTGCCTGCTTCTCTGACCACACAGAGAGGGCCCACCTCCCCATGCCTGATTCCCGTTTCCTGCTGGTCACCAGGCCTGGGTTTGCTCATTTCATCAACCCCAAAACCCCAGGGCCAGGAGAAGCAGAGCAAAGATGATTTTGCTCCACCCAAATGCCCTGAGCTGAGCTCTCCAGCTCCCAGACTGATCAGGAACCTCGCTATGCAGTGGAAGAAAAGGAGGAAACCGGCGTCCAGGTGATGGGTTAGTCTGCAGTGGCTGTCAGAGGAAGTCAAGCAGACATCCTGTCTCCGAGGGCATGTCCTCACAGGTAAGCTGCGGTTAGGATGTTGCCGTTGGCGAGGAGAGTGTAAATCTCGGGCATTGCATTTTTATTCCTATCTGTGAGTGATAAGCCTGGTTGAAGCTAAGAGGCTGGGGAGCTTGACCCAGTGTCTGCACTCCTGGGCCAGCAGGGTGAGCGGGCCGGGGGAGCCACGCCAACCCAGGAACTGTTTTCCTGGAGCAGAACTGCTGGGCTGAAGGGGAGAGTGGGGGCCGGAGACAAGGTGCCCACAGCTGTGATACCAGGACGGGCAACAGGGCAGGAAGGTCCAACCTGCTCCGGGAGAGGCCATCTGCCACGGATTCTCTGCAAACTCCCCACTGGACGTGTGCGTTTTCAGTAACTCAATCATTCCCACTCTTCTGCAACCACACGGACTGTAGCCCACCAGGCTCCTCTGTCCATGGGATTTCACTGGCAAGAATGCTGGCATGGGCTGCCATTTCCTTCTCCAGGGGACCTTCCTGATCCTGGGATCAAACCCACGTCTCCTGCATAAGGAACATTTGCTGAGCACCTCCTGTGTGCGCTGAGCTCTTTAGGTGTCTGTGTTATTTATCCTCACCATAACCAGGGATCATGTTTTCTGTTTGACAAAGAGGAAAGCTGAACTCGGATGGTACCATAACTGGCTCAGAGCCGGGAGACAGTAGGCCATGTCATCGGCTCGATGTGAATTCAGCTGTAAGTAAAAGAGACATTCAACTGACAGTAGCTTAGAAAACAGGGAACAATTTTTCCCACACCCAGTGACGTCTGGAGGCAGCCAGCTGCATGTGGCAGGAAGGCTTGAGAAAGAGCTATGGTTGGGGCTTTCTGTGCTTCTAAGCCAGGACCAGACCTTGGGAGGAAGGGACCTCTGTGCAAGACCTAAATAAAGTCAGCGAGTCTCACGAGGCATTGGTGCCCCAGGATGGGTTCCGTGTGAGCCACACTGAAGGACGGGGGGCTCACCAGAGGGGGGCAGCCATTGCAGAGCTGAAGGACTCTCCCTTAGGACTCCCTTGGAAAACACTTTCCTACAACCGAGCCTTAAGACCCCGCCCACCAGTCACAGGTGCTTCATATCCAGTGGCCTTGATGTGTCCAGTTCTGCAAGACCCCTTCCCAGTCCACTTCCCAGACTCCCCGAGCAGAGACCCAAGTTTCCTCCTGGAAGGGTCTGGCTCCCCCATTCTGGAGATCAGGCTCCTTGAAGGCAGGCATGGAGCCACTCACCTCGCTTCACCCCTTCAGGCCCCAGGAGGGAGTTGCGTATCCAGCAACCCCAGTGACTGACAATTTCTCAAGGAGTCTCACCAGAGAGACAGTTCAGATGGGCTTGCCTGTGGGGAAGCACGGAAGTAATCAGGCGCATAATCTTCATTACTTTCAAACGATTAGATGTGTAACACAGTAATTATTGAAATATTAATATTTTAGGTAAAGAAGCATAGTCCCCACTGCTATACTTTGGCATACAGCTTTCCTCTCTTTTTCGTACATACCCAGAGAGATTTAAAAAAAACAAAACAAAACTTAGAGACTACTGCCTGTTTAGTTTTTTCTCTTTACGGAGATATAAAACACATCATAAACATTTTTCCATATCAGTCATTGTTCTCTTGCAAAAATATTTTCAGTGACGGGTTAGGGCTCCATTGTATGCCTGCTTGCCATCTTTATCACGCACTCCCGATTGTTGGCTTTCAGTATATTTTTTAAAACTGTCTCACTATTCTAGATCGCTAGTAGGAAGCTGCAGCAGAGCAGAGGGAGCTCAGCCAGTTGCTCTGTGATGACCTAGAGGGGTGGAGTGGGGTGGGGGCAAGGAAGGCTAAGAGGGAGGAGATAGGTGTGTACATATAGCTGACTCACGCTCTAGTGCAACAGAGCTAACACAACATTGTAAAGCAATTGTGCTCCAACTTAAAGCTCTTTTTGAAAAACTGTCTCTCCATTCTAAAACACACCAAAACAAGTGTCCTCCTAGGTCTATCTTGGAAAATATCTTGAATTCTTTTTTGGGTAAATTCCTAGAAACTAAATTGTTGGGTTAGAGGGTAAGTACGTTTTAAAGGCTTCAGTGAGTGCTGCCAAATTGCCCTCCAGAAAGATTAGATCAGCGCGTCCTACCAGGAAATGAGAGTGGGAAAGACATCTATTTAGATACTAGCCGTGTTCTTGGCTCTCTCCTGTCTTAAAAAAAGTTTCCCTCCAGGAGTCTTGCAAGGTTAATGAATGTATTCATTTCTTGTGGGTAAATCATTTGTGAAATTGAGACATCACTTGGAATGCAGTGCTGTAACATCTGACGCTTGTGACAGGGACCCAGTAAACACTGGACAGGGGAAGTCAGGCACAAGAAACACATTAATAATACTTCTCCCGCAGACCTGGCCACACCCGGGAGGAGATTATAGTTGGATTTTCAGACTGCGTCAGTTTAGGGACCCCGCTGGGGATCTCCCAGATTTCTAAAATGTTTGTCCCACAAACTAACAAAGGATGATTCCAGCCCTGCAATGCACCGAGGCTAGGATCCTCTGACCGGATGGACGTGCCCGAGAGCATGGGGGGTCTACTTTTAGAACCCAAGGAAGGGGCATCTAAAGACGACAGACAGGGCTGTCCTAGGGAATGAGTACCCGGACAAATGTTGTTTTCAGGCTTCTGTCTATGTAAATAGTTTGAGTCACCCCAAATCAGTGGCCCAATTGCGTATAACCCTGCGAAAAAAAGGACCATACCAGAAGTGAAAATCATAACCAATATGAAATGTCTCCTCATATTTTTTAGGAGTTTGGGATTAACATATGCACACTACTATATATAAAATAGGTAAGCAACAAGAAACTGTGGTATATACCACAGAAAACTCTACTCAGTATCTTATAGCAACCTGTAATGGAAAACTCTCTGAAAAATCTTTTTCTGTCATTCATGAGAATTGGTAACAAACCATCAACAAGCCTAAGCTGAGACTGTTTTGTTTGTTTGGAGACTGTTGTTTTTAAATATATTTTGTCTTTTCCAGTTCCAAAAGGAAAATAACTAAAAAGAGACTTCCTCCAAGCCCTATGACCTTCACCCCAAATTCCAAGACTATTTGGTCCTTGCTCAAAGATGTCCACTTTGGAGAGAGACAGCAGATAGACTGTGTTAAAACAGGGACTGGCTCAAAGCTGTAAATTCCCAAGACCCTCGGGCCAGAGAAAGCGATTAGGAGTAGTACAGAAGAGTTACAGTCAAGAAGAAAGCAGACCCAATTTCATCAGAGTCACCATCACTTTCTCTTTTTTGACTCCCCTGTTGATGCAGACAGCTTGAAAGCTCTCTGATGGGAGGGAGTGGGTTCTGCATATCAGAGGGTCTCTCGTCACTGAGGAGCGGGGGAGAGGAGGACACCTGCCATCAATGCTTCCATGGGAGGAGAGGTACACACCTAGTCAATAGCTGCATCTTCAAGGGCTTGCTGAGCAACAAGCCAACTGGTCTACCTGGGACTCCCATCACAATTTCTCTATCACATGGAGACATTGTCTTCCCAAGATCTGCTGTCTCAGGTCTTATAAATGCCAGAATCTGAGACTGGGGAGCTGAGAAGGCTATAAGAGATCCAGATGATATAGTCAAACCCCTTTCTACCCACTCCCGTCTACAGATGGGAAGGCTTTGTCAAAGCTGCTTTCTCTCCTCACCTACAACTAAGCGCCAGGTCCTCACTTCTTCCTGGGGCCATTGTCCCAGTGGCCACCATGCCCTGCATGCTCCATCCTGGGCTCTGCACTAAGACCACTGCATGATAACTCTGGAAGGGGTAACAGCCTGCCTTTCACGCACTCAAGGAAACTGAAGCTTAATAACCGGAGCCCAGAGAGGTTACCCAAGTTGCCTGAGCCTACACAGCTGCTCACTGTCAGCTGGGATCTGAGCTTTCCTTGAGTGACATGTGTTTCCACCACACGATGGAGGTTGTTGAGGTGATAGACTCGGCACAGCAGGTTTCTAGAAGTCAGTCACTTGCTCTAGGGACAGACTGCACTCCCCTTGTGTCTAGCCCAAATCCCCTGAACCAAGGGAAAGCCATCTCTTTGCAGGTCTTTTGCTGACAAAAAAGGCGCATAAGTAAATTACACTGGCCGTGGGATGATTCCAAGTATGCCAGTGCACTCAAGCTTGGCCTCCAAGGTTTTGTTGACCCATACCTTCCATGCCATTTACACCTCTTCCAGCCAGGGTCAGAGTCAATGCTGGAGATCCATGGTGACTTGCCCTTACACACACAGGCCTCCAGTCCAAGTCCAGCAGATGAGAGAGCCCATAGTCATGGGAACACTGGGCTCTGCCTTCCCTCCCCTGGAGCCTGGGGACCCCTCCTCCATCCACAAAAGCTGACCCTCCTGGCTGATCCCTACCTTTTCCCTGAGGCATCAGATTTGCTCACTCTCCTTCCGTGGGCCCCACACCCAGGGGCTTCCCTCCTAACCTGAGCCCCATTCCATCAGCATGATGGGAACCAAGGCAGGATGGAGGTTTGACAGCACAGATTTTAGAGGCAGCAACCTGGGAGCTGCCAGACATTGACTCTGGGGACTTGCCCTCCCTGAGTCTGAGTGTGTGTCCCTGACCCCAGGAGGCTATTGTGATGGATAAAAGGAAAGAACACGTGTGACCATGCACTGGTCCGGGATAGGGACCCATCGCTTCAGATTCGTTTCCTTTACTGCATGTCCCAGGGGAACCCAGAGAACTGGGTGAAAGTATGAGTGCCTAGCACAGTTCCCAGGACCAGCAGACACTCAACAAACAGAGCCTCCCTTCTTCCTGCCATGCCTCATTCTCCACTTCGGTTTCCAGTTGAGGACGGTGCAGTGGAACCCTGTGCCCACGAACACAGCCACGAACACACAGTCTCAGAAGCCACGGTGGGAGTGGGCGTTAACAGCCGAGATCAGCTAGGTCAAGGCCACGCGGCTTCCTTGGGCCCCTTGCTGGTTGGGATTCAGGGCTCAATATGGCCCTGAGACAACCTGGCTCAAAGCATCTGAGCCGATGCTGTCAGTGCTTTGCATCTCCCCATCTTCCTTCCCCCCGGCCCCTTGAGTAGCCACCCAGATCTCCCTCCACTCCTCAGACTGCGCTTTAACTAGTAGCCATTCCATCCATTCCATAATCTGGTTCTCTTACTAAAAATAACATCCAGGCAGCAGGGTCCTTGAGAAAGGGGAGTTCTGGGTTAGAGTTCCCAGCTCTGGGTTAGGACCTCCTTCCCTGGTTGATCTAGGGCTCCCACAGGAGATGGCACGGCTGGGAGCCCCAACAAATCTCCCATGTCCAGGAGGGTTGGAGGGGTGGGCCATGCCATTAAAGGGGCTCCCTGGTGGGGTGACAGCAGAGTTTCAGCCCCTTCCGTGGTGCCAGCTCTCTATTATGGCTCGTTTCCATCTCCTTGCAGACAATTCTGACAAAAGGTCTTTCTGCTTTCACCCAGTCCCCCCACAACATAAAACCATTGACTGATATCAAAATGGTCATCTCGCTTGGGCTTTCATCATTTTTCAATTTTCCAAGTGGCTGCCTCCAGCACGCTGTGTTACAGAGGACAGAGCTGCACAAGGCGTCCAAGCAGCCGACTGCTCAGCCCCGAGGTCTGTCAGGGTCCCTCCTGGCCAAGTCCACTTTAGCTGTTAACAGGCTTCTTCTGGAACGCAGTTGACCGAAGGAGATCTGCGTACAGGTCCGGGAGTGGAAAGGACCCGGGTTTGCGTGCTGGCTCTGGCATTAGGGTGACCTCACCTCTTTTTTTGGTCATCTGTTTTGGCCTCAATTTTGCCATCTGTAAAATGGGGTTACAAAGTAAGGAAATGGGACACCTACCTCACCAACTCATGTGAGATACATACACCGTGCTCAGCCCAGCAGAACCGTGTCAGTGTTTTCATTACAATCAGTAATATACTCACTGTGAGTATTTTTTTTGAACAGGACTTGGGGGAAATTATTCTTTTCCTACTTGCACTCTGTTGCTGTTGTCCATTTGCTAAGTCACGTCCGACTCTTTGCAACCCCATGGACTACAGCACGCCAGGCTCTCCACCCTTTACTGTCTCCTGGAGTTTGCTCAGACTCATGTCCGTTGAGTTGGTGATGCCGTCCAACCATCTCATCCTCTGCCGCTCCCTACTCCTTCTGCCTTCGATCTTTCCCTGCATCAGGACTGGACTCTAAACAGGAAGCTACTCTCTGGGCTAAAGGGGGATCAACCGCTGAACCCCACTCCACCCTCCCATCTCTCACTGACATCACCTGGGGTCCCACAGGAAGGAGGGTGTTGAAGAGCGGTGCACACTGGGCAGGGAGTAATGGGGTCATAGCACCAGGCAGGACCAGGTGGAGTTAGGTCACCACTCAAATCTCTCTCTTCTTTGATGCCAATCTCCTCCCTCCAAGGAAAGGACCTCAAGCGTAACACAGGGGAGCGTGGGTAGAGTCGCATCTTCCCAAGCCAAGCGTGCCTGGGAAGTTAATGATCTTGGCTGTGGGCCTCAGGAACCCATGAAGATGGTCAGTGGACTAGGGACGGGATCCATCCGGTGGTATTGAGAAAGAACTCTGAGCGCAAGAGGAGCACTCCCAGGGAGCACCCGTGGCAGCTGGGGAGGAGATGGAGTGACTGCCCGCTGTGGTCCAGGCAGCGACCAGAGCCACGCCAGGGGAAGGAAGGAGAGGCAGCACCAAGGGACACGCAGTGGGAAGCAGCACAGGCCACGCTCAGCCCTGGAGGAGACTGACTCCAGCTCGCCAGTCAGGCCACCAGATCAAGGGTCATTGCCGCTGCACAGACAGGCCTCCACCTCCGCTCTCCACCTCCCCGTAGAGGCTGCCCGCCACACCACCCTGTGGGTGAGCCTGGAGCTGCCCTCGGGGACAGTGCCGGAATCGCTCCATCCGCTAATTCCAGCACTGCTTCCCAGGCCCTCCAGATGGAGCTGGCAATTTTAACGGAAAGAATTAGAGGTTGTACTGTGAGCCGTGCGGCCCAAACAGCTCCAGGCGCTGTTGACGTTACATCCTGGAACCCTTTGGAAAAGGAGCCAACAGATCCAGGCCTCGTAGCTAACAGAGTTTCCGCTTTGTCTCCTGCGCAGCAGACTGATGCCATTCCTGCTGGAGCAGGGGTCCATGGAGTCGGGCCCTGGCTTTAAACGCTCCGGCCTCTGGTGCGAACCTCGGCATCCTCATCTGTAAAATGGGATCTCTGGAGACACTTCATTGTGAATGATCCTGTAATTCTCACCAAATGGCGCCTGGACTCCACACCCTCATCCCCTGCCAGGCTTCCCCGGGGCAGTCAGAACTCCAAGGGGGCAGCAGGACTGCTCCAAACCCCAGCCACGTCTCCCACATCCCAGTGTGATCTATGGCTCTGGGGAAATGGAGCGTGGCTGGCAAAATGCTGCAGTCCCAGACCTGCTGCCACACTCCACACATCCGGGAAATGGACCGTGATACACGCAGTATCACATTTTAATGGTCTGCGGCATCAACGGCGGACGGAAGAATCACTGATGTTGCGGCCACAGATCAACTCCTTCTTTCCTGGTGTGATCCAGGCTTCCAGTTGAATGGGCTGGAGGCAGCTGCGCAGGGCTGGAGGGCAGCAGAGAGACTGTCGAGACAGTCCCGTTCTGAAGGTGGTCCTTGGTTTCCATGAAAACTTCGGGGGTTTTCCTTTTCCTACGATGTCTGTTAATAGGCAGGAATGTCTTGGCCTTTCGATCAAATTCAGCTCACTTTCCTTTCCTGGACTCCTTCAAAGTCTACCAGGAGACATCTTCACACCGTCAGTGCTTCCTGGGCCCAGAATTAATAACCCTCCATGAAACAGACAACATCTGATGACTGACATCTGCAGTATGTTAAGGGGCACCATTAAGTCTCTTAAAATTACAGCTCTTGGGTAGCCTTCTAAGGCCAGAAAGGAACCCAGAGTCCACCCACTCCTCCTGAGGTCCAGAGAGAAGAGGACACTCACTCATCACCTGAAGGTCAGTGTGACTGGGGCCAGAGCCCTGGAGATGTTACTGCCCCAAGAGCCCTCTTTCGTGGGCCACGCTTAGGACCAGACAGCCGTTCCAGGGCAGGGCCTTCACAGTGGATTGCTGGAAAGTGCTTAACAACCCGCTGGCTGAGAGGTCATTGACTGTAGCATTCATTTGCCAACCTCTGCAGTGGAAGTATTCCCACCACGGCCAATTTCAAGGTACCACCATGAGGTCCCTGGAGCAGGGCTGGGAAGAGATGCTAGAAGCTCACCATTACATAGCCTCTTCACCACACAGACACAAGATGTAAATAACCTCAAAAGCATAGATCAGAGTAAATAAATTGACAAGTAATGTCTTGACTACTTATTACCTTTGGTTTTAGTAGAATCTAATTATTTTACAGGCTTCCCTGGTGGCTCAGTGGTAAAGAATCTGCCTGTCAATGCAAACAACATGGGTTTGAACCCTGGGTCAGGAAGGTCCCCTGGAGAAAGAAATAGCAACCCACTCTAGCATTCTTGCCTGGACAATTCCATGGACAGCAGAGCTTGGCAGGCTATGGTCCATGGGGTCGCAAAAGAGTCAGACATCAGTTAGCGACTAAACAACAATTATTTCACACAATTTAAATTTTAACAATGACTGTGTTTAATAGTCAGCTCTCAAAATTCCTGAGATTTGACACTGGTTCTGATGAGGCAGTGTGGTTTTGCTACATTATACTACTGATCCCACAGCTGAAGGTCAATGACTATATGTCACCTTTATTAGTCTAAATATACCTAAGAAAGTTCTACTGCATTGCCCTTGATGTGCTCAGCTGCAGAGAGCCACTGACCAGAAGGAAATCTCTTTCTCCTGCCCAGTTGTTGGCAGAATCTTTTTCTTTTTTACTCTCATTAATCAGCTTAAGCAATTGCTCAGCTCAAATGCTATTATCTTTTTTGCTCCCTCCTCCAGTGAGATCTGGTCCCTGAACTCTCTGCTTAGTTCCCTGCAGGAAGGGAGATTTGAGCTCAAACCATTCGTCTTTAAGGCATAAGTGGCCCCTTCCATCTGATAAGGTAGTCTTCTGTCAAATAATGTCTCCATCCCACTGACCCAAGAGAACATGAAGCCTTCAGGTGGCACCTTCCACCTAGACTCTGTGTGTGTGTGTTAGTCCCTTAGTTGTGTCCCATTCTTTGCGATCTCATGGGCTGTAGCCCTCCAGGTTCCTCTGCCCATGAGATTCTCCAGGCAAGAATACTGGAGTGGATTGCCATTTCCTTCTCTAGGGGATCTTCCTGACCCAGGGATTGAGCCAGGATCTCCTGCATTGCAGGCAGATTCTTTACCATCTGAGCTATAGTCCAAAGACTCTCTTTGCTTGAGGGTAAAAGAGGAACCATGAGGTACCCTCCCTGAGCTTGGGAGAGGGTCTGACGGCTAGACTGGGACAGCATCCAAGATCGCCTCCAACGATTCCAGGCTCTTGGTAGTAATGCTGTGCCATTTCCTCCGTTTCTGAATAGCGTGGTTTCATAGGTATTATGAAAATGGCAGAGGAGAACCTCTGAGACCACATCACAGAAGCCATTGTGTTTCTGCCTTGCTTTTCCTCAGACCCCTCTCTGTGGGAGAAGCCAGCCTCCACGTCATGAGGGCATTCAAGCAGTCCTATGGAGACATCCATACAGTGAAGGACTGAGGCCTCCTCCCAGCAGCTGGCACCAGCTTGCCAGCAATCTGAGTGACCCATGTTAAAGTGGATGCCCAGCAGCCTCCAGGCAGTGTCCCATACTGCATGATGCTTTGGGAGGTAAATACAAAGTAGGTCAGTCCCTGCCCTCAAGAGGATACCTCCACAGGGCTGCTGTCAGTTAGGAGTATGATAGCTTAAACAAGGTAGTCTACATCTCAGTAAATAGGGTCAGAGATGGACAATTAGATCCATCACAACACTCTACTGGGTCAGTGACCCAGTCTCCTTCTCTCTTGTCACTCTGCCCTCATCAGCACGACCCTTCTACCTCTTGGTCCGAGATGGCTGCTTGAGCTCCAGCCATTACATCTCCTTTTATCCAGAATGAAGGAAGAGGGGATAAAGAAGGATACACCCTCTTCCATTAGAGATAGTGAACTGATGTTGCACACACCCCTTCTGCTTCTCTCCCACGGGCCAGAAGTTAGTCATAGGGCCAGTTTTTACCTAGGCAGTCTTGTGCCCATGTAAAACTTGGAGATTCAAGTGTTAAGAGAGGAGAGAATGGGTACTGATGGGCAATGAACAATTTCTTTCCTGGGGCCTGATGGAGGCCTCACAGTTCTCCAACGAAGAGATACTCTTACCTGATAGGTTTCTTTGCTACCCTTGACAGTTGGCTAAAGAGCCAGTGTTCTTTTCAAACCCTTCATCTAAAGAATAAGCCACTCTTATTCTCTGCCTACCACCCTATTTATGGGTAACTTTTTTTTGCAATACCAAGAGATACATGGAATCTCAGTTCCTCAGCCTCAGCTCCCTGCTTTGGAAGCACAGAGTCTTAACCACTGGACCTCCAGGGAAGTCCCTGGGTTATTTCTTAATTACCTGCCTTTTACACTGAACCTTAGAGTGTATAACAGCAGGGGCCTTACCTTTCTGGTCTTGCTTTGAATTCCCGGCTACTGAATATTTGCTGAGTGAATGAATGAAACAAGTACAGACCCTTTGACATGTCCCCGAGGTCAGAACAGGTTCACACAGGTGTCCCTGACTAGGAAACCACTATTCAAACATTTGCATACCTATGGCCCAAGATGAGACCATTTCTGAGGCACCTGCAAACCCCTCACCCAGAGGTATGTGCAAAAATGCTGCACCCACTTACATCTGCTTTGGCACAAACACATTCCCTGATTCCAAAGAACCACTCTATCTTGACAGCCACATAAAATTAACAGTAAGCCAGACATTCTTATGAAGCAAATGAAACAATGCAGAAAAGGTAACTGATTTTAGAGCTCTTTAACTTTCCCAGGAAACCCAAGTCTCTGCCTGCACAGCACCAAAGCCCCAGGTGAGACATGCAAAATGCAATCAATCACGTCAAACAACTGTCTGGGGGTTTTTTGGTTTTGTTTTTGCCAAGCTGATTTAGAGGTCACGCAGATGCTGACAAATCAGCGGTGTCTAAAGAGCTGTGAATACAAACCACATTGGAAACAGAGGAAAGGAACCCTGCGAGGTGTCTGTGCAAAGGGCCTGTGACGAGCAGGGGGATCAGAAGTTTAGCATCACCCACAGAAAAGCCAGCGATTCTCACGGAAACGTGTAGGAAGAGCTCTTCATCACAAAGGACAATGAGCAAAGGAAAAAAATAAAATTCATGGAAACAGAAAACATGAAGGAAAAAAATTCATTCCATTAGTCATCAATAGTTAGACTATTTTCATCTTTAAAAACTGGCAAATATTTTAAAAATAATAATATTCAGTGATGGCAAGTATGTGAGGATATGTTCAAAGCTCTCACTGATAATAGAGTACAAATTCAGACACATTTTTTCCCCAAACACTGCTTTTTTCCAAAGCAGTTTGGAAATGCACATCAAAAACCTCCAAACCATGTACAGTCCATTAATAGACTAATTCTACTTTTAACGATTTATCCTAAAAATACTAATTAACTTATTCAAAAAATAATTTTTGATTGTCTATCTGCCACTTCTAGATACTAAATATTTGTGAGTGAATAAAAAAGACAAATTGCCCAACCCTTGGATCTTATAATTTATTGAACAAATAGATAATAAACAAGTAAACAAACCAGTAAATAAATCAGTATAAATTATCATTGCTAAGAAGAATGTTGTATTCAGTGGTGTTGTAACAGAGTTCCTGATGAGAAGCTCACAAAAGTTCTTTCTGAGAGGGTGATATTTTAAGCCAGTCAAGGTTTGAAGGATGAAGAGTCAGCCATGGAAAAAGTGGGGAAGATATGTGAATATCCTGAGTTTGGAAAAGCCTTACAGGACTCAAGGATCCCAGAGAAGAGAATGGCAACCCACTCCAGAATTCTTGCATGGAGAATTCTATGGACTGAGGAGCCTGGTGGGCTACAGTCCATGAGGTCGCAAAGAGTCAAACACTACTGAGCGATTCACACTTACAGGACTCAAGGAACTCAAGGGGCCAGGACGGGAGGAATCTGGGGATTCAGAGGCAGCAGGACAGGAGTGAAACCTGGGAAGGGAAGCTTGACTGTCAGTTGGACTTCATGCCGCAGGCAATGGGGAGTGTTTGAAAGTTCTCGAGCAGCGGACTAACATAATCACGGTCATGCTCAGAAAGCTCGATCTAGGCCTTTTAAAAAATCAAAGAGGCAGAGAAAACCAGACTGGGAGTCAGAGACGTTCACTGCATGCTCACTGGCATCCGTGGCCAGAGGTCTATGCGAGGCAAACGGAAGAGGCATTCTGACGGTAGAACCGCATGATACGGCCACTGGTGGCAGTGGGTGGCCAAGGAACGGGAGGAGCTGGTGCTGTCCCCATGTCGGCAGCCTGGATTCCCAAGAGAATGGCTGGTCAGGGAAGAGCAAGAGAAAGCAGCAGGGTGAGGGGGTTTGTGGAGAAAGAGGAAGAATCACCATTTGGACCTCTTGAGTCCCAGCTCAAGTCCTTCCTTCCTGAGGCCCACACTCTCTGTGGCTCTGCAGACACGTGGGGCCTTCCATCCCCCAGCGCCCAGCCCACCACCCGCTCTGAGCCTTCATGGTTCAGTCCAACAGAAAGGCCAGGAATAAAGAAGGAGACCAAGCTCTTTCCCTCCCCGCTCACTCCTTCGTGTTCATGACCTCAGTGACAAACTTCATCAAGGTCACATATTTTCCTGAGGATATTTTTTTTCTGGTAAATATTCATATTGAGAGCCCTGCTCCTATTATTTTTTTTCCCCCCAGATCAGGAAGAACAACTTCTAGAAGTTTACATCAAAGCACTCTTTTCCTGAGACACTACAGAACCTCTCAAGGCCTTTCCTGGGAAACTCAGCTTGATGTGGCATTTCTTGCAAAGGCTCACCTCACACTTGCTAGCAGTCCTTTCTTGGAATTAACGCCCTCACCAGCAACAAAATCATCTTTTTTTGAAAAGATGCTGGTGGGGACTTTCCTCCGGGAAGAGCCGAGCCAGGAGGAGGGGTCCCAGAGTCAGAGGTAGCCGCCCCCCCCAGGCACCCCACCCCACCATCCCTCCTTTTCACTCCCGAGTCTGTGGAGATGAAGCTCTGCTGCCAGGCCTAATTGCCTGCCTCTGTCTCTCCTCACAGAGAACAGGGTGTTTTCAAGCAATGCTCACCTCCCTGGAAATCTTGTGTGGGCCCGAGGAGGCGATTGTAATATATGCAAGCCCACTGCCGAGAATAGCAATGAAGGGATTGTGTTCCATGGCCGGGCTCCCATTAAGCACGCCTCGGAAAACAAACACCTCTCCTCGGAATGGAGACACAGGTGGCAACCAAACACAGGATCCTCAAGCGCCTTCACTGTGAGGTGACGGACTCTGGAAAACACGACTGCGTCGATTCGGGCCACTTTCAGTAATGAAAACTTTTCCCCATAGAGGAAAATTGTTCTGAATGAGCCAACTCAATAACTCAATTTTGAAACTGCCTTTCTTAAGTCCTATTGAAACGGGAGGTACAAGGACTGCACAATAAATCCATTTATGAAAATACAGTTTCCTGTAAGCTGTTCTAAACAAGGGTCTTTTAAGACCATTGTAGAGTCGGGAGGAGAAATGATTCCCCCTTCCATTTGGGATTTGTTGGTTGTTTTTTTTTTTCCCGGTGATTTTAAATCTTGGGGGTGGATAGAGAGGGAGAAAACGAGATGTTTACAACATATTGGGGAACAGGTTTTTAATACAGTGAAGCCCTTCCTGTCAGAAACCCAGGCGACTGCAGGAAGATTTCATTAACTCCAGATTTCACACCGCCTCGTGTCTGTTTCGGAGCTGCTAAGGATGCCCACTTAGAGAAAGGAAATCTCCCCACTCCAGCTGCTGAGGGAGCTGACAAGTCTTTAATAGAATTCTTTTCCATAGAAAGAGCTACAGGCTTCCCCGACCGAGGTCTAGCAGCGGATATCACTCCAGAACCACATGAAAAGAGATCAAAATGTGCTGCCTTCTGGGGAGTACCCTCAAGCAGTGGAGACAGCTCTGTTTTCCTTTCCTTTTTTTTTAATTATGAAATCTTTCAAACATATAAGAAAGCATAGAGAAATAATATAACAGCTAATTCTCCTCCACCAAGATCAAACGTTTGCCGTAATTCAGACCTCTGTCTCTCCCCACCCCTTTCTATCTACCAACCTCCCCCCACCCTGCGCCGGTAGCTCAGTCAGTAAAGAACCCACCCACAATGTGGGAGACCTGAGCTTGATCCCTGGGTCAGGAAGATTCCCTGGAGGAGGGCATGGCAGCCCACTCCAGTATCCTGGCCTGGAGAATCCCCACGGACAGAGGAGCCTGGCGGGCCACAGACCATGGGGTCACAAAGGGTCAGACACGCCTAAGCACAGCACCATCACATTAATATGAATCCGTAAACCAGATAGACTGTTCTGTGTGTTCCTAAAATTTCATTTGAATACTAACCATTCTGTGCGTATCCTCTTCAAGTTTTTTCCCTCAAAATGCTATTTTGGATGAAGAGATATGGTCTTGACTGAAAAGACTCATCACCGTAAAGACGTCCATTCTGCCTCCGTTCATTTAACAGATTTAATGAACTTTCAAGTTTAAAAATACCACCAGCCTTCTTTTTCCTCTGGAGTGAAACAAGTTGCTTAAAAAGTTTATGCTTAAGAGCAAAAAAGCAAAGCAAGCCAGGAGAACCCAGAAGAAGAAGAGCCATATGGTGGGAGAGCTCCTCACCATCAACATACACTATAATGCCTGTAATTAGGAGTTTGGTGTTGGCACAGGAATAAACAGATAGACCGACCGGATCAAAAGAAAATTCAGAAATAGACCCAGCTACGTCTGGAAAGTTATTCCATGAGAAAGGCAGCTTCCACACAAATCTGTGTGGAAAGTTGATTTTTTTTTTTCCAAATGAGTGGTCTGGAGATAATTGGATGGCCATATGGAAAAAGTCAAACCTGGAGCTCATACCACACATTGGGGTAAAATCCAAAATGGATCAGACATTTAAATAGAAAAACTGAAGCCCTAAGGCAGTAGAGGGAAACATGGGTATGAAGGGTCTATACAACCTGGGTATAGAAAAGAGCTGCTTAACCAGAAGCAATAAGGAAAAAAGACTATGGTATTTGAGCACATTAAAATAAAACCTTTGGCAAGGCCAAACCACCACAAGTAAAGTCGGTGGAGAGCCCTGGGTTCAGGGTGAGTCTGGATCGCCTCTAGATCAATGGGCAGATGGATTCACTCTCAACCCTGGAGGCCATGAAAGTGACATAGCTGAGCCCATGCGTCCAGGGCTCCAGCTACCTGTGTTTGAATCTGGCTCTGCCAGTTGTCATGTGACCTTGGGGAAATTGTATTCTCATGTATAATGAAAGGATTATGAAAGTGAAGTGAAAGTGTTTGTCACTCAGTCATGTCCGGCTCTTTGAGACCCCAGGGACTGTAGCCCGCCAGGTTCATCCGTCCATGGACTTCTCCAGGCAAGAATAATGGAGTGGGTAGCCATTCCCTTCTCCAAGGGATCTTCCTGACTCAGTGATTGAACCTGAGTCTCCTGCATTGCAGGCAGATTCTTTCCTGTCTGAGCCAGTAGAGAAGCCCAAAGGGATAATACCTGTACCTAGTTTTGGGGTCATGAGGAGGAACAAATTAGTTTCTACATATAAAATGCTTGTACAAAAAAAAAAAAAAAATGCTTGTACAAAGCTCAGAACATTCTAGAGACTCAATGTTAGCTGTCACTTCCTGAGGCCCAGGGCTTGTTACAAACCCAAAGCTCAGGCAGGAAGCTTTGTTGTTCAATCACTAAGTCCTGTCCAGCTCTTGTGACCCCAGGGACTGCAGCATGCCGGGCTTCCCTGTCCTCCTGTATCTCCCCGAGTTTCCTCAAATCCATGTCCACTGAGTCAGTGAAGCCATCCAACCATCTCATCCTCTGTTGCTCCCTTCTCCTCTGGCCCTCAGTCTTTGTCAGCATCAGGATCTTTTCCAATGAGTCAGCTCTTTGCATCAGGTGGCCAAAATATTGGAGCTTCATCTTCAGCATTCCATCCAATGAATATTCAGGGTTGATTTCCTTTAGGATTGACTAAACTGATCTCCTTGCTGTCCAAAGGAATTTCAAGAGGCTTCTCCAGCACCACAATTTGAAAGCATCAGTTCTTCAGCACTCAGTCTTCTTTACAGGCAGCAAGCTGGCTGTAGGGTTTTCCCCCCAGCCTTCCCTTACAAGCTGGGAAACCCACGCCACTCCCCATTTTAAGCAGCAAGCCAGGTTCTGCCTTCTCCACCTCACAAAGACTTCTTGTGTTTCTTTTTGACCCAGAGGAAACAAACTCTCGGCTGCCACTACCATCAAGCTGAGGTTTTCTGACATTTTGACAAGTCCTGCTATTGTTTATTGGTGTTTTCTTTTCCCTTTTTAATGACTGTATCTTGCCATACATTGCTCTATTTTGCTAGGTTGTTGTTTTTGGTTTTTTGTTTTTTGTTTTTTTGCTTTTCTAATGACTCACCGTTGGTTTTGCTGGTCCATTGCATTATTTATTATTTCTTCATTTCATTCATTTCGGTGCATTATTTCGTCTTTTCTTCCTACATCCTTTGGAGTTGCTCTGCTTTGTTAGTCTTCTGCTCTCTTGAGTTTGACTCCTAGATCTTTTATTTTTAGTCATTCTGCACTTAAGACCACATATTTCTCTTAAACCCTTGCTTTAGTCAAATCCCATGTTCTGATGGGTTGTGACATCCATTACTACCACTTGCTGGTAACTAGCACCTCCCACCCACAAGAGGAGTGTATTTCTTCTCTCTCTTCAAATTCAGCCTGGCCGTGTAGAAATGTGAGTATAAGTGACCAATGCTACTTATTCTTAGGTGGAAGCATTTATTGTTGATTCAAGACTCCCCAGGGAGTGACTTTCCTGGCAGACCAGTGGTTAAGAATCTGCTTTGGAATGCAGAGGATGCAGATTCAATCCCTGACTGGAGAACTGAGATCCCACACACAGTGGAACAATCAAACTCTCACACCACAACTAGAAGAAAGCCCCAGTGAGTCAGCAGTAAAGAACCTGCCTGCAATGCAGGAGACGAAGGAGACGCTCCCTGGATCAGGAAGATCCCTTGGCAGAGAAAATGGCAACCCACCCCAGTATTCTTGCCTGGAAAATCCCACGGACAGAGGAGCCTGGCGGGCTAGAGTCCAGAGGGCTGCAAACAGCTGGATACAGCTGAGTACATCCTTGTGCCACTAGAGAGTCCATGAGCCATGATAAAAGATCAACATGATGCAGCTAAGACGCTATAGAGCCAAATAAATAAAGACCCTGAGGGCTACCCTCCTTGAGCCACAGGAACTGGTGCCGGATGATTGAGTCTCCATCAGCCTCAGCTCTGAGTGAAGAGGATGTGGAACAGAACATCTTTCTGGCCAAGGATAGACATGTAATACAGCAAGGAGAAACAAACCTTAGGTGTGTAAACCACTAAGACTTGGGGCATGTTTGTTATCTCAGCATAACCTAGCCTAGACTGACTGATAACACATAGTATTTTCATTATTGTTCAGTTTTTACATTTCCATTATAATTTCTTCTGTGATTGTGAATTATCCACTTAATATTTTTTATTTCAAAGTGTATAGAAAGTTTTGCTCTTTAATTTTATCATATCTGGTCAGAGAACATAATTTCTCTATGATATAATGATTCAGTACCTGTTGAGATGTAGTCTATAGCCCAGTATAATCAGTTTGGGTAAATACTAATCATGTGTTTGGGAAAACATGTGTTTTTTAATTGGCAGATACTGGGGTTCTGTATTTTTTATTAGATCCATCTGTTCCCTGTATGGTTCAACTTTTCTACAATCTCGTTACTTTTTTGTTTGTTCTATCTATCTATTGCTGAGAGAAACAAGTTAAAATCTGCTGCAATTGTAGGCTTGTCAGTTCTTCTTTGCTCTTCAGTTAAGGCATGCTTACTATCTACTTGTGCTCCCTCTGGCCTCCAATCCCAGAATTCTGGGGAAGGGTAACTGAGGATCACTCAGTCTCACTCTCTAGCAGCTCCAGTAACCCAGGGATGTCTTGCTGAGTCACGGACTTCTAACAGTATTTATGAAAGCCAGGAGCCCTCTACCTACATGTGTATCTGTAATTTCAGAGGTGCCTTTCCCTGAATGAAACCTTGACATCCCAGAGTGGAAATTTGGTGATCATCACTTTTGAACCAAAAATGCAACTGAAAAGAAAAGGCTTTCAGTCTGGACCACATAGTCACCGCATTGAACCGGGAGGGCAGATCCGTGCACAGCAAGTTCACCCTCTCTTCCATTCAGACTCTGTCTCCAACTTCCATCATCTGTCTGGGCCTTCCTGGGCACAGACAGGGGTCAGTGTGCATTTGAGCAGCCCTGATATTGAAGATGGGAAGAAGTTTGAGGATCCCTTCTTGGGAGTGGGAACCAGCAAAAGCAGGGAAGCTTTCCCAGGAATCTAATGTTGAGGGTGCTGGTGGGGGTGGCAAGGAGAAGAGTGTTTGTCATGGTCATGGGGAGGGCAATGACCAATGATGGAGGCCAAGGAGGACAGGGTGGGGGGTCTGAGTGGGCACGTGCAGAGGAGAGAACCCTGGAGACAGATTGGGTGGGAGGGTTCGATTGCTGCTCTGAGAAGTTCACTCTTAATCCTAAAGGAAATGGGGTACCACTGGAAGCTTTGGGAGGAGACCCACAGACAGAATGAAGTAGAACACTCAAGTCTGTAGACCAAAGGAGGTGTGAATGTGAAGTGAGTGTATGGACACAGGATGCTATCAAGAATGACTGGGCAGGACTCCATGCATCCAAGGATTTGGGGAGGGAGGGGTAGAGATGGGTGTTTACAGTCGGCACACGGGTGCCTGCACGTGAATGTATGTTGTAATTATCAGATCACAGTTACCTTCAGGCTTTCAGCTCCCTGCATAACAGCTTGCCAAGCAACTTATTCCTGAAATTGTATGTGGAGCACATTATTATTCATATTTTATAGATGAGATGGCTGAGGGAGTAAGAATTTAGCATCAATTTCCTGCATCCAACAGCTCAAAGTAACACCGTACTTAGGAGACCAGGATCTGGCTTTGAAGATCAGCCCTATAAGTGCTTGCTATGTGACCTTGAGTAACTTACTCAACCTCTCAGCTTCTATCTGAGGGGACCAAATTGAAATAACATGTGTAAAATGCTCAGCAAGCACCAGACACATAGTAAGCTTTCAGAAACTATTAGCTGCTGTCGTTCCTATTATCATTTTATCGATATTATTCATGTTGATGTACACACTGCTATGTTTCAAATGTATAACCAACAAGGACCTACTGCATAGCACAGGAAACTCTGCTTAATGTTATGTGGCAGCCTGGATGGGAGGGGAGTTTGGGGGAGAATGGATACATGTATATGTAAGATTGAGTATGTGTGTGTGTGTATATATATTATTTGTTGTCCACCTGAAACTATCACACCATTGTTAATCTGCTATGCCCCAATATAAAATACAAAGGTAAAAAAATATTATTCCAGCTGAATAAAGACTACAAAACCCAGGTCAGAGCTTTGGCTCTGCTGCTGATTAATTTCAGAAATCCTTGGGCTCCTTGACCACTGCTCTCCCATCTCACAGTTACTGATGTAATTTGGGGATCGCTGAACTGTAGGGGCCATTAAACCCTGTAAAGCTAAATCTAGTTTAACATCTCACTCCCTATCTCCCTGCAGCCAGCAACACTGACTGTTTCCGCCCCAAGATGGAATCAGGAGCAGATTCTTCAAACAACTTTCCTGTTTGCACCAGGAAGAAGCCAGACACATCTCATGATGCGTCTCAAGAGCCAGGGTTTGGGGTTTTGTTGGATGCCAACCTTCCTCCATCAGGGATCCCTTCTGTTCAAGCTGATGCAGATTCCAGACTTTAAATAGAAGCGATAAATTATTGACTGTTGTGGTGATTGATTCTCAGACTGTCTGCTGATCACCAAATTGCTCCGATCGTCTCCAGAGCGAAGATTCCATAAGTCATTAGCGTGAGCCCACTGACATCCGTCATGTTAACTATGCGGCTGCCAGCACTCCTTGACACTAATTACCTTTCCTGACTAATTCTGAACATGAAATTTCACTAATGACTGAGACCTACTGTAAAAGGCCCATTTTCTCCATGAGTTCTGTAATCTATGGCACCTTCATGCCCACAATGTAATTATTAACATTGCACCCGATTCTGCCTCCTCATCAGCGAGTGTTGGCAGCCTGTAAGCAGAAAACTCTTCATTCCAATGTCCTTGACATAAACATGACTCTATCTCGAGAGTTCCCTGAGAGTGAGTTTCTAGAGAAATGGAGTCTAAGTGGAAAAATATCTAACTCCTAAAGATAGTGGTGACTCAGATGGCAAAGAATTCACTTGCAATGCAGGTGACCCGGCTTCAATCCCTGGTTTGAGAAGATCTCCTGGAGAAGATAATGGCAACCTACTTCAGTATTCTTGCCTGGAAAATCTCATGGACTGCTACTGCTGCTACCGCTAAGTCACTTCAGTCGTGTCCGACTCTGTGCGACCCCATAGACAGCAGTCCACCAGGCTCCCTGATCCCTAGGATTCTCCAGACAAGAACACTGGAGTGGGTTGCCATTTTCTTCTCCAATGCATGAAAGTGAAAAATGAAAGTGAAGTCGCTCAGTCGTGTCTGACTCTTAGCGACACCATGGACTGTAGCCTACCAGGCTCCTCTGTCCATGGGATTTTCCAGGCAAGAGTACTGGAGTGGGGTGCCATTGCCTTCTCCAATCTCATGGACAGAGGAGCCTAACAGGCTACAGTCCATGAGCTCCCAAAAGAGTCGACTTAGCAACTAAACAGCAACAAAAAAGATAATCACATGGGCCAAGTCAATGGCCCTGCCTGACTGTTTATCAACATGTTAGACTGGATGAGATGGCCTCGGGGTCTCTTTCTGCCTGAGTTTATAGGTTAGTTCGGTGTCACTTTGAGGGATCTGCCTCTATCATCACTGTCTGTGGGACCTTGAGCAGTTCTGTTGTCCTCCTTTTTAGTAGCAGTTAAAGCTTCTTTTTAGGTACATGTTTGTTAGGCACCTAATGAGTCAGGTGGGCTTCCCAGGTAGCGCTAGTGGTGAAGAACCCGCTTGCCAGTGCCCAAGATGTAAGAGATGCAGGTTTGATCCCTGGGTCGGGAAGATCCCCTGGAGAAGGACATGGCAACCCACTCCAGTATTCTTGCCTGGAGAATCCCATGGACAGAGGACCCTAGCAGGCTACAGTCCGTGGTGTCACAAAGAGTCAGACACGACTGAAGCAAGTTAGCACACACGTATGCACACAGTGAGCCAGGCACCAGAGTCACAGATGGGCCAATTCACTCCCCACTCCACAGAGGCTCAGAGGCCAGGGAGTCAGGGAGGCAGGCTCCAGCAGTGGGAGGCTTGGAGAATGCTGATATTCTCCACCGAGGCAAGGGGTGCAGGGCGTGGGGTTGGATGCAAGGGTCATTTAGCGCTATTTTGAACCCCCTGCATCAGCGCACACCCAAACACAGGAGGTATCCTTGTCTCACTCAGTTCCCCAGTGCCTTCCATTTGAATGTGGAGTCAGGATTGCATTGACATTGATTCTAGAATAGAATTTCTAGAGTCGGCAGAAGGGGACCTTGTTTAATCCACTCAAAATCAACAGCCCAACAGGAAATGAAGGTCAAGGGCAGATACAGTCCCCTGGAGAAAACTCAGATTGGTTTTCTGTTGTAGGCAAAATGGGGGTGAGATATTTCCTAATGTAGTTACAAATGCAAAAGTCTGAATGGTAACAAAATTATGAAAACAGCATTCTACACAATGGAAAATAGAGATCTGTGGTTGAGATTTGCCTAAGCTTGGAAGAAAATGACCTAAATTTGAAGCATAGTAAGTACTCAACCAGTGAACTTGGTGTCTCTAGATTTATCCTGCTCAAGGTGTGGTCTGCAGACCAGTAGCTTCAGCACCTCCTGGAAGCCTGTTAGAAATGCAGAGTCCCAGGCCCCACCCCAGACCTACAACATCAACATCTGCCTCTTTAAGAAGCTCCCCAGATGATTTGCATTAACATTTAGTCCTGGGTCCTGGTGGACTGGAGTAGGAAGATTTGCATGACTCAGTTAGGATTTTGGGACCTTTGGAGAACTAGTGATGTGTGACTTCCTAGCTCATTACTCTTAGAAGTTAGTGATACATTCGTTATGGTCATAATTTTTGAACTCAGCTTGTAGGCATTCTGGAATCGTTAGCAAAGAGTGGGAGGTGGTCTAGCGGCAATGTTGGGAGCTGACCCAGCCACGGAGGTGGACACCGAGGGTCAGTCTGCAATATATGATGGACATGATAAGCTCAGGCTTGGTTGGGCTGGCATCAGTTCTTGGGTTGAGTTTCCAGACTCTGGGAGAAGGTCTAGTATTGATCCAGCTGTTGCGTGTTGCTACACCTTCTTTCTTCTCCCACACAGAAGAATGAGGGAGAGAGAACTAGTTGCTGCAAATCCTTGTGCAATGACCACGTGAAGACCCCCAGGCCACCAAAGTAACCAGGAGGGGCTCGTTTAATCTCCTCTTTTAGCGTCAGAAAACCTTGAAACCATATTGACATCAGCTACAACCAGCCGGAAGCCTGGCTAGGACTGGACATATAGGCACTCTTTAAGGTGAAATCCCCCTTCCCTCATCTTTCCTGGGCAAAGACCAACACCCCTTTGTCCTCCTCTCTCCCGACAAATTGATCAAATATGCCACTTACATACCCAACAAGCTCTGAAATAGGAAACACATTTGTGGCTGCAATTGTCACTTATTCATTCAATTCCGCAAATATTTGTGGACAGCTGGAAGGAATCGTCATAATAGAGGTCATGGCTGTAGTCACTGCCACATGTTGAGCATTTGCTCTGTCCTTCATCCCAGCTCTCCGAGTGGTCTTTCAGAATTGGGGGTGGGGGGTGGTCTGAACCCTAACACTCACCGCCTCAGGTTCCTACCAAAGGCACAACCCATGGGAGAATGCATTGGAAAGGACTCACACTGCCAAATGAATATTGATCTTTTCAATAGCTGGACAAGCACCCTACAGCCCCAGGTACAGAGCTCCCTGGGAGGGATGAGCTGAGGCCTGGGGTTGGGGCCTGGAACAGGATTCCTGCAGGGTACTCCTTCAGGACTAGAGTGGCCGGGACCATGGGGCTGACCCTGAGCACACTGATTTGGCAGGCCCAAGGGTGAAGATGACCGGCTTGCCAACCCACCTGGCTACAGGTGGAGCAGAGTGCGGTTGTGACCTGTACTACCTTTCAAGAGAATGACTGTGCCTGCCAGTGAAATCCAAAGATAGCCAATGGCTTCCAAGCAAACCAGCAACTTCTCACCTTCAAGGAGACAGGCATATGTGGATGGGCAGCAGGAAGGACAGAATCCTTCCATTGTGTCCCCAGCTCTTTGGGAAAAGATTAAAATATGTTGGGATGAGGGACTTCCTTGGTGATCCAGTGGTTAAGACTCCGTACTTCCACTGCAGGGGGTGAGGATTCAGTCCTTCATCAGGGAACTAAGATCTTCATGCCAAGGTCTTAGTTGTTTTTTTTTTTGTTTTTTTTTTGTTTTTTAAAAAAAACTGCATGACTGGATTTTTAAAAAAAAAAAAAAAAAAAAGCCCATGGAAATTGAAGAGGCTTGAACAGAGTAGGTGGACCAAGAACAGGGTGATGGTCACTCTTCATGTTCGGCTGGGAGGAGAAACCTTGGTGATAGCAGTGATCTGGGGCTCTTTCCCCAGGAGATCCAGGAGAAGATACCAGAGTTCTGCTTTGCCTGCAAGAAGAAAGACCCTGGTGGTACCGGGGGCTTCTAGAGATGTTGGAAAACCTGGCAGAGCAGGGAGCCAGGGGACGAAGTCCAGAAACACTGTGTGAGTTTCCTGGGGCTGCTGCTGCCACATTCCTTCACTCGTGGCCACATCACTCGCATCCCTGCCTCTGTGGTCACGTGATCTTCTCTTCTGGCCTCACACACACTTTGTCTCTCTTAGGATGGCGGTGTGGTGGTGGTCTAGTCACGAGGTTACATCTGACTCCTGTGGTCCCATGGACTGCAGCCCGCCAGGCTCCTCTGTCCATGGGATTCTCCAGGCAAGAATTCTGGAGCGGGTTGCCATGCCCTCCTCCAGGGGATCTTCCCAACCCAGGGATCAAACCTGTGTCTCTTACACTGCAGGAAGATTCTTTACTGACTGAGCTATGAGGGAAGATCCCTGGGTTGGGAAGATCCCCTGGAGAAGGGAAAGGTACCCACTCCAGTATTCTGGCCAGGAGAATTCCATGGAATGTACGGTCCGTGGAGTCACAAAGAGTCAGACATGACTGAGCAACTTTCACTTTCACTTAGAAGGCTACTGTGATGGCAAGTAGGGTCCTCTACAATAATCCAGGGTAATTTCCCCATCCTTAGATCCTTAACTTAATCACATCTGTAAAAGAAATTTCTCCAGGTAACATTTAAAGGTTCCAGGCCTTAGGATCTGGATATTAAGAGATCTTTAGGGACCGTTTTCAGCCTCCACATCCATAGATCTTGGATCTAGAGAAAGACCTTTCCAGCATCCAGAAGTCCAAGGTCAGAATGAGCTGCTTCAGAGCAGTAAGCCCCTGCGGGGATGCAGTCAGAGACCCACCTGAAGCAAGTTCAGTACATGAAGAGCTAAAGAGAATGAAAAGTTGGAGAATGAAGGCCCCCAGAAGCCATGGCTGATGATAGTTGGAGGCTAAGTATTCCAGCGCCCACGCCCCTCTGGGATAACTCTGAACTATGTTCTGTACTAGAGAAGGAAATGGCAACCCACTCCAGTATTCTTGTCTGGAGAATTCCATGGACAGAGGAGCCTGGCGGACTGCAGTCCATGGGGTCACAGAGAGTCGGACACAACTGAGTGACTAGCACACACACACACATTCTGTACAGATAGTTCCTCAGTGGGAATGGGCTCTAAGCTGGGAACCGGCTTCATACAGCTCATCTTTCGTGGGCTCTGTACCTTTCCTCTCTCACCCACTTCGGGTGTTCCCTAAGATCACCTCCCAGATAAACAGCTTACTAGGATCTGCTTCTGGAGGGTGTCAGCCCATGACAGTCTGTGTAAGAAATGGCCTTAGGAAGGAAACTCTTAGGATGGAATTCTGAACTTCAATTATTCCCCAGCCCGATAGCAAAAGGGCACCTCTGTGAGGGATCAGATGAACCCTGCTGTGCTGTGGGTCACAATTGCAAAGACTTTTGTGCATGAATGCTTAGTCACTCAGTCATGTTGGACTCTTTGTGACCTCATGGACTGTAGCCCACCAGGCTCCCCTGCCCATAGGGATTCTCCAGGCAAGAATACTGGAGTGGGTTGCCATGCCCTCCTCCTAGGGATCTTCCCAACTCAGGGATTGAACTCAGGTCTCTCCTGCATTGCAGGTGGATTCTTTACCATCTTTACCCTGGGCCACCAGGGAAGCCCAAGAATACTGCAGTGGGTAGCCTATCCCTTCTCCAGGGGATCTTCCCGACCCAGGAATCGGACCAGGGTCTCCTGCATTGCAGGTGATTCTTTACCAGCTGAGCTACGAGGTAAGTAATTAGGGAGAAGATATAGGTGAAAGGGGATGCGCTACTATTCGCTAATCATTATTATTATTATTGCTAATTTATTAATAGCAATTTATTTATAACCAACTACAACAGTTATTAAATAATTGCATAACAATAGTACTGATTGAATATTATAATAAGAATATTACTATGTGGTTATTATATAGTATATAGTAACATACTTTATTATTTGTTTCTTATTCATTTTAGTTATTATTATTACTATTCTGATATGTATAACTATATATATAGTTATATTTATTATGTTATAATCACTGATGCTTCTGAATTGTGATGTCTCAATGGCCTGGAGCCTCATCATGAGATTCGTTAGCAAGGCCAGTAAAGTAGGAGCAGCTGGATATGAAGGGCTGTGTAATCCCCGCTTTCTCAGGGGCTGCGATTTAGCTCAAGTCCCTTCATTCCGAGAGTAAACCACAAGCGGCCATCCCCCGCCTCCGCTCGCCAGGAGTGGATCAGCAGTGGCCACCCTAGGGCCAGCCTGGGCGCCATCCCGAGGTCGCTCCTGCCAGGGAATCAGCAGGTCTGTTTGATGAGTTTTGAGGTTGTTCCGGGTGACGATCTACCCCCGCATTCCCAGATCTTAAACATCCTTAGATCTGCCTCCAGTTCAGTCCTGAGGGGATGACCCCCAGTTTGAGACTCACCTTCATTAGCCACCGAAACCTACTGAAGGTGAGCTGCCAGCAGCGCAATAAAACCCATGGTTGGCTGTGAAATTAATGAATTTCCCCCCTAACCCTCCTGTGTGCATAATCTACCCAGTCGGGAAACAATCAGGAGCCCAGAGGAAACCCGATTGCAGTAAACACCCAGGGTGGATCAAGAATCCTGCCTCTCTCTGGATGAACACATTTGTAAAAACCTACATTTTAAAACCAAAACCGTGCAGAACAGGACTGTACCTTCCCAGAGAAGCCGAGAGCCTGAGATGAACCACGCAGGGCCTCACTGATGGGACCAGGACAGGACACGAGTAGGCAGGACTATGCCATGTGACGACCTGAGACCAGGTGGACGCTCTGACCTTTGCCCCTTCTCACTCCACCCACCGGGCCGGCTGCAGCCCGTTTCTGCCCAGGGGTCTCTGTGTGTGTGTCTCTCTCCGCGGGCCCCTCCTGCTTTCTCTCCCTCCACTTCTCCACTGCTCCCCACCTCCCCATCTCCCTGCCTCATAAAATTCCTCACTATTTCCTCATGGATTAACTCAGAAATAACACCGACTATAACATAGCCCAGGAAACCGATCCTTGATGGAAACCGTGGCCACTTGCAGTGGCAGAAGCTGCAATTAGTCAAGTCTGAGATGGATTTTTTTTTTTTTTGAAACCTGATTTATGAAGCAAATCTCCACTGTGAAATTCTAAATGCAAAAGAATTGATCTTTAACAAAATAATTCCAGCAAAATGGAAACGGAAACAACAGAAATGGCTTAACTGAGCTGTATAGAAAATTGACATAGGGATTAAATTGGCTTAATGGAGTTCTCTGTGGAATTCTGGTAGTTTCTAGATGAACACTCATCACTGTTGGGTAATTCTGATTAAAATGCTTACGTTAGAAATGTCTTTGGGGTCAAAATGTCCACAGGAGCAAAAGATTTGGGTCAAAATGTCCCCTGGCCCTGACCAAGGGGTTGGGGTTTTATCAGCAGCCCCCGCAGAAGTAGGGGGTGGGAAAAACCAGTGTCCCCAAAGGCAGAGCAGTGGGGGGTGGTGATAGTCCTAGAAAAACACTGTGGAGGAGGGAGTGGGAGGATACTACGCAGACACACCAAACATAGGTCTTCTCTGCAGGCCCCTCCGGAGGCCGGAACGTGGGCTGGTTCCCGCAGGCCGCCCAGCCCAGGGCCAAGCCCAGATCCCAGCAGAGCCGGCCCTGTGCCTGACCCCTATGGCCCGTGCCACCCACTACCACATGGATGCCTGAAGCCCCCCACAGAAGTCCTTTCTCCTCCCCTTCGGGTCCTCTGAGGGTCCCGGTCAAGATCAGAAAATACAAGTGCTCAGCAAAATCTATTTTTTCCTAAATGGCATTTATTGCTTCAGCCTTTCTGACCTCAAATACAATGCAGCCCAAGGCAGAAGTTTGGGAAAACACGGAAAAGCCAAACGGAAAGGCATGGGCTCCAATGTCACAACTAAAGGCGTCCTCTGCGGACCGTCTGGGATGTGGGGCTGCCTGAGCGCTCAGAGAGGGGCAGGCCGGCCAGCCTGAGAGCACATGGGGACCAGAGAGCCCAGGGCAGAGCGGGGCTCCCAGCCAGGCCCCACGTGCTGTGAGGGCCTTTGGCACCAGGAGAGGGGGCTTCAGAGGCAGACTGTCTCCTGATTCTTCCGCATCACGACTCTCTGAGCCTCACTGCCCTCGTAGGAGATAGGAGAGGAATCATCTGACTGCTGTCGCTCCCATTTTACAGATGCAGAAAACGAGGCCTGGGAGGTTACATTCCTTAAAGCTGCAAAGTTAATCGAACTGAGACTCACTCCTCAGTCTGTGAGACCCTGGAGCGCTCTTAGCCAACTGGTTACACACCAGCAGGAAGAGAGGGAGCCTGAAGGGTGAAAAATAAGGCCGCGTGTGTCCCTGGTCACTGCCCCCACAAGGCTGCGCGTTGAGGCGGGACACGCGGCGACCACACCTGGCCGTCGGGGCCTCCCGGGAGAAAAGCGGGCAGGACCCTGAGCTCGTGACACCACCCACCCGGGTCCGACCCCCGGGTCTTCCCGACTCGGCTCGGACACTTGTCTTCCCAAATCAGGGAGCCGCGCTCCACTGCCTTTAGGAAGCAAAACAAAAACAGCTGCTATTTTTGAAAGGGTATTTTTGTAGAACAATCTCTGGTTTCCTTCAGGAATGTCAGCCCCAAGCCCCCCGGAAACATGATTTCTGGAGGAGTTTATGAACATCCGCTTGGACAGATGACTCCTTCCTCCCCTTCCCCAGTTTCTGAAGAGGCTGGCCCCTCTTCCAGCAACTCCTCCAACCCCCACACTGTCAACTGGAGCCCATCATGAGATTCAAGGACACAGAGAAGCGAGTGTGTATCTCTCAGAGCTCAGGGTCCAGGTGGGGAGACACAGAGGCTCACATCTGTACTCGCTGGTGACCCAGGTGCTGGGTGCCCGCTGAGAGGGTGTCCGCTCAGCCCCAGCGGCCCTCAGGCTGTGCACCGTCCAGAGGAACCCAATGCAGGTCCAGTGGCCCAAATCAACAGACCCCCCTCCTACACAGAGCCTCAGAGGAAGCCCAGGAGGGATCTGGGCATTCACATGGAGCCTGAAGGGACAAGGTCAAGTTCAGCAGGTGTGAATGGTCCAGGCAGGGGACAGCAGGAGCCAGGACAGAAAACACAGAAGCTCTGGGCATTTGGAGAACCCTGGGTGGTTTAGCTCGTCTGGAGGGTGTGGGCACAGGCTGTGTTTGCCAGAATTGCCCAGGACACCATTTGAAAATGTTCAGGGTTTCCCTCTTGCCCAGTTCCTGAATCCCACATTCAGGAGGCCTCAAACCCATCTTGTTAGCCAAGAGCTATAATGCTGACTATACCTAGGCCCACAGGCAGCCAGGATTTGCCCACTTTCATATCTTCATTTTAATAATAACTGAACATGTCAAGGGGTTAATTTATGCAAAGCCCTCCTTCAAGCTAGTAAGTAGCAGAGTCCAAGTTCAAGTCCAGGAGTCTGTCATCCTAGCCTGCCTGTATTCAGATCCCAGGGTGTGCCTGTATGGGTGTTCAGGTTGTGCACTGCACAAGGGTGCCTTATCTGAGGGAGTCTCACTCACATCATAGACATCACACACAGAAGGTACAGGAGGGTGTGGAGTTCTGGGTATCCAGGCTAGTCTGGGGGTTGAGGAAGGTGCTGAGGGGCCTTGTCTGTTCCATCCCAGCTACAGTGAGACACACTTCAGACATGAGATGACTTAGGCGTACCAGTGATGCTGCAGAAGCCAGTAGCATCCCTGCACTAACATGGATAAGATCACGTGCCCGGCACTGTGTGGAACCCTGTACCAGCATTAGCACATTTGCTACATTATCCCATGAGGTGAAGGTTTCCCAGGTGGCTCAGTGGTAAAGAATCTGCCTGTCAATGCAGGAGCTGCAGGAGACTCGGGTTCAATCCCTGGGTCAGGAAGATCTCCTGGAGGAGGAAATGGCAACCCACTCTAGCATTGTTGCCAAGATAACCCCATGGACAGAGGAGCCCGACGGACTACAGTCCATGGGGTCGCAGAGTCAGACACAACTGAGTGATTGCCCAAGCAGGCCACCTATGAGGTGAGAACCACTCCATCCCCATTTCACAGATGAGAAAACAGAAATTAAGAGACTGAGTTTCTTGCCTATAGTTGCAAGGCGGGGATGAGCCAGGTTCCAGCCCAGAGAGCAGGGGTCCAGGGCAAGGCTCCCAACACCTGGCCATCCTCCCCAGCTGGAGTCCTGGAGGGCAGAGGAGGAAGCCAGCCAGCCTGGTGTTGACTGCGGAAAGCCAGATTGGGCCTCTTCTCTTAAAGACAACTAGACTTTGGCAGAATTTTTTTCCGGCCTTTCCTGCTTCGGGGAAGTTGGACACTTGACCTGGGGGATTTTGCATTTGGCAAAAATAATGACACATTTCCGCAAGTTCCCATGGTCCTGAGCCAGCCAAGAATACTCTTGAAGAGTTCAAGGAATAATTCCAGGGTTTGGCTAAATCTCCTGGCCAGAATGTTCCAGAATGTATATGGGATGAGGGCTGGTGAGGGGCAGACCTATACAAAGAGCACTGTTGAAAGAGCCTCACTCACTCCGCCCCGGGTCAGCCGAGGTGCTCGCATCTTGACAGTAAGACTGCTCCCACCCTCCGTGCGCCTCCATGCACTGAGGCTTGAAGGTGGGATGTGCCAGACAGGCCCACAGAGCGGTGAAGACACAGGTGACCCGCCAGGAGGTGGACAGGCTGTTGGCAGAGCTTCTGACAGGGGACTTACGATTTCTCCCTCCCTCCTTCTGACGACTGACAAATCTAGACTGTCTTCACAGAGCTTTCACCTCATTTGCCACTGTTCCCCACCTCTACTTTAAATTCTCCACTGGCACACACACACACACACACACACACACACACACGTGCACATGTGCACACACACACACCCATACTCATGCTCTGGGCTTCTGGAGCCCTGTCTACATGTCAAGTGAAATGAGTACTTTTAATGGGAAAACCTGATTTCCTGGAGTAGGGTCCAGCCCTTGGTCCACCAAGAGAGGAGTTCAGTGACTTCCCAGAAGAGCAAGATTCTCCCTGGAGCTCAGCAAGGAGACAGGGCTCCAGGCTGTCAGTGAAGGTGGTGTGGACTACTAACCGGGGCCAGGGTGGTGGGGGGAGTGCACCGGGGGTCAGTCACAGCCTGGCTCTCTCGGGGCATCTCCTTTCCCCGCGTGGCTGGGATGCTGTCGGAGCGGTGAAGTGCTTATCATGTGGCCGGGATCGGCCTCCAGAGTCAACACTGCGAGGAGACGATTGGCCCCGGGGGCTCCCCCTGCCTGCATCCCCCAGACTCTGGGCTGGTACCTGCTCCCCAGAAAGAGAGACTGAGTGAGCACAGACTAAGGACCAGAAGACAGCCCCAGAGGGACACCTGGGCTGAGCAAGAGCCTCTAGGTCTACATGGCCTCCTCCCAGTGACCATCGGGATTTCAGCCTCATGCACGTGGATGCATATTTGGAAGATATGCAGAATGGAATTCTAGGAGGCCGAGCCTCCTTCCCGGAGTGAGGTGTGGCCAGAATCAGAGTGTCCCCAGAGTTCACAAGCCACCCTGTATCCTTTCCTCGACATTGAAACTCCTATCTGTGTGGGCTGAGGCTATTTCGTCTGTACTAAAGCACAGCCCAGCAGCTTCATCTAGAGAGAAGTGTGCAGACGCACACAGCTCAGAAAATAGGTCAGAGCCGACTCCTGCATCCACAGCACTGTCTTTCCTAGCGTTTCCCTCGAAAATTAAATTAGCAACGTATGCAAATGAGTTGTAAGAATTCATTACACTAATTCATCTAATTTTAGAGGCAAACCTGAAGCAAACAGCACCTCGTTCCCCAACAGTTAAGGCCTCACAGAATATTGATTTCTGAGTTCGAGTAGCCTTGCGCCAAGGCCCTTTTTATAGCCCAAGGCACACGATTGTCAATTTCCTCATGAATACAAATGGTCCCACTCCCAGGGCCCAAGATGGTTCTCCCAAGGTCATTTCCAGGGGTAACCCACATGTCTGACCCCCAAAGCTCAGTCTGGCTTGGGGGGTTGGGCTGTGGCAAGTGCCGGCAGGAGCTGAGCCATCCATCTCAGCAAAATCAATGGCTCCAGAAGTCAAGCAATCCTTGCAAGGTCGTCTGTGGTGCCGGGCTGTGGAATGAAGTTTGTCCCGTACTAAGCATCTCCACGGCCAAGGCAGCCAGTGGCAGAGCTACGCTTTCAGCGGAGGCAACCTGGTTGAGCAGTGATGGCTTCTTCACCTCCTGCCTCCCGGCGGGCCAAGGTGATGTCTTCAGCCTGATCCATTTCACCATTAAGAACCACAGTGTAGGGATTGTCCTGGTGTTCCAGTGGCTAAGACCCTGTGCTTCCAATGCAGGGGCTGCGGCTTCAATCCCTGGTTGGGGTCTAAGATCCCACATGCCATGTGCAGCCAAAAATTTAAAACAACAAAAAACTGCAGCTTACCCCCATGCTACTCCAGAGCCAGCCATGTTAGCAGACCCTAGCGAGGTGACTGAGGATGACTTTCATTCAGCTCGTGAAAGGTTACGGCCTCTATTTCTTTTGTGGAACATAAGGAGCCCTCTCTGCCCCAACATGCCTCTTTGCAGCCTGTGAAGCTGGAATCTCCTGCCTCCAAGGGCTCACACCTTCAAGGTCAGCACCGGGCAGAGGACAGACCCTGGAGCACACAGCACTGCCGTGGAATCCTGGCTGATGGGCTAGGAAAACTCAGCAGGTATCTCAAAGGCTCAAACTCCTCACCTGGAGACTACAGTGACACTCCCACTTGGCAGGGCTGATCTGAGGATTGGCAATAAGGTCTGTGACCCAGAAAGCAAAATGGGAGTGGTTGTCTGTATGATAGAAACTCAGGGCCACAGAGCATGTTCCTGAAGCTTCGTGGCAAATGTATGCCCAGACTTGTAAAGAGAAGCTCTCCGGCGGGCCCTCACCCTAGTCCCCGCTGCCTGCCCAGGCTGGAGTATGATGCCGAAATGAATTCTGTTTTAGGGATCACTCACTGCCCCCACCCCGCCCCCTTAGGACCTGTACACTTTCCCGCTCCATTCATCCTGGGCTTGGCCCATGGCTTGGGTTGGCCAACGGGGTTTAGGTGGAAGTGACAGCCTTAAGGTTCACGGCATGTTTCCACTTCCCGCTTGAGGAAAGCATGTCCTAGCAAGCCACTGCCTTTTTAGCCTTGACCCCAGAACAAACCCAGCCACTGCCTGATAGAGGCGCCCCATCAAGCCAGGCAGCACCCTTTCATCTGGGGATTAAAGGCTTGCTATTGGAGGCCACTGAGCTGGGGAAGGGGGTTGCAACATTTTGAGATAACAGCTCAGTAGACCCTTGAGTGCCCTGAATGCGTCTTCAGCCTCAGCGCCGTCTACATTTTGCCTTCAGGGTCACCCTGTTGGTCGCACCTCCCCATCTTTGGGCTCTGCTGGCTCTCTCCATTTCAGCTCCTCTTCCAGATCCAGACCCAATGCATGGCTATTCCCTTTCCCTCCAGCTCTGACCTGACAGCTCCGGGCCGCCTTCCTGCTCGGCGCCGCACACCGGGGACAGCAGAGACAAAGCGGCAGAGCAGAGATGAGGCCGCCGGGCAGGGAGCCTCGGCGCAGAGGGGCAGGCTCAGCGCCGGCCAGGCTCCACGTGCTCCTTCGTAAGTCCTGGGGGCGGTGCGGCCAGGATCGGAACCCCGGGCCTCTGGTCCCAGCATCAGAGTTCTTTTCACTCTGCCTTGCAGTGGTTGAAGTTCTGACTCCTCTGGACAGATCTTCATAGCAGTCATTCAAAGCCCTCATGTTGGAAAGAGATGAGATAACTCCCTAGTCCAATAAATAATAGGTGAACCATACAAAATGGCCATTTTGTAGGCCAAAGCAGTCAAATATTGGCAATTGTACAGAGTTACCAGATTCGTGTCTGATTGAGCAAACAAACTCAATCCTACCCTATCTGCCAACATGCAGTTTGTATTTCCATCTGTGGTTCATGGTTTTCAAGCGGGGCTCTCAAATGCCCAGACAAATTCTAAAATAGCCTACAAGCCGCATATCTTCCTGGGACACCCATAGTAACCTCACAGCCCAAGGAAAACAGCATTACCCTGGGTTGAGATCAGTTCTCTTACAAACCCATGGATAGAGCATCAGCCCTCTTCTCAGCGGTGTGAGTAAACAAATAAACAAGCAAAGTGATAATGAGCGAATCCCATTTCTTCAGGAGCACCATTTTCTTCTGTGGTTTATAATGTCTCAGACTTGGTGCCAAGGAGGAACTTAATCAAAAATACAACCCATCAGCCTCAGATTTTGAGAACTACCCTTCCTTCTTACATATCAGGAGATTTGTCAGTCACCCCTCCTGCTCTGACCAGATGTGAAAGACGATCCCCACCTAAATTCTTCCCCACTGGCCTCCACCTTCAGGCCTGTGGATTTCACACTGACTGAAGTCCCTGAAGATAAATTCTCCAATCCCATCCCAGCGTTTTTCACACCAAGATGCCTTTATTATGGAAGGAGGAGACAGAGGACTGACTCTGGAGAACCAGGCCCTGAGCTGGCCCTGTGTGTGCTAAGTCTATTCAGTTGTGTCTGACTCTTTGCAACCCTATGGACTGTAGACCGCCAGCCTCCTCTGTCCACGGGATTCTCCAGGCAAGAACACTGGAGTGGGTTGCCGTGCCCTCCTCCAGGGGATCTTCCCTACCCAGGGATCGAACCCAGGTCTCTATGTTGCTTGCATTGGCAGGCAGGTACTTTACCACTAGCGGCACCTGGGAAGCCCCAGAAGTCTTGCTATTAATATTTCCACAAATCCCCACGTGACCCTGGATAGACAGATCTGGACCCATCAGACTTCAAACCCATCCCTATCCTTACAGGATACTCGAGTCAGTCATAACGTAAGGGCTCTTTTGCAAAAGTGCAAGAAAGTGCTTTCCATCCCAGCCAGATCTGGCCTCTGCTCAGTCAATCCCCTCCCCTCCTGGCCTGACTGCCTTCAAGTAGGTGGGGGTGACACCATCTAGCTGCCAAAAGCAGTCTGTTCTTGACAGGACAGGTTTCAAAAAACCATGTGGCCATCCTCTGGTCCAGCTACCTAAATGCCCTTCCTGCCTGCCTTCCCACGCTGGGAGCACAGCCTCCAAAATTAAGTTGCCAGAAATAGATGCAGTTGGACCAGAAGTGGCAGGAAGTGCTCTGGGCCTCCTGGAACCTCAGCGCAGCCCGGTTCACCGTGGGGAAGTACAGACGGCTAATTACGAGCAGCTCGGACTGAAGGCAGAGAAGGAGATTGGGAGGTGGCTGCCAGAGGCAGATTCTGTCCTCTGCTTCCCTCCGCCTCCCATTCTTACCCTCCAGACTTCCTGTCACTTTGTAGGGTTGCTCAGCCTTCCAGCTTCCAGTCAATTTAGCAGAACTGGCTATCAGGGTCCAGCGGTCAGTGCCTGAGCATCCATGCTCCCCAACAGCCTACATCCCATTGCGGGCACCCGACATCATGATGCGCCTTCTGTAGCCACTTGCCCTGGTCCTATAGTCAGAAAGAGACTAGTTCAGGTGGGAATGCTGACACCCCAGCCAAGGGTGATCAGCCAAACTGGCAGGTCAAGGTTTGGACGCAGGCAAGAGATGGCTGGATGACATCACCTATTCAGTGGACATGAACTTTTGCAAACTCTGGGAGATAGTGAGGGACAGGGAGGCCTGGTGTGCCACAGTCCATGGGGTCTCAAAGAGTGGGACACAATTTAGCAACTGAACAACAACAACCACAAATGTGTGCTTTCAAAAGTCTGCCCTGTTATCAGTTGGAGACGTGAGAGGGGAGAGATGTGAGAAGGGAGGCAGGTGGGGGCTGAGTGCGGGGGTGGCAAGGCCATGCAGGACTCCCCCACTCTGGGCAGCCTTGGTGTCAGCCAGAGGAAAAGAGGAAGAGCCCCCCCCCCCATTCCTGCAGGGCTTCCCATAAGCCCTCAGCCTGCCAGGCCTGCCTGAGACCTGGGCAGGCGGCAGCTATAGGCCAAGGCTCCATCTGCACCAGGTTACTGGGGGCAGGCCACCTCTCAGGCCTGTCCAGCTAGAATCAGCACCCCCAGAGCATTACCCAGAGTTGTGGAACAGCCACGGTGGTGAAGGAGAGGGAGTGATGAGAAGTAGACAGGGATGGTAGAAGCGGGGTACTGGGAGCTCCAAGCCCTGCAAATCTCAGAAGGGACCACAGAGTTCGGGCTAGCCTTGGGGCTTCACACAGCACCTTCCCTGCGCCTGGAAGCTCTCCTCCACCCGGGTCCCTTCTCCCAGCCACAGGGCCGCCGGGTGAGCCTGTGCCCTGAGCAATCACATAGGGTCCCATGCTCAGAGGACCTCCTGCTCACAAGGGCCACGCACTGGACTTCAGGCTCTCCGTTGTCATCTTGAAACTCTTCACTGTTTTATCTTTGAACTTGTATTTTGTAAATAATGTCTGATGGGACAGTGGCGCATGCGTGTGAGCAGAGAAGATACACCCGATATGCGTGTGCACCAGGGTTCTGCGTGTCGAACTCTCCTGTAGCGCTGTTCACGCCCGCGGCCCGGCTTCTGTAATACCCTCATCCTGCACCTGGGCCACGCTCAGGCGGGCTCCACGCTTCATTTACTATTCTGCTGTCACCCTCTTAAAATTCTCAATTATTTCGTCTTTGAACTTGTGTTTTGTGAGTGAAATCTGTTGGGACGATGCTCACAAGTGGAGCAGGTATGCTCGGTGTGTGTCTGCGTTCCCTGGGCTCCACCTGCATGGGATTCCAGAGAACCCATGACGTGTGCAAGGTCAGTGGGACTCAAAGTGAGCTGGAGATGAGCTGGAGTGTGAGAGTGAGTGAGACCACACTCTCCAGTCAAACCAGAACTTTGCTGTGAACACGTGCGCTCATGGCGTTCTGAGACACTTGGACCAAGGAACCCTGTCTCTTCCTTCCTAAGACACGTCTTGTCCGTGTGTTAGGAGACTGATTATACTGAAAAGTGGCACAGAAGACAAGGGAGAGACAGGCAACCTCAGTCCTTTTCCTTTTGGGTCCCTCCTCGCTCAGCAGTAGGACTAAGGCAGAGAGTTTGCACAGTGGTAAAGAATCCTGCCCATGCAGGAGCCACAGTAGACACAGGTTCCATCTCTGGGTTGGGAAGATCCCCTGGAGGAGGAAATGACAATCCACTCCAGTATTCTTGCCTGAAAAATCCCATGGACAGAGGAGCCTGGAGGGCTACCATGCATGGGGCCACAAAGAGTCAAGACACGACTTAACAACTGAGTATGCACAGACACACCCCTATGAATTCAATTCTATCAAAAAGCAAAGTAAAAGTAGTTGAGCATTGCCACTTTTCTGGTAAGAATGAAGTACACGTGCATGCCAGAGCTATGAAATAGGACTTGTGTCATTTCAGGGGTTCCGTGTATGAATTAAATGCTCTTATATTTCCATTTAAAACTGGCATTACACACTACAAAGATGAATGATAAAATGCATGCCAACGATTTAAATTTTTAATTTTTCTTTAGAGTATCATTAAATATAAAATTAAAAAAAAAACATTGTAAGTCAAGAGAGAGATTGGGGAAGACAGGAAAGAGCTTTATATTTTAGTACTTTCCAATGGCACTTTCTCTGCCTTTTGAACAAGAAGCCTTGCATTTTCATTTTGCACTGAGCCCTGCAAATTATGTAACCATCCCTGCCTGGCCAGTTCCTCCTTGTTCATCCTCCAAGACTCTGCTTAGGGGTCCCCTCTTCCAGGAAGCCCTCCCTAACCTCTCAAGGAAAGGTGGGTGTCTGTCCCGTGTTCTTCCACAGTGAACAGCACACCTCCCACCACTGTGCTGTCATTACCTGTCTATCTGATCAATTCCTCCACCGAATAGAATTGCAAGATTTACAATCCTTCAGAGCTTGCTGCCTATCCTCAGAGCCAGCCCAGCTCCTAGCACATAACGAATGTTCCTTCCTTGTTTGCTGCATGAATGAATCAATCAATCCATCAACCAAATAATTAGTTAATCAGTGAATGAAGGAATGAAAAGAAAGTGCCCTGTGCCAGACACCGTCCTCAGCATTTTGCACGGATTGCCTGATCAAATGAAGGAATGGTAGCATCGAGATGGCAGAGAGGCCAGCGCTGCCCTGACCAGTGAGCTTCCCCTGTGAGACCCTGTGTAGTTCATAGCTTTGGTCTCTTGGCTACAACACTGCACCTGACTCTTCTCCTGTCCTTTCCCCCATCACGTGTGGGCATAGATGCTGGCCATCTGGCACGTTACTTGAGAGTGAGAACCCAAATTCATCTGTATCTGAGCCCCAAATGTGGCCCAGAGTTTTGCACAGCATCAGTACCCATGACTGTGATGAAAAAAAAGTATTTAAAAGAAGACAAGCTGGTGGTTCAGTGGTCACGAATCCACCTAAGCGTGCAGCGAGCTCCATCCCTGGTCTGGGAACTGACTTTCTCAACCCAGGGATTGAACCCGCATCTCCTGCTTGGCGAGAGGGTTCTTTACCACTGAATCACCAAGGAAGCCCTATGTTTGTTACAGCAGCTAGCTTGATTTGTCCTGACTAAAACAGTATGCCAATCCATCTCTTAGTAGGACTGCATCCAAACCCAAGTAACTGAAAAGCCAACCAAAGTGGTATCAACAGTCTAAAGAGGGCTTTCTGCATAACAAGAAGTCTGGGAATAGATAGTCCAAGGGTGGATCAGCTGCTCAAACACACAAACCCTAACATTGTGCCTGGCCATCCTTGGTGTTGGCTTTTGTCGTCTTGCTTATCAACTCATAGTCACAAGAAGGCTGCCGTACCTCTGACCTTTTATTCACATCCCAGACCAGAAGAAAATAGGGCAAAGGGCTAACGAGTCATGCTAGCCAAATCTGTCCCATCTACCCACCTTTGACTTACATTTCATTCACCGTATCTGCATCACATGCCCACTTCTGACCAATGGTTGACCAGTGGGAATGACATTATTAAGCCTACATTAGTCCAGTGGTGATTCATTTCCCGGGGTTGAGGTTGGAGCGCACACTTCCTGTGAGCAGTGAATCTACTCAACCGCCTGAACAAACTGCAGCTTCTGTCTGTGGGAGAAGGAGAGGCATGAAGTAGATGCTGGGTGACCACAGTGGCCTCTCCGGTGTCTGGTGTCCTTCTATTCTTCCTTCTTTCTATCACATCCTTTTCTTCAAATGGGCTGCCATTAAGAGAGAGCCAAGAGATGCCTGGCTGGATCCTGTGGCCTTTAAATCTCTGATAACAGGCTAGTAGCTGGGCTTCTCTGGTGGCTTAGACGGTGAAGAATCTGCCTGCAATGCAGGAGACCCAGACTCAATCCCTGAGTCAGGAAGATTCCCCTGGAGAAGGGCATGGCAACCCACTCCAGTATTCTTGCCTGGAGATTTCCATGCACAAAGGACCGGGGCTACAGTCCATGGGGTCACAAAGAACAGGACACAACTGAGTGACTAACACTGTCACTTCCAACCAGTCAGACAACAACATAATTCACACGGCAGGATAGAGCTTTCTCAGCCTCTAACACTCTATGGCATCTCCTTTCTTTTCTAAAATATCACTGATTATCTTAAACTAGCGTCACAAATTAGCAGAGCTATTTAAAAATTAGATCACTCAGCCCTTGAGAAGGTTGCAATGAAGCAGGTTTGATCATAGGCTGCCTGCAGGAAGGTGAACTGCCGCCATACATTTGGAAAGCAATCTGGCATTAAGTATCATGAGCCTTAAATATATTCAAACCCTTTGATCTAATAATTCTACTTCTGGGAAATCTCTCCTAAGGAAATAATTTGAATATGGAAAAAGCTTTTTGCACCAAGATATTCCTGGCAGGATTACTTATAATAGTGAAAACCTAGAAACAGCCAAAATAGCCAGCCATTGGAGAACAGCCATTGAAATATATACACAAATTCTCTATAGAATATATTCTAAGAAGTGGAGGTGCAATAGATGGATGGAGGGATAGATAGACAGGCTCAAAGAATGGATGGATAAATGGATGATAGGGAGGAAAAAAAGGAGAAAGAAAGGGAGATTCAACTCAAGGAACAGATACATTCATTTTTTTTTTTTTTTTTTTTTTATTTTTCAGTGGGCTTTGTCATACATTGATATGAATCAGCCATAGAGTTCAGATACATTCATTTAAAATGATGGCTGCAAGGACTTCCCTGGCGGTCCAGAGGTTAAGATTCTGCACTTCTACTGTAGGGGGCAAGTATTCGATCCCTCATCAGGGAACTAAAATGCCCTGCAGCATGGCTCAAAAAAAAAAAAAACAAAAAAGATGACTACAAAGGGTTTATAATGGGAAAATGTATTTGGATAAAAGACATGAGTTAAATAATGGGTACAATATTATTATTAGTGTATGAAAAAAGTCTAAAATGAAATACTCCAAAGCACAGATGATTTTTGTTCCTTCTTCCTCTTTATGCCTTTTCAAATTCTTTTCTTTTATAAGCTTATGCAGTTTTATAATAAAAATTACTTTAGGAAAATGTGAGGGTTGCTAGGTGAACGTGGAAGTTGGATGGGCTAAGGGAGAGTTTGTTCAGCTGGGGCAGCATCTGGCAAAGTCTGCCCAGCTCTGGGCTCCTCTCTCATGACCACAGTCCTTGTTCGGCCAACTGCAGGGTCCTTCTCTCTGGGGCCTCCCTCGGGAGCCAACTTCTCTCTCTCCAGCTTTGGCAGAGCCCTCCCCACTTCACCCCGCCTTCCTCACCAACCAAGGGCTCTCTGGATGGATTATGGCTTTCTACAGGTATTTTCCATTCTGCTCATCTTGACTCAACTTGTCTGTTCCCCAAGCTCCAAACCCATCCTGGGGTGCTCCCCCTGCAAGCAGAGATTCACCCTCTTCTGTTGACTTTGCTCATGCTGTTCTCAAAGGTGGTGGCCTTTGGCCGAACTTGCCCCTAAATGTTAGGACAACTCTTTGAATTTCCCTGGATACTGACTAGGGAACAAAAAAAATCTCAGACTTTTTTTTATTTTCATTCAAATTCGATTGATAGGAGTCATCCATCTTTTTGTTTGCCTGTTGTTATTCAGTTTTAAGGCTCTGTAATATCCCCACATGCAAATATACCCTCACGCAATATATTTATTGATCTACTTTTGTTGACAGAATCTGAGCTGTTTCTAATGTTGATATTAGTGTTGCTAAGAATACTTTTGTACATACCTAGGAGAAGAATTGCTGGTATGTAAGATTTGTGAAGGCTCAACTTTCCATGAAAGTGCCAAACTATTTTCCAAAATAGCAATAAAATTCTGAGAGGGGGAAAAAAAGTCCAAAAGGATTATACAAGTTCTCTGTCTTATCCTCTCAATTTTTCTGTAAATCTAAAATGGCTCTTTTTTTAAAAAAAAATAGTCCTTTAAAAAATTACAGTGTGTATCACCCTTTCTAAAGTTAAAAATGACTCAAATTTAAAATATTTGGGGGGGTTATATTTCAATGCGATAAAATGAAAAGCAAAGACAGGACAGACATAAGATTTATGGAATCTGTCCCCTTGGGAGGGAGGGGAGAGTTCCGGGAGGAAGAGAGTGGCAAACAGTCCTCAGTGTCCAACTTCCTTGTTGGATGACGATGGACCCTGTATATTAGCTGAGAATAAAAAAAGGGAGGAAGTGAGGGAGGCAAGAGGAAGAGGATCTTTCGAGGAGAGCGCTAGGGGAGCATCATAAACAAGGATTATGTGTAATTCAGTTCCATACACCTGGGGCCAGTTAGACAACGGAAGCAATCTGAAGGCATTCTCGCTGACTTAGAGAGAGAACTGCTTTGTCAGAAAGGCTGCTTGGCCTGTGCTAGAAAGCCGAACTTGCTCATAAAGGTTAGGACCACTTTTTGAAGTCCCCAATTAGGGGGGAAAGTCTAAGACTATCTTTTATTTTCTTTCAAATGTGACTGAGAAGGTTCATCCATCTTTTTGTTGTCTACTGTTATTCAGTTTTAAGGCTCTGTAATATCCCCACATACAAATATACCCACATGCAATGTATTTATCCATTTATCTATTTCTACTGCCCTGGAGAAGGGAATGGCAACCCGCTCCAGTATTCTTGCCGGAGAATCCCATGGGCAGAGGAACCTGGCAGGCTACAGTTCATGGGGTCACAGAGAGTCAGACACAACTGAAGTGACTTAGCACTCACTCTACTTCTTTTGACAGGGTTTGGGCTGTCAGATGCCAGCCCAAATGCCAGCCCTGCTGGTCATGTCACCCAAGGCGATGGTTTGCTCCCTGAGGAGCACGGGCGGGGCTGCAAGTCAGCACTCAGATGCTGATTTTAGGATCCATCACCAGCCACGCCTATTGTGAGCTCTTTCCAAAACTCAGTATTCTCATCTGTAAAATGGGGCAAAACAAGTAAGATTGAAGTGCTTACTCAGACAGAAAGTGAAAATGAAAGTCGCTCAGTCACATCCAGTTCTTTGCAACCTCATGGACTATACAGTCCATGGAATTCTCCAGGCCCGAATACTGGAATGGGTAGCCTTTCCCTTCTCCAGGAGATCTTCCCAACCCAGAGATCGAAACCAGGTCTTCCTCATTGCAGGCAGATTCTTTACCAGCTGAGCCACAAGGGAAGCCCAAGAATACCGGAGCAGGTAGCCTATCCCTTCTCCAGGGGATCTTCCTGACCCAGGAATCAAACCGGGGTCTCCTGCATTGCAGGTGGATTCTTTACCACCTGAGCCATGACAGAAACCCTACTCAGACAGAGAAAATAGTCATGTATCTATCATCTCTCCCTCCCCACCCCCAGCTGTGTGCACGTGCGTGTGTCTAGATTCCCAGGTCCTTGCCCTGCTACCTATCCAGGACCCCACTCCTCCCGGCCAAGATGCAGCCTGCCCCAGCCAGCTGGCTTGAACATGGAGCCCTGGCCCTGAGCCCCAGTGGGATCCTAGGCTCTGACGCTGTTCCTCCCGTTCATCTCCACCCACCACCTCTGGGACAAACCGAGCCTCTCCCTCAGTCCTCTCAGTCCACAGCTCCTGAGGATATATGGCTCCGATTGAATGAGTATTTCTCAAGCCCTTTCCTCTCCCTGGCCTGGCCTTCTTGGGACTCACATCACCACTCACGTGGACCATCATCTCTGCGAACCACCTCTGCCTCCAGTCCGCAGCCTCCAGCCCCGAGTCTGCAGCCCCCTGCCTCCTGCCCACCCTCTTTCCGAGGCATGAGTCCGGCCACGTCGCACCCCTGTGGAGTCCTGCAGAGGTTCCCATTCCCCCTCTGCTGTGCCCTCTGCTGCCCCTCAGCCCTTGTGGCTCCGCCAACATTCAAGGCCTTCACCTCCCCCTGGCTCCAGGTCCATCTGGCCCCACTCTGCCATGTGCGCCCAAAGTCCAGTCCCACCTTCTCCCCAACACACCCCTGCCCCCCGCTCCTGACTCCCCTGCAGCCTGGTGGAGGCTGCTCCCCTGCAGGGAATGCCCTTCTTACCCGGGAGAGTGCTGGGTCCCCTCTGAGATTCCAGCTGGGGCAGGAGGAACCTTGAACCTTCATCCCGGCTCCCCTTAATACAGTGTCCACCCCCACCTTCATGTGCCCGGGAGACCGATCCATAGTCAGCATCTCCCTCCACTGGACCTTGAGCATCCTGTGGGCTGCACCCCCCAACCCCCATCATATCCCAGTGCCACATTCAGAAAGCATTCATCGAATAAACACACAACTTGTTCCCTTTAAAGGGTAAAGATGTTTGACTTTCCACTGCAATTATATTTTCCCTCTCCTGATTCAAAACTTTGCCTTGCCTGGTTGGAGGAAGGACAAGTGAAAAACATCTGTCGGGTGGGTTGACCCGAGTCGGGATGAAGGATGGAAAGAAATCTGGTGTCTCCTGTTTACCATGGATGCCGAGCCTGGAAACAAAAAGTGCAGCCACAGCAGGACGGATGAGTAGAGACAGCTGCCCCACTGGGTTCGTCCCAGGGCTGACCCCGCAGATGGGGACTCGGGGGGACCAGGGGTCTGCGGGCCGCCCCTGCCTTCTCTGGTCACCATGGGGAAGGGCTGGTCCAGACCAGTAATTTGCTTGGAGACACTTTTTTTCTAAAGGATGCCCATAACTTTCCCACCTTTCCAAGAGGAGATGGAAAGAGGACCTCTGTGGTTGAGTCTCTGCTCAGGTTGAGCCTCCCTGAGTAAGGGAATCTGGGGGCAATGTTCTGTTGGTGGACCACTGTATGCTTAAAAGAATAATAGAGGGTTTGCATAAGGATGGCACCTGTCCCGAAATTACCTTACAAAGAGAAAGGTGATCATGAAGAAGCTGGGGGTCCTAGGGGTCTGAGTCTGAACCTGAGATCTCTGGTCGGTGCCCATTAGCACTGGAGCTGCTAACACGGGCCACCTTATTAATGGGGTCATGCTGGTCCCCGTGAAATGCTAATTGGAGCCAGGACGCCCAGGGCAGCCTCACGTAGTTCCCTCATCGTGTCCTGATTATGTTCCTCCCATAAACGCTCAGACCCCAAATGTGGTCCTGAGGCCCCAGGGGGAAAACCTCAACCTCGCCCCAGACCTGCTGGGTCAGAACCGCATTTCAAGAAGCTCCAGGTGATTTCTGCTCACAGTCAGGATGGAGAAGCTCTGCTGGAGATGACAGGCCTCCTTGTGGGATGGGAAGAGGGATATTCAGTCTGGTTCAGAGAGGGGAAGTGGGCCCATCCTGGGACACAGCAGAGCGCTGTACGCTGGAACCAGAACCCTGGTATTCTGGTCCCAAGTTCACTGCCCCTCCAGGGGAAGCAATCCCCGAGGAGGAGGAGGAGGCCCCCCGGCCCAGGCTGTTGCCTCCTCCTCCTGGCTGGGACCATAGCTGTGAGCTCGGGAAGCCATGAGCCTGTGTGGGATGGGCCGGGGAGGCGTGCCTGCCTTCTTGCCTGCCTCCCTGGAGGGGAAGGTGGGAAAGCGCCTCCTCTCTGCTGTCAGCTGCTCACAGGACCAGAGGATGGTTAACTCTGGGGGACGGGGGTGCAGCAGTGAGGGGCTTCCACCTAAATCGCAGGCTCAGCTCCAGAGAATTAACAGGCCATGACCACAGCAGAGCCAGGGCCTTTCCAGATTGACCTCTCTCGCCTCCATGGAGCCATGCGCCCCTGGAGCTTCCTGCCCCGGGAACCCCCTCAGCCTCGGGGCCGGGATGAGAGGTTTTCAGGCCAAACCAGACCTCCTTCGGCTCAGCGTGGTGGCTTCCTGTGTGTGTCTATCGGGAATGTGTGTGCCTCCCCTGGCAGTCTCGTGGGGACTGTATTGGAAAAAACTCTCCTGTGTTTCTCTGTGACTCACACACTCAAAACGCATCTGACACTGGAAGTGTGGGTTTTCCACACATCAAGCAACTGCCTGCTACCAGCTTGGTGGGGGATGCGGGGGCAGGGGGGGGTCCCATAATTCAACTCCAAGAGTAACTGGAGTCAGTCCAAAACCCACAGGTAAAGGGCTCTGTCCCAGAAGACTGCCCCCACTTCAGAGATCAACTACCAAGTCCAAGGTTGGCACCCACCTTAGTTCCCTGGACTAACCAGCTATAAATTGGGGTTCCCAGGACCCCTTCTGATTTATTTTATTTTATTTTTTCAGTTTTATTTATTTACTTTACAATATTGTAGTGGTTTTTGCCTTACATTGACTTGAATCAGCCATGGTGTACATGTGTTCCCCATCCTGAACCCCCGTCCCTCCTCCCTCCCCATCCCATCCCTCTGGGTCATCCCAGTGCACCAGCCCTGAGCACCCTGTCTCATGCATCATACCTGGACTGGCGATTTGTTTCACACGTGATAATTTACATGATTCAAAGCCATTCTCCCACATCATCCCACCCTCACCCTCTCCCACAGCCCTCCTGGTTTAGACATTTGCTAGAATAGCTCTCAGAACTCTGGGGCACACTCACACTTACGTTTGCCAGTTTACTATATGATAAAAGATACAGATGAACATCCAGATGGGAGAGATGTGTGAGGCGAGATTTGGGGAAAGGGGCAAGGAGTTCCCATGCCCTCTGGGCACACCAGGCCCCCAGCTCGTCCACGATCTCAGCAGCCCAGAAGCTCTCCAAACCCCCCCCCCCCACTACTAGGAATTTGATGGAGGTTTCACACATAGACGTGATTGATTGTTAACCCACACTCCAGCACCTTCTCCCCTTCCTGGAGAAAGGGAGGAGCGGATGGGAGCTGAAATTTCCAAGCGTCACAGCTTGGTCTTTCTGATGAGCAGTTTCCATCCTGAAGCGATCATCTCATTTAGAGCTAAAGACACACTAATCACACAGCAAATTCTAAGGGTTTTAGAAACTCTGTGCCAGGAACCAGAGGCGGAGACCAATACATATATTTTCTATTATTTCATAGAAATCTCACTCCCTTCCCCCCGACAGAATTCAGGCCACTGTTGGCCCTGGAGTGACCACAGAGATGACTGCCTCTGGTCCTCTGTGGGCCAGAAGAGGCTGTGTGGGGTGGTCCCCACGACCTCCAACCTTCCTACAGGACTCCAAGGAGCTTGCTGATCTGAGACCTGGTGTCGCCCCAGGCTGAGGGCCCACCCCACCACCACACACCCCTGGGCTCACTCGGTTCCCTCAACTGTAAAGTGGGGCTCGTAACAGCACCATCCTCTTAACGAATTATGGAAGAATTAAATGAGACTTTCTTCTGATTCTTTGAACAGTGCCTGGCATAGTATGCCCTCGACAATGCTACACACTTCCTTGTTAGAACTATCTTCCTCAACATCATTTCTCTGCTTGCCAAACCAGAGAAATGGTTTCTCATCCATCATCATGTCCTTCCTCTGGACCTTGCAGCAGGATCCAGGTCACTGTGCTATTCTATGGGGTCACAGCCTCTAAATCAGCCACCAGATCCCCTTACCCCACTGGCCATCATGCTCTGGAGGGTAGGCCGATCTTAACAAGTCACTTTCAATGACTAGAACTCAGCAGGAGTGACGGGATGTCCCTTTAAGAAAAAGCAGAGACATTACTTTGCTGACAAAGGTCCATAAAAGTCAAGGTTATGGTTTTTCCAGTAGTCATGTATGGATGTGAGAGTTGGACCATAAAGAAAGCTAAGTGCTGAAGAATTGATACTTTTGAACTGCAATGTTGGAAAAGACTCTTGAGAGTCCCTCGAACTGCAAGGAAATCCAACCAGTCAATCCTAAAGGAAATCAGTCCTGAATATTTATTGGAGGGACTGGTGCTAAAGCTGAAGCTCCAATAATTTGGCCACCTGATGTGAAGAGCCAAGTTCATTGGAAAATACCTTGATGCTGGGAAAGACTGAAGGCAGGAGAAGGAGACGACAGGAGATGAGATGGTTGGATGGCATCACCTACATAATGGACATGAGTTTGAGCAAGCTCTGAAAGATAGTGAAGGACAGAGAAGCCTGGCGTGCTGCAGTCCCTGGGGTCACAGAGTCGGATGACTGAGCAACTCAACAACAGCAATTAAAAAGCTGTGGTGTCCATCTCTGTCTCTCTGATCACTCGCTCTAGGGGAAGCCAGCTGCTACATCCTGGGCCAGCTTTAGGGGAGGCCCAGGTGAAATCTCCATTAAGTCTTGAAACGACTGCATCCCCAGCCAACACATTGACTGATCCTTGTGAGGACTCTGGACTCACAGAAACTGGGATATAATGAAGAGATGTACCCCTGAGTTTGGGGGCACTTTGGTACACAGTAGACATCTACAGAGTACTAGTATATATCGGTGAACTCCTAGTCATCATTCAGGACCCAGGGGAAATGCCACCTCCTCCATGAAGCCTACCAAAACACTTTGAACTCACTCCATTCTCAGTGTCTGCTGTAATGTCAGTTTATAGGGTAGGCTTTCTCCCCCAGGGAGATTGCGAGTCCCTAGAGGGAAAGGACAGGTCTTAATACTACCTGGATTTTCTGGGCCTTGTCACTCAGCTAGTCCTCAGTCAGAGTTTATTTTAAAAAATAATAACTGGAGCAGCAGCCACCACCCAACAGGCCTCCAGCTTGCACACTTAGCCTTTGGTTCAAGGTCTTCTTGAATGCTTCGTCCAAGGTCACATACTAGCCGGCCAGGACTTGGGACCAGTTCTCTCTTCTCTCTCCCAGAGGATATCACAGCATTTCCCAGTGTTACAGCACTTCCCAGCTCACATCAGGGCACACCTCACCCTTCACCCAAGCCAGCATACCCAGCCACCACCCATCACTGGGTAAGAACACCCAGGGCCAGACTCGGGGGGCAAGAAGAAAGGGGTTCTGCTGCTCCATGTTCGCTTCTGACTTAGTCACCTCCCAAAGTCCCTATCTGCCAATGCCATCACATTTTTTCTTTGTCACCATCACCTTTGCAAGTTAGGTTTCAACAAATGAGGTTTGGAGGACAGGGTAGCATATGACACACATCCAGCCCATCCACGGCTCCCAGGATGGGCAGGGTCCTGAGGCCGCACTCCAGGCTGCTGGAGATCCTTCAGGCTTTTCACAGCACAGCTGTCATGGGTTGAATAGTGAACCTCCTCAAAAAAAAAAGATAGTTCATATTCCAGAATTTGTGATATAACCTTATTTGGGAAAAAGGTCTTTGCAGATGTAATTTGAGGATCTCATGATGAGATCATCCTCAATTAGGGCAGGATCTAAATCCAGTGACAAGGGTCCTTGCAAGAGACAGAAGAGGGAAGACACAGGAAGAGATGGGAATGATGTGGCCACAGGCCACGAAACTCCGGCCACCACCAGCAGCTGGAAGAGGAGAAGGAGTTTCCACCCCTGAGAGCCTCCACCCCTGAGAGCCTCCGGAGGGACCTAGCTTTGCTGACACCTAGATTTTGGACATCTGGTCTCCAGAACTGTGACAGAATAAACTTCTCTTTGTGTTTTTAAGTTTGTGGTAATTTGTTGCTGCAGCCCTGGTTTGCTAACACAACAACTTGTGTAGAAAAAGATGCTATTTTGGCAGCTCAGGTTCAGAGGCACTGGGGTCAGCAGTAATCGTGGTCCTCTGGTTTCGGGGACCATGTCAGTGGTAGGTTGTCTCATGCTATTAATGGTTGGTTTTCCCCATTTGCTTAAAGTGATGGTTCTGGGGGAAATGGCAGGCATGCCACACACCCCACCCCAGTCAGAGGGGGCATCAGGATCGGGCTCTGAGGCTCTGCAGAAGTTGGCCAGCAGTGTGTGTACACAGGCGACGCAGGTCTACAGACTGCTGGCCCCTTGGGATCCCCGAGGCGGAAGCCCCCAGCCAAGGCCTCCTTCAGTTGCCCACAGTGCCAGCCACTTCCTGCTGTGTATGGGGCCTCCAAGCGGGGAAGTTGGAAGAAAGCTCTGCCCAGGCCAAGGGTGGAGGGCAGGTTGGGGGCTGTGAAAGCTCTCAGCAGAGGATGGCCTGCAGAGATATAGAGGTGAGGACCTAACGGATGGGGGGCTATTAAGGGGAAAGGCAGAAGGCTGGAAGACCAGGGTGGACAATAGGCACGGTGAGGGTGAGGCGGAGAGGCAGAATGGCCAGTGAAGGACACTTCTGGATGCGGGAGGAACGAAAGCATGTCCCCACCTGGCGCCGGGCAGAGACAGGGACGCCAAAGAGCACAGCCAGTGAGAGTAAACACATCCAGAACTCTGGAGACTGGCGGGGTGATCAGCAAACTGAAATCAGGAAGCCGTGATCAGGACTCCCGAAGTTAAAAGCCCGGAGTGGTGGGTCCTCAGCATCCCCAAAGCTGTCCCCGCATCTTTGCCTCTGGGAGCTGGAAGAATGTTCCCTCAGCTGCCGCAGAAGTTGACTGGCTCTGACAACACCCCAGCGTCCAGGCTCGGTTTGTACCTCAGAGGCCGAGGAGACGGGAAGGGTTTTCGTCTCCCTGCTGAAATTGTGGGCCCTTCTGTCCGCTGTGTTGTGTCTGAGCAGCTGTTGGAGACACTTTCCCCGGGACCAACTGCAGGCTGGTGACGCTGACACCATGCGGGGCCACCGTCGTGTCCCCCAAGGTGTAACTCAAGTCCAGATTCACAAACTTGTCATGTCAAACCTTTCTGTTCATTTTCGCTTAAAACGGAAGAAAACAGTGCTGGGTCTGCTGGAAAAAGAGAAAAAACAAAACAAGGCAAAGCAACCCCGGCTGCCCCTTCAAAGCCCCTTTTCAGTGTCATGGGAAGCTGAAACCAGCAGTTTCAAGGGTCTCAGTTTCCGAAGTTTTCAAGTTTGCAGGAACTTGGGGTTCCTAGGAGCACTCCAGTAGTTGACACGGAAGGGCAGATTCAATGACAGGTGACACTCACCCTCCCACACGAGGTGGACGGGGACTATTCTTTCTGCTGGCATCCCCATCTCTGCCAGGTGCCAGGTAGGGACATCCTTTCCTTCCTCCCGCATCCAAAAGGGTCCTTCCCTGGCCAGGGAATATCTCCTGGAGGAGGACTTGGCAACCCACTCCAGCATTCTTGCCTGAAGAACCCCATGGGCAGAGGAGCCTGGCGGACTACCATCCATAGGGTCGCAGAGAGTCAGACTTCACTGAAGAGGCTTAGCACGCATGCACGCAAACTAGCAGTGATCGTTCCTGAATGGTGGAGTTTGGGATGGGTCCTCTCCAAAGGCCTCACAGGGACCCCCTCTACCCCACCAGCCCTTTCCAGGCTGATTGCCTAAACACAGTGGGTGTAAAATCACTTTCCAAAACCACATTGCCCAGTTCAACCTGCCAGGTGAAGTGACAACATTCCTTCCACCGGGCATCCTCCACCAGGGCAGCTGCTACCCACCCACACAAGTACCACCAAGGGCCAACATCAACAACACACCGGATCCAGAGTCAGCCCCAGAGAGCGAGTTTTCAGGAGAGAGGACCACAGTGAGGAACCCCGTCCCTTCCAGAGGACCCAGCAGGGAGCAGCAGGGTGGGGTGGGGGTGGTTCCCACGAGCTGTGGGGCTGAGAAAACGAGGCAGGAACAGCCGCATCATGCCCACAGGGCACACCCGTGGCTTCGTTTTTGTAAAAGGTGGCTCATATCTTGAGAAAATTACATGAGTCATCATCTCACACAGGCTGGCACTGTAAAAATCCAGTCTCTTTTCTGGGACTCAGAGACTGCCAGACTTAGGCCCCTCCAGGGTTCATAGCAAGTCTCTTAGGGTGGGTGGTGGATAAGGACATACCAGGTGGAGACTTACTGAAAAATGAGCCTGGGGCTCCAAAGGCCTGGCAGGTCCTCAGCCACATGAGGGGGCAGAGGAGCCAAGGCCAGGACCCCGTGGAGGGCCCGGCCCTGCATATCTGTGCAAAGCGTCTCCAGATGCTTCAGATGATTCGCACTGAAGGTAGGTGACCAGCCCATTTCAAAGATTAGGAAACTGAGGTCCACAGAGATTAGCAATGGGTGACACAGAAGTAAGAATAAGAGCCAGGACTGAGTTCCAGTTCTTTAAAGATCTAGGAAGTTATTCTCTACTTTGGAACTGTGTCGCCCACTGCTGATAAAGCACGGTGGCTCTCTCAGAGATCCCTTTCTGCTGGCAAGTATCTGCTTTCAATTCAAATTCAAATGTGAGAAATTCCCTGGTGGTCCAGTGCTTAAGACTCTACTCTTCAAGGGCAGGGGTTGTGGGTTTGATCCCTGGTTGCAGAACAAAGTCCCACGTGCCGCAGCTAAGGCTCCGCGCAGCTAAAAAAATTAAAATATAAAAGCCTACACAGCTGCTCACACGGCCCAGGTAGAGGGGAGATGGGTAGTCTGAGTAGCGCCCTAGACCCCAGTCGTGTGTCTTTCAAATTTGACTGCGTCCTTCCAGGAGGCTCCTCCTTCCAGCACCATGTAGGTCTTGGGACAGCCTGCCTGCCCCACTCCCCACCGGGGAATGTTCCAACGTCCCCCATATTTTCTCTGCGGATGAACCAAACAGAGGCCCTATCCACCCCCCTCCGAGCTTAGGGCTAAACAGAAAGATGAGAGGAAGTAAGCAAATGTCACCTCTGAGAGCAGGTGCCAATTTGAGCCCCTGGGGACTCTCAGGAGACGCCTACCCAGACCTGAAAAAGGAGGGGCCATGCCCGGCACCTGCCAGACAAAAACGTGTGATGGATGAGAAAAATGCCAGGCAGTGGGAAAGAAAGTCATTCTCAGGATGCTCTCAAACCGAGTGCCAAGAATTCTGAAGGAAAGATTCTGAGTGCGACAAACAACTAAGAATTAATTCGTAAGATAATTCCTAAAATAGGACTCGTGTCTTCCAGGAAACAAGGACTTCGTGGTAAACTCAGAGATGATCGGAACCTGGAGACTCCCATGACCAACTGAGGGGCGGGGGTTCGGAGCTCCCGATCACCGCATTGCTCAGTCGCTAAGTCGAGTACAGCTGTCTGCGACCCCATGGACTGCAGCACCCCAGGCTTCCCTGTCCCTCACTATATCTCATAGTTTGCTCAGACTCGTGTCCATGGAGTCAGTGATGCCGTCCACAGGTGGGTCCAAACTCCCAGATGAGAACAGGAAGCGCTAGCTAAGCCACAGCCCTGGGGGGGACTTGGGGGTGGGGGGCTGCGTGCAGCTGAGACGTGGCTGCTTGGATGTTCCTGCAGAGGAAGTAAAACAATGGCGTGAATGAACTGAGACGGTCCCAGGAGACTGCAGAGAAATGCTGCAAGTGCACTCCAGCCGATTATAACCTACTTACAGCAGGTGTAGAGACTACAGTGATATTTTAAAAAAAAATAATAATTTCCCAGACTTATCAACGCATTCATAAACCCAGCCAGCTGTTCAGGGCACTGCTCCAAGGAAGGAAGGAAAAGTCCTTACAGGATGTTACAATTTTACGCCCCCTCCCAAAAAAACCATGCAGGAAGTGAATGAGTCTGAACATTGGCCCTGGGCTAAGGTGAGAAGGGGCTCCAGTGCCCTGGGAATGAGTGCATGGCCTCGGGGGCAGAGGACCCCAGCACTGACTGGACTGCCACATCTAAGCCCCCGTTTCTTCACCTGCAGGACTGGGGTAACAATGCCGCCTGAAACACCACTTGACTGTGAAGATTACATTAGATGAGGCCTGTAAAAGTGTGCTTTGCAAACTGTAAAGTACTTGCAAATAAATAAATATACTATATATGTGTGTGTGTATGTATATATATGTATATATGTGTATATATGTATATTATGTATATACATATATGTATGTGTGTGTGTGTGTGTGTGTATGTATATATATGGCACACAGCATGTGGGATCTTAGTTTCCAGACCAGGAATCAAACCCATGTCCCTTGCCCTGGAAGCACAGAGTTTTAACCAATGGACAAGCGGGGAAGTCCTAGAAGACCTCTTTAAATAAGAAATTGTATCTCCACCAGCTGTCTCAGAGATAACAATGAAAACTGAAACAAAATAGAGTGACCCAGAAGCAGGGCCAACAGAGACGTCACATCTTTACCAGAATCCGAGGACCTGAATTTAGATCCCAGCCTCAGTTTGCCAGCTATGCAACCTTGAGCAAGTCACCTTCCTCATTTATAAATCAAGGAAGTAGGAACTGCAAAACCTCCAGGGCCCCATCTAAGCCAAAAGTTGCATCAATCTGTACCCTCTGCTACCTGGAAAAGCTTCTGAGGAAAATGCATCAGATACTATTTCCTTTGAGGGCCTTGCCCAGTGGTCCAGGGGTTAAGAAGCCACCTGCTAATGCAGGGAAGATGAGTTCGATCCTGGGTCCGGAAAGATCCCACCTGCTGCGGGGCGACTGAGCCCGAGGACCACAAATGTTGAGCCCATGTGCCACAACAACAGAAGCTTGCCCACCTCAGAGCCCGTGCTCCACCGCAAGAGAAGCAACAAGGACTTAACAGAGTCAAAAACAAATAAATCAATTAATTTTTAAAGTATTATTATGATTTCCATTGAAATCATGATGAGCTAGCTAAAATTGCTTTACACATTTGCTTTGCAATCTCTTTTGTCCTTCTACTCCATCTCTATCTGCTAGAGTATTGTCTACTATCCACCTAGAGGAACCAAACCATGTAACTAATAAAGTAAATTGACTGAGAGATGCAAAATGTTGTGTCCTCAGTTGGTATACAAATGATGGAGCATTTGTAAAAAAAAAAAAACTTATACTTACTTATCCAGAAAGATAACTCCTCTAAATTACAAAGAGCAGAAACTGTACAAACCATTCTCCAAAACCACAAAATCCAATAAAAGCTAGGCTGGAATGCTGAAAGTCTGAAAAGCAAAATGGATGGATAGATATTTGGATAGACAGATAGACAACCCAGTTGAAAACTAAAAGAGCCTTTCTTTTGGGTTCAGAAGATGAATTATAAATACAACAGAGAATTAAAATATGACTTGTCAAAACTTATCCCATACCTCTGGAGGCAAATTCATAATATAAAGAGGCCTTCATTATTAAAACAGCACAGTTTCCACTTCTGGGATGACTGAGAGAGTCATTTCATGGAAGAAGTGAAGCTGGCAAAAACTATTTAAAAAAAAAAAAAGACAATTTAAAGTCTCTGGGAGCTGCCCTAAGGGCATATGACAATCAAAGAAACATTTACTCGAGAAAATCTACTAAAATTCGGTAAGAACAGCAAGTCTGTGGCATTTCAACCGCAACCTGCATGCTCCCTCTCCACTCCCGCTCAGCCTCACAGAAGCTTCACTCCACATGCGTGTGGCCAAGAAATCAGGGCTCCCCGATCCTTCAACTCCTAACCAAAGCTTACATATCTCATCAGGAGGGACTGGCCACCAGCATTTCTCATTCCCCCAACTCCAAGTGGAAAAGGCTAAGTTCCTGGTGGGTGTGTTGCAGAAACCAGTACTCGAGAAATCCAGCACCACACTGGGAGAGCTGGAGATCTCAGGTTTATTAGTCCAGCGGGCCCAGAGGAGTTCACACTCCAAGCTCTGAGCCCCGAACCAAGGGTTACAGAGTTTTTAATACCCAGACAGGCATGATTAAGTGGGTTTGTGGGTTCGCAGGGGCTGGGCAATTTAAAGAGCAGGACAAGGGAGATAAGCTCCAGCTTCTAGTATTATGAGTTCCCACTTTCTGAGACCTACGTGATCCAGACTTTGCAAGGAGCAAGCTGAGTTACAGAGGCAGAAGCAGCAGGAGGTTATGTAAAATTTTAGCTTTTCCTCTTCAAGCGTGTCATAGGGCAGAGACTCAGCTCAAGAGGCCAGGCTAAGAGGACTGGGGCCCCAACCCCTCACCCCAGCTCACTCCTGGGCCACAGGTTCCAAGGAAGAGACACGCAGAGGACTGCCTCCAAAACTAAAGAACTGCTCAGCGGAAATGCGGTCCATGGGAAAAGAAGGCTCTCTGAAGTGCTCCCAAAAGAACTGAATTTATTTAAAACAGAATGTGAGGAAGTTCACGCCTAAGGGCACTCTTGAAAACAACAGCCCCTCTTGATTAAGAAAAATAAGCTAAACCCAAGCTAGAGAGTTCACCAGAGAGAACCAGAGAAAGAGACAGCCAAGAAGAACCCTCCTGAGCTCCAAACAAACCTTGAAACTGGCCTCAGAATCTACCGCTGCCTGATTTTAACTGGATCAAACTGTGGAGGGATTTAAGTCTCTGGCATTTTTTAAAAGAATAGAGCAATCAGCAGGTGGAGTCTCTTAACCTCCTGTGGACCGGGTGTGTTACCATTTGAAGCAAACAGCTTAACAGAGAAATCAGGAAAAGACACAATCAGACAGCCCTGCTAAGACCACTGTCATCCCAGAGTCCTGGGCTCAGGTTCCTGCCCAAGGCTGCGTCCTCTGATGACAATGAAGCCTCTGAAATTGATGGTGGTGGACGCACAACTCAGAGAATATACTAAAAACCATCAAGCTGTGCACTTAGCTTTTTTAAAAATTTTATTGGAGTGTAGTCGATTTATAATGTTGTGTTAGTTTCAGATGTTCAGCAAAGGGACTCAGTGACACACACTCATATATTCATTCTTTTTCAGATGCTTCTCCCGTATGGGTTATTACAGAATATTGAGTAGAGTTCCCTGTGCTAGAGTTGTGCACTTTCAATAGATGAACTATAAGGTAGATGAATTGCGTTAATAAAACAGGAGGACAAAAAGTCAATGACCTCCATATCCATCGCAATATTATTTCAAAGAATCTGGTCTTAAGAAAACAATGCAATGGAAACAAAACTAAATGACTTGGACAATTAAAAAGATGATGGAATTAATTTTTGGACATCTTGCCACTCCTGTTTCCCTTTAAAACAGTCCAGATTTCTGCCAAATGGTTTCAAGTGCTCGCTGAAAAAAAACCTCATTTCGAAAGATCTTCTCTTTTTTTTTTATTTTAATTTTTTTTAACACCAAAAACATGTTGTATTGGGTATAGCCAATAGACAATGTTGAGGTAGTTTCCGGTGAACAGAGAAGGGACTCAGCCATACAAATACATGTATCCATTCTCCCCCAAACCCTCCTGCCATCCAGGATGGCACCCAACTTTGAGCAGAGTTCCATGTGCTATATAGCAGGTCTTCGAAAGACTTTCTCTCATTTGACTCTTCACCTCTGGATGGAAGGTCCCGGGATGCTCCCAGGAGAGCATCCATTCCTTCAGGTCCCTGCTCCACCTCTGTGCCCTGAGTCATTCTGGAGCAGGTGCCCCATGGGTGGGGCGGCCCATCCTGGGTTTTGAAGCTCCACCATCAATACGGCTCACATCCTGATGTGGTCCAAGAGCAGGGGCCCAGACAGCCTGAAAGAAGCCAGCAGTCAGCTCCAAAGGTTTCTGATCAGATCCCAGTCCTGGGAAAGAACCTCATTTTCCCAAAGATCCTTTTGACTAGGTCACCACCACCACGACTGTGTGATCAGAGGGACGTGGAAGCTACCTGCCTGAAGAAGAAATTCTCTCATTCAGGAACCTCGGGTCCATTAGACACTGCCACTTACCAGGCAGGGTTCTTGGCCTCTCTGACCCTCAGTCTCCTCATCTGTGCAATGGGTGTACTATCATAAGAATTAAGTCAGATATTGTGTGCGGGAGAACTTTGGATTTCTTCCTTCCTTCCTGAACTGCCATAGGCCAGGAGCTCACACCAGTCTATCTCCTGTCCATTCCCTCAGCCCCCTTTGCTCCTGTTGAGGAGGGGGACATTTTCCTCTACCCGTCTAGGTTCTTCTGACAGGACTAAAATTTAAACTGACATGAGAAAGTTTAACAGAGAAAATCAAGCAAAAGTTTAATAACATGTATATACATGGGAGAGGCTTCCCAGGTGGCGCTGGTGGTAAAGAACCCACTGCAGGAGACAAAAGCGACATGGGTTCCATCCCTGAGTCAGGAAGAGCCTCTGAAGGAGGGCATGGCAACCCACACTAGCATCCTTGCCTGGAGAATCCCATGGGCAGAGGAGCCTGGCGGGCTACAGTCTATTGGGTAGCAAAAAGTCGGACACCACTGAAGCATGCACACACACATTCATGGAAGAGACCCCAGGAAAAGTGAACAACTCACCAAAACGGCCAAAGTCCTCACTTTAAACGCCGCTTTTAACTAAAAACAGCTGAGGGTGTCTGGGGGTGATGGCTTGAGACTGAACGGGAGGAAGGCAATTCACATGGAGTTGGGAAATCAAATGTTTAGTAAAGAAATGTTTGCTGGGCCAAGCAGAGACAATGGACATAGAGTGGACTCTGATCTCTAAATGTTTCCCCTCCACACCCAGTCCATATTTCTCTGCAGATGTCTCTGGCGATCGCTCTATTGCTGTAATAGACCTTTTATCTAAATTCTTCAGACATTTAGGGTGAAAGTAAGTTTCTTTCCTGAGTCTTTTGGGCCTTGATCATTTTCAGCATGAAAAATAATCAACATGCCAGAGACATTTAGGGGTGACCAATTTTGTTCCCTATTCTCCAAGCAGTCACGTACAGATGTGAGAGTTGGACTATAAAGAAGTCTGAGTGCCCAAGAATTGATGCTTTCAAACTGTGGTGCTGGAGAAGATTCTTGAGAGTCCCTTGGACTGCAAGGAGATCAAGTCAGTCAATTCTAAAAGGAAATCAACCTTGAATATCCATTGGAAGGATTGATGCTGAAACTGAAGCTCCAGTACTTTGGCCACCAGATGTTGAAAGCAAATTCATTGAAAAAGACCTGATGCTGGGAAAGACTGAGGGCAGGAGGAGAAGTGGGCAACGAGGATGAGATGGTTAGATAGCATCATCGACTCAACGTACATGAATTGGAGCAAACTCCAGGAGATGGTGGAGGACAGGGGAGCCTGGCATGCTGTGGTCCATGGGGTCGCAAAGAATCACACATGGCTTAGGATTGAACAACAGCAACACTCCAAACAGACTCAATTTCATGCTTAGAGGTGGCCTGGGTTCCAGAGAACCCCAGGGCTTCCAATCAAAGGCTGCTTAGTCTGACTTTAACTTAAATTGAACCAAAGGTGAATGACCCAGAAAGTAACCATCACATCCAATAAAATGGACAGAGAACTTCAGGCCCCTGCCTCTTAGGTCTGCTGTCTGCATTATGGAACCCAACCTGGTAGCCACAGAGTGACTAGCGAGAGGTGATGGATGCCAGGCACTGGATGCCCTCGACTAAACCCATACGCCCTGGGGTTTATAAACCCAGCTTCTGGAAAGCTTCTCTGAAAACCAAAGCTCTTGGCCAGGTGGGAGGAAAATCATCCGGGATCCAGCCTGAGACGCAGCAACCCTCCCGTCATCACTCCCCATGTGTACCTGCCTCGTCCAGCAGGGACCTGCCACAGCGGGCTGTTCAGCTGCCACCCGCCAGTACTCTCTGGATTAATCAGCAAGGCACAGAGGCCTTCCAGGAGCCCACCCAGAAACGTCACCCTGGCAAAGCCCAAGTGCCACCAGAGAATGTGGGCGGCAGGGTGGGGGTGGGGATTAGGCGTCAAGATAATGTCCAGGTCACATCTCCTGCTGCTGATGGCAGGCAGACACTGTGCCCTCAGACCCGGCCGCTGGACAAAGTCGAAGGCAGCCGCTTCCCCAGGGAGATCCTGTTTCCACTCCAAGGGCATCAGTCCTGCAGTCAGCATATTCCCTGTCTACACAGCGTGAAAGGACCCACACCAGAGCCTGGCACCTCTGCACAGTCAGGGCCAGAGAAGTCATGGCCTTTGGTGCATGAGGAGTACCGGGGAAGGTGAGGTCCCACCAGGATGGGAAGTCTTTGGCCTTCTGATGCTTTGGCTACTCTGGGGCCTCCTCCCTCTCTCACTGGGGCCTCCTCCCTCTCTCACTGGGGGCTCCTCCCTCCTCTGACTGTCAAGGACTGAATCATGCCTCCTCTCCCCCCAAGAAGATATGTTGACATCCCAACCCTCAGTACCTGTGAAGTTGACCTGATCCGGAACTAGGGTCTTTGCAGGTGGTTCCAGTGGAGTTTTAAGATGAGGACCAGGGTAGGCCCTTCATCCAATATGACTGGTGTCCTTGGAAGAAGAGACACACAGGGAGGATGCCATGTGGCAATGGGGACCGCAGCTGCAGACCAGGGACAGCGGACCTCCACTGAGGGTGATGGAGGTGAGAAAGCATCCTTCCCAGAGTCTCAACGGAGCACAGCCATGCTGACCTCCTGACTTCTCACTCCTAGACTACAGGGCTCAACACGACTCTCTCACTGGGCCCTGGCATGAACCTCCGAGGCAAGAGACTTCTACTTATTTCTACTTTCCCAGCAACAGGAAGGAAAAAAACAACTTGAATCTGAAAAGCAAAGGGAGAATTCAGAAGCCAAGAGGCTGGGTTCCTGTTGTCTTAAGCCACCCAGTATGTGGGCTTTCAACCACGAACATTCATTGGAAGGACTGATACTAGAGCTGAATCTCCAACACTTTGGCCAGTTCATTAGAAAAGACTCTGATTCTGGTAAAGATTGGGGGCAGGAGGAGAAGGGGACGACAGAGGATGAGATGGCTGGATGGCATCACTGACTCAACGGACATGGGTTTGAGCAAACTCTGGGAGATAGTGAAGGACAGGGAATCCTGGCGTGCCACAGTCCATGAGGTCACAAAGAGTCGGACACAACTGAGCAACTGAACAAAAATGTGGGGCTTTGCTGCAGCTAATATGGGCCCCCAATTCTGAAGGCTAAACCCAACAACCACCTCCATCCACCTCCCATGGAAGGACAGAGATAGGGGTGCAGGGGAGCTGAGAATCCTTGCTGGAGAAGAAGGTCAGATGGGGGTGGGGGAGGTGGTCCAGGGGTGCGCAGGACAAGGGAGGGTGGGCACAAGGGAGAAAGACAAGGGGGTGCCGTCTCCTGGCAGAGAGGGGCCCCAGGAGAGTGGAATCAGGTCAGCAGAGGAAGCCTCCAATCCTTTCCAGCTGTAGGCCCTAAAATGCCTAGGCCTAGAATAGAATCAAGTCTCCTCTCTGCTCTTTGGAAACTCTAGAGCTCCTGCCAACAGAACAAAAAGAAAGCCCCCAACACACCTATTTCCTATCTCAACATATATACTTGATCACCCAGTGTCCTGCCTAACCCCAGACTAAATGACTACCCCACCCACAGCCAAGTTTACGCCAGGCTCAAGGTGACTCTCTCACTGGGTCCAGCCTGAATCTCCAGTTCAGGAGAATTCCAGTCATTTCTACTTTTCCAGCAGTGAAAAGGAAAAAAACAACTTGGATCTGAAAAGCAGAGGGAGAATTAAGAAAGTGCCTCAGCTCCAGGCATCATTTTTTTTTTTAAACCACTAACCGGGCAATGAATAATTTATAGCCAAGAATGTTTGTGGGGGGGATAAAACTGTTGACAAGTCAAGAAAAACCTCTTAGCAGCCTAACAGAGCAATCCATCTTCAAGAAACACGTTTCAAATGCATAGTTTGTGAAGACGCTGGTTGAAGTTGCTTCCTTTCTCCTTTTTTTTTTTTTCCTTTTTTTATCTATATGGAAATCGGTGGGTGCTGAAATATGTTTCACTTCAGCACGAACTAGGGCTGAATGATAGCCCAGGCAAGAATTAAATCATCGCTTCATACTGCAAGAAATAAACATAGAGCTGGGCAGAGACCCATGGCGCCCACGGCGGGTGGAGAGCAGGAGCTTCTGCGAGCTGAACAGAGGCGTTGGTATTCTAGGCAGGACTGCACGGGAGCAAGGGGGTGGTGGATCTGGGAGAAGTTTCCTGGGGGAGGTCCCCAAGCCAAGCGGTGGTGACTACACATTTACAAAGCGCAGGCATCCTTCCCAAGTCCTCCTAGATCTGGGCATCACGAGGGTACGGCAAGGACTTCGTGGCAACAGGGCTGGACGGATGACAGTACGCTGAGCTACCTGACAGCTACAGGGTCAAGCCTGTATTAAGCACCCGCCATGTTCTAGGGCTAAGCTCCTCCTGGAGATGCTGTTGCTCAGCCCTGATCACTGTGTGGCCCTCTCCCGGCTCCAGCAGGGCCACTTGAGAGCCAAACCTCCAGGAGGTCTTAAAACGCTGCTGAACGCCACATGAGTACAGATGGTAGAACCTGGCCTTGAACCTAGGTCTCACCCTTAGCCTCATTCATCTCCCATGGTCTTAGGGAGGCTGACTTGGTTTTCCAGAAGTTGGAGGGTATTAGGAGCCCCTCTCATATTTTCAGTGGCCCCCACTATCTGCTCTGGGCTCCTGGCTGACCAGGGTTCGAGTGTTAGGCTGAGACCCAAGTCTAGACCACGGCCAAGCAGCTCCCCTGGGGCCAGCAGCGGCAAGGCCGGCACCATTCATGGTAACTGTGTTAGTAAGCTACTGCTGGGTAACGAATGACCCCACTCCCAGCAGCTTTAAAGCAACAAGCGTCTCTTACTCAAGGTTTCTGGGCACCAGGAACCCAGGGACAGCTTGTCTGAGTCCTTTAGCTCAGGGCCTCTCACGGGGCTGGAAACGACGTGTCTGCTGGGGGCTACAGTCACTTTGAGGTTCAAAGTGAAGTTCGCTCACAAGGTACCATTTTTCACAAGGTGTTGGATTCATGATCTCCTCACTGGCTGTTGCCTGGAGACGTCCCTCAGTTCTTGGTTCTGGGGCCCCTCCACAGGGCACCCCACAACCTGGCACCCAGCTTCCCTCAGAGCCAGCTAGAGAGTCCTGGCTGATGGAAGTCAGGGGCTCTCGTAACATACTCTCCAAGTGACGCCCCGTCAGATGTGCCGTGTGAGCTTTCAACCAGGGGCCTTCCCACTGCCCTGGTGGGAAGCGCTGCTTTCCTGCATCCGGGAGGACTCGGCCTATTAAGTGCACGGGTGTGTGCACTGCACCGCCCCAGGTGGCGTGTCGGTCACCTGAGCAGCCCTGTAACTGGGACCGGGGGAGAGGCTTGGTCCCCTCAGTCCTTCCTTCTTCCCCTTCTTCACCTAGTGGAGAGCAGGCCTTTCAGCCCCACAGCTTGGCATGGTTAGCCTGGAGGGCCCCACCCCATGGGCTAGTCTGGGGTGTGCTCCCCCCAAAGAACGAGGTGTCCCAGCCCGGGACACAGCGTAGCCCAAGGAGGAGGCAAGGCGGAACCAGACGGGGCAGGGAGGAGCTGGGGAGGTGGAAAAGAAGAGAGCCCTGGGGCTGGCCCATAGGGACCCCCGAAGGCAGCCCCCGCTGGAACCGGGAGCAGGGCTCGGGCTCGGCGTTCTTCCCATCAGCGGCTCCTTCGTGACATCTTTCTGCCCCACCCTGCTCCAGCTCTCCATGGAACACCCTATAAGGTGATATGATTTGGGACTCACAGAGATTAGGAATTGGGTAGATCTGGGGCACTTGTATTTTTGTTTTAGTATCTCACCACTCATTTGGATGCAAACCAGGTTTAAAAACCTATACTCTGAAGGCAAAGCAACTATCCAACCCCAATCTTCTGATACAATCCCCATTTCACAGAACTTAGCAATGAAGGTAATTTATACAAAAATGAGAATCATTCTGTTTTTCTTCTTGTCAATTCCTTGTGAAAGTTTTAGTCACTCACTGGTGTCCCGATTCTTTGCAACCCCGCAGGCAGTAGCCCATCAGGCTCCTCTGTCCATGGGGATTTCCCAGGCAAGAATACTGGAGTGGGTTGCCATTCTCTTCTCCAGGGGATCTTCCCAACCCAGGGATCGAACAGGGTCTCCTGCACTGTAGGCAGATTCTTTACCATCTGACCTACCAGGGAAGCCCTGTTAAGCCCTTGATGTAAGTTAATTTACATATTTTAAAATTTGTTAACAAACCTTGTGATCCAATCTGAGGTCTTGCAATGCTCCACCTCCGTACGCCAAGGGTTTCTTGATTGGTAAAAAGAAAATGAAGAAGTTCAGCTTCAGAAGGATTCCCAGAATGAGCCATTATAATGGCCTCTTCCAAAACGGCTTTACATTGATCCTATTCATTAATTTCTTCTCATTTCACCTCATGTATAATGGCTTCAGAGTCTACAGAACAAGCTAGAGAATTCCGCCTGAATATCTGATCTCCTATTGGACATCAGCAAGGATGATGTTTGGCGTCTGTGCTGGGCTTATTTCATATTTATGAAATATATGTCATATTTATGTCATATTTCAAGGTGTGTTCTCACCCTCTCCTCTAGACTAGCCTCTGCATGACAGCGAAGGCTATTTCATCGCTCTTGCTGTTTAGTCGCTAAGTTGTGTCTGACTCTTTGTGACCCCATGGACTGTAGCCCGCCAGGCTGCTCTCTCCATGAGATTCTCCATGCAAGAATACTGGAGCGGGTTGTCATTTCCTTCTCCGGGGGATCTTTCCCACACAGTGGTTGAACCCGTGTCTCCTGCAATGGCAGGTGGATTCTTTACTGCTGAGCCACAGGGAAGCCCATCGAGGTTTTCTTACTGTTACGCTCCTCCTACTGGGGGCGAAACCTGGCATACAGGAAGCACTCAGGGATCAGTCCCCTTGTGACCCCTGTTGGGACTCCTTGGACACCCACTGCCTGCTTACCGTGTAACCGGGCAATGCCTAACCCCTGACCACACATGAGACCCTCTGAGGAAAGAGGCAGCCACAGTCCCACCCCCACCCTTCCGACGGTAAGCCCTGGGGGCTGGCCTGTGTGCCTCTGTGCAGCAACTCAGGCCTGTGAAAACACAGTCCCGCTAGGAGGCGGCTCAGGGCACAGAACACCCCGCCCCATCACTCCCTCCAAACGCCCTCAGGTGACAGATACCACCCAGATGGCTGTGCGCTATGCTGAGTCGCTTCAGCCGAGCCCCACGCTGTGCAACCCTATGAACTGAAGCCCACCAGGCTCCTCTGTCCATGGAATTCTCCAGGCAAGAATACTGGAGTGGGTTGCCCTTCCCTTCTCCAAGGGATCCTCCCAACTCAGGGGATCCTCCCGGGATCAAACCAGCATCTCTTATGTCTAACCTGCACTGGCAGGTGGGTTCTTTACCCCTAGCACCACTGGCCAGCAAACGCTGCATAGCCAGAGACCTTATGAGCAGCCATGGTTTCTCCAGCTGGCCCCGGGAGGAGCTCTCCTTCCCCAGCGGTGGCCTCCGGACCTCAGACCTTCCCCACAGGCCGGGGCCCATCCCATGCTGCAGGGGGCTCATCTTCGTGGTCATGGCCTCGGGCTGCCCTTGAAATGTCCGGAAAGGACAGGGCAACCTTGGCCGGAGGGGAAGTCAGGGCAGATCCTCTCCGAAGGTTTGTCCTTGATCCTCGTCTGACCTTCATCCAAGCGACCGAGTTCAGCACACCCTCCAAGGGCAAACAGGACCTCCTTCCGTCTTGCCACCACACCCACCCCAGGACCAGGTCAGCCTGCCGCCTGACTGTGTCCAGAACTCTCCAGGCCCTTCCAAGCTGGGCCCTTGGCTTCTTAAGACACTCTCCATGTGAGAAGTTTCTACCTTTCTATAAAAGACCTGCTGTGGTCAGGGCGCCAAGTCACAGAAGACGTGTGACACGGGGCACCCACAGGGCCCCTCAGTCAAGGGTCTCACCTCCAGCAGACAACGGGGCGCGTGCATCTTCCCTTCCCCACGGCCTCCTCCCTTGAATGTTCTCCCAGGAGCCCATCAAATGGAAACCCTGGATCTGAGGTAGAAAAGCCTCTTAGGAGGTTAATAGCGAGTGGATAGAGCAATAAAAGTAATGATTTAATTCTTCAAGGATGGCTAAACAGGCTGCTGTTTACTAAAGTCTTAGTAGATAATTACTAGCAGATAATTACGAAAAGCTGCCGGATTGCAGCTGCCCCAGAAACGGCCACAGCCCCAGCCCGCACAAATCCCTTTCCGGGAAGGACCCAGGCAAGACCCTCCTCTGCCCTCTCCTCCTACTCCCTCGCTGGCTCTGCCATCCCTGGAAAGCTCCCCTGGGTGACTCTCTCCCCAGAGATGCCCTTGATGGTTTTAACTGGGCTCCTCAAACGGCCCGTTTCCCGGTCCCTCTCCAGGCAGCAGACAAGAGGCAGGGGGACCTGGGCTCCAGCAGCGCAGCCCTGGGACAAGCTTTGATGGAGGGCTTCGGGGCACCCCTGGGGCTCGAGCCCTCCCTGGCGGCCTGGGGAGGTGGAGGGCACACTGTGTTTGGTCTTTAAGGAACACTGGTCACCTGCCCAGGAAATTGGCTCCAGAGCCTGAGAAAAGGAAGGAAGGAAGCGTGTGACCCAGACAGAAAGCGGGTCTCATGGGGCCTCCCCTGTTCTCAGCCCAAAAGGTCACTACACCTCCCACCTTGTGCCTCTTACCCGTACTCCAAACACCCCACCCCTCCTCCCACAGAGAACCCCCCACTACTATTCCTCCAAATCCCCCCAGCCACAGGTGCGCCCGCCCCCCAGCTGTAGGACAACAACAGCCCCCAAATAGCATCATGACCGCTATGGTTCCTCAAGCTTGTCCCTGGGAGGAGTTCCCCAGCCCTGCCAAGGGTCTCCAGACCAGAGGCCTCACCCGCTTGTCCTGCAGGTCACAGGGCCCAACAGATTCTGCAACACACTCATGTTCACGGTCATTCCTGGGGCTGCCCCTGCCCTGGCATCAGTGGCATCCAGGTGAAGAAGATGTTCTCCAAGGTCATGATCATTGGCCATAGTCATCTTCACGGTCATGGTTAGGGGCTTTTCCTGCCCTGGGATTAGGTCCTACCTGCAAGTAAAGACAGTCTCTGTGGTCCTGGCCAATGGTCAAGGTCATCTTCAAGGTCCTGCCTAGAGGCTGTCCTTGACCTGGGTGAAAATGTCCTTTACTGTGGTCCAGTCCAGGCCATCAGCTCCACTCTTCCGTGTTCTGTGAGACCCATTCCTTCAGCTGCAGGGACAGGGAGCACCTGTGCCCAGTGCCTCCAGCCTGCAGCAGGCTGCTCCAGGAGAAGGGTTCCCCCACACCAGGCCAAGAGGGGACCCTTGACCTGTGGAACAAATGCCACAGGCTTAAAGAGCAGTCCTTCCTTTTCCTCTCACAAGGCTTCGAACTTCAAGGCTTCTTAGGACTTCCCTGGTGGTCCAGTGGTTAAGAATCCTCCTGCCAGTGCAAGGTACTCAGGTTTGATCCCTGGTCTGGGAACTAAGATCCCACATGCTGCAGGGCAACTGAGCCCATGCACCAGAAACACTAAAGGCCACGTGCTCGGGAGACCGCACGTCACGACTAAAGAATCCGTGGGCTGCAACAAAAGATCACACATGATGCAATCAAGAGCCCACGTGCTAGAACTCAAGACCCAGCACAGAGAAGTGAATAAATCAGAAATGTTTCGTAAATGCTCTCTATGTCCCACACAAAGTCTACTTCCCTCCAGGCAGAATGTATGACCCTCGGCCATTTCTCCAACTTCAGAGATCCAGGTGCCCTTGACACCAGGGTCATGCTCCATGAACAGACAGCAGCCTGGCCTGTCTCCTGTGGGGATGCTGCCCAGATGAACTGATGGGTCTAACATGGAGGGGTCTGACACAGCTGCGGGACCACCCCTCCCAGCCCAGGCCCTGACCACCTGCTCCTTCTCCCAGTGGCTTCCGTCCTGCTGATGACAACCAGGTCACTGCCTCTCTTAGGAAGAATCAGATGCCAGTGACCAAAGCCTACCAAGTCAGCCCACAAAAGGTGGACTCTAACACGAGGCCTGAGAATGTATCAAGGAACTAAGGGCAGAAAGTGGCGGCAAGGAACGTGGTGACCCGAGGCTGGCTGGGATGAGTCAGTGACCTTCTCCAGCCCCAGCCCAGCCCAACCCATGGCTGCACGATTTCTCATCACCCCTCGCTGGTCAGCAGATTCTATGTTCCTCCCTCTCCTCCAGATAACCTCTTCTCTGCACCTGCTCGAACACTCAAACGTGGCTGCCCAGCTCCAGGGCCACTATCCATCTCTGGTCCCAATCCCAGACTCTGGAAGGGACGAAGCTGATGAGCTCATCCTGCCACAAGACAGGATCTCCTTGGATCAAGTCCCCATTCTGGCCCAATCAGCTTAGGAGAGGCCAGCCCCAATGTTTAAATACACCCTGGGCACCCGCCCAGGGGAGGGAGTGGGTGAGCAGACCACCCCTCCCCTAGGAACGTGCTACCTGTGCCGCTGACCAACTCCTTCTATCTCTGTGGTACTGTACTCACAACTGGACCTGATGCAGAGCTTGTCCCCTTGTTCCTGACTCTTTTCCTTTTCTAAGACTGTCCACCCTCATCAACCAATGTGGTCTTGTTTTAATCCAGCTCTGGCTGCTAATATAGATGATCTTCCTCTGTCCTTGGGCTGTTCAAAGTTTGATGCCTGTGCTTCCTGGGTCCCCATCTAAGCCAATAACCACCAGACCAACCCAGGCTGAATGGGCATTGGTGGAATAACCTTGGGTTCTTGCCTTGGGCTCTGGTGGCTGGAATCTAACCAACTGGATTACAGACAAGTTTCCTGCATCGGCTTCCCCTGCCGCCCCTGCTCTGGATGGGTCTTTCCTGCCCCGGCTGGGTCTTTCCTGCCCCAACCCTGCCCTCTGATAACCACACCCCCCACCACACCCCGACCTGACTCCCAGCCCCAGCACATCAGGGCTCCAGTCCCAGCCTGTAGCTGGCAGCCCTGGCCCCACCCCTCCCGAAGACATGAAGACACGTCACGGGCTCAGAGCCTCTCTGTGGAACCTTCCTGGACGGCAGAAAGAACACACATTTCTGTTTGAATTATTTTGACATGAAACACCGCTGAGCAGGCAGCTGGGGCTCCTCCTTCCAGAGGCAGCCCTGTGTGACAGACTGGTAGAGCTTGAGCACCACCTGGACAGGAAGCCCTCATCAGGGATGCTTGGCCGGCCACGGGCAGACGCAGAGGATTCACCGGATTCTGAGGACAGACCTCTCTACACACACCTCCCCCAAGGTGGGGAGCATCTCACAAATGCACAACCCAGATACATCAAACAGGGGAAAAAAATATCTTCCCACTAACCTGGGGGCCATCTCAGCAGGCTTGGTGGGCCTTGTCTTCAATATCTACAGGGGAAAAAAAAATCTAACTTGAATTTCTAACTTGCGGTTTTTCAGGAAGAATCTGAAGTCGGTGAGTAAATCGTTCCTGAGCCCCTTCCTAGGAATGTTCTAGTGGTGCAGCTGGCTCACTGCTCAGGAGGAAGGGTGGGGGTTGCTGCACAAACCGCATTTTCCAAAAATGGCCCTTTTACAACTCGTTCTTCCAAGGTAATACATTGTGATGATGGCTATTAAAGGGTAGCTAATGGCCTGCACAGCAAGTTGAGTGGGAATAAGACCACAGGATAGAAGGGTTGGCCTCCCTCTGTTCCCTTCTCCCCGAGCCCAGCTACTTCCTCATGCCCTGGAGACAGACAGCCACTTCTGACCCAGCCATGTCTTGGGGACAGGTGTCTGGTGACCTCCCACCCCTCCCCCACCCTGACAGAGCCCACCTCACGCCTGCATCATGCACAGCCCCGCATCATGCACGGCCCCGCATCATGCTTGTGGAGCCCACCTGGGCCGAGCGCAGCCAGGAGGGCAGGGTCCACCCCTGGGGCAAACCTCTGCAGCAAGCAGGGAGCCAGCAGGTGGCTTGGCCCTGCACCATCGTCCCTTCCGACAGTCCACCCCCAGCCTGCGTTTCCCCATGGCATCGGGGATCACGGCCCCAGACGTTCAAGTTGCCCCGCTTCCCTGATCCTGCTTCCGGGGATCAGCTCTCAGCACACTTATTGGTACCTGAGTCCTCTTCTTGGTCTCACAAGCCTAGAACCCAAACTAGACACTGTCCCTCTCCTCATTCCCAGGCCCCACTCGGAGCTGCCTGGTGTGGAGCAGACCCCTCATCCCCCATAAACATCCGCCAGGATGAGGTAAAGAAGGGCCTGCTCTGTGCTCAGTGACGTGAAGTTCCCTCTGGGACAGTCACACAAGGAAACTGTCACATACGCTGGCTTTCCTGACATCCTGGCCCCTCCCTGCCCGTCCTGAGCTGCATCCCAGCCGAGCACGGTTGCTCCCGAGCTGGCAGCCCCTACAGATCCCACAGACCCGCTGCCCACCGTGGTGCTGTCCTCAGGCCTCGCAGGGAGGCTCAGAGCAGCCAGAACCAGACCCTGTCTCATTACCGCCATCGCCCCCGAGACAGGCATCTTCCTGCCTCACCGGCCTACAAATGGCTCCTCGGGGAGCGTCTGGGCCTTAACTGCTTTCTGTCCGGTGTCTGTCTCGTTGCTGAGACACGGTTCTCTCAGCCGATAGGGGAGGACACAGTCATACAGGTCCACACCGCCCCTGGACACAGACGGGGCAAAGCCCAACCCCTAGTCACCCTCTCGGATGCCTTCCAAAAGAGACTTTTGCAATGAAAGAGCAGGCCCCTCCAAGGACTGGGGAAATTGGAGCACAGGCAGAAATCCTGCAGAGGAGAAGGCATCCTGCCCGAGATCCTCAGCCCAGAGTCTGCCTGCTGGCTCAGCCAGGGAGTTCCCTTCTCTCTACAGACCTCAGCTTGCCCAAAAAAGAGAGGAGTGGCCTGGGGAAGACCGCCCCCTCCCCCATCCAGAGGCCAGTCCGGCTCTGACCGCTATTCCCTGACCCCAGAGCAGCAGGTCTGGGAGACGGAGATGGACGCTCCCTGCAAAAAGTGTCCATCAGTCCAGCATCCTTGGGGCGCCCTGCACACAGAAGCTCCCTCTTAGAGACTCTTGTGGCACAACCAAAGGTCCTGAGAAGGGCTGCCACCCAGAGACTGTTCATATGCGGAGCTCAGTTTTCCTGATTCATGCAACCACAGAAAGACTTATCTCCAAAGACTCCTAGTCCATCTAACACACGTGCTGAGAGCTGATGACCGAGCATTTAACGCTGTCATCAAGGCTCCTCTCAGGAATCCGCTCTGATAACAAAGGCCCTGGCATAGAAAGACAGGTGTCTCCAGGTGTGTGTCCAGGACAACACGCTAAGGAACAAAGAAAGGAAACACCTGAAACCCTGAACGGCTGCTTGTTCCTGTTTGTGATCGAGGGTGGCCGGGAAGTGGGAACAACAGGCGTCTCCACCTGGCCGGCCCTCAGCCAGCAAGTCCCCGAGCCCCCAGCCTCTGTGACCAAAGATGAAGTCAGGGGCTTGGGAACAGCCTCCACCTGCTACACAACCCTCTAACCCTGCCCCTCCTCTACCTCCGCTCCATCATTCAACCGCAGATATTTACAGAGAGCCTCCCATGTGCAGGGCTGGACATCCGCCTGAACGTCTCCTATACAAAAGCCTCCACAGGCCCTCTTTGCCACGCAGCCCCAGAGCCTCTTTCCAAAGGCAGACCTCAGTGGCCCTCAAGGTCACATCCAGACATGGTCTAGTCATGGCTGCCTGCCTTTCCTGCCTCTCCAACACTCACTCTTTCCTCGATGCTCAGATGCTCAGGGTGGCATCCATTGCGAGGGGCTCCAGTAAGGACCTGCCAAGGGAATACATGCAAAACACAGCAACAGCATCAGAGGGTGAAGGGAAGTGGGTAGGACCCCAGGCTTCTGTTTGCAGGAAGAGAGTCTGGCATTCAGTCCCCCTACTGGCGAGGTAACACCTCCCCATCCCATCCTTTCCCATGTAGCCCCCCGCCTATTTGATGGGAGAAGTTAAGCTACTGAAGCTCTTCACTGCAGGAAGGTGGAAAGTTTGCACCCTGAATTCCACCACTGCTGGCTCTGCCCAGGCCCTCTCCTCAGACAAGGCCCAGTTTGCCTTCCCTGGTGAGACGCAGAGCTGCCTCCAGGGTTGGGGTCTTCTCCACAGGGGACTCTATTCCACCATCCCACGGGCTCCAGGACAGGCTGTCACTATAGGATGTCAAAGTCCATGCTTTCCCTCCACCCGACAGGTTCCCAGGCCCTGAAGGTTGTAAACACTGCCCTCATCACAGGTCTCAGCCCGTGCTCCCAGGGGTGGCCCTCTCCTCCAGGGGGGCTGCTCCGATGCATCAGGGATGGGACTGTATGGAGTTGGGGCAGGGCCTGAGCCCCTCTGACCTCCAGGGCCTTTCCAAAGCCCAATATTCAATCACCCCTGGAAAGTGCAGAAGGGTTTGTTCTTTCGAGAAAACAATGGTGCAGATTTGCATTTGTGTCCCCTCTGTTGAGACCATGTGGGGGACCCAGCCTGCTCTGAGCTGCAAACCCTGGATGGGGCACACCTCCCTCCTCGGACCCACCGTGGCCCGCATCTTCTTTCTTGCCGGGTGACTCACAAGATCCACGAGACTCTCCTACTTATTTCTGGAACCACAGAGTCTGACCGCAGGTGAGGGTGAGCAAGAGCAGCTCCAGGCCTGCCTGCCTTGTCCTTAAGCTACTCGCCACCTAACCTGCCCCTGACAGGCCACTCCTTGGGGACACTGGTCTCACTGGGTGAGGACCGGGGGTCCTGCTTGGGTGTGAGAGGGGGAAAGACACAGTGACTGAACAAGCATCCCCCACAGCCTAGAGGAACAGTGTATCTCACCCTGGGGAAGGAGGCATCTGGGGATGGCAAGTTAAGGCTCACATCTGAAAGGCAGCGTGTCTGTTAGAAGTGCTTTAGCTGCAGTTAACCAGAAGTCTGACTCATAGTGGCTGGAAGAAGCAGGGGTTTATTGTCTCACATTAACAAGAAATATGAGAGGACATGGCCCCAGACTCTGGTTTAGTGAATCCACCACCGTGATGTCCTAGCCTCCTGCTTACAGTTACTGACTAGCCCGTGTGGGTCCAGGAACCACGCGTACACCCACGGTGAGAAGAGGAGGAAAATCACCCCAGCCCCAGCTGTCTGTCACATCCAGGAAATCTTTACCTAAACCTAGAGTGCAGAAATCTTCTCATGTTTTCTCCTCGAGGTTTCATAACCTGTAGCTTTTACACTTCGAATCTCTTTTTAAAATTCTATATGGTGGATTCCTCACCCCTGAACCACCAGGGAAGTCCTTAAGCAAAGTATTTGAAAGGGCAGCCTGGGTTCTCCTTGCTGCCGATATTTAAACGCAAGAGGAAAGGTTGATTGCAGGAAGAAATATTAAGCAAAAGGGAACCAGAACGTGAAGATTTGGGAAATTATCAGTCTATGTGGTGTGCAAAAGACCCTAAAACTGGGAAGTCTGCTGTCAGGAAAATCTTGCTCCAGAGAGAAAGGAGGGTATAACTGTACAGCCTTCTGCTAGGACCTTAAAGGAACAAAAAGTCACAGTATCTGGTCATGCAGAGAGTTCTTTGAAGAGACTGAGCTTGTGACTCGTGTATCCCTTCAGCCATCTCAGAAGAAGCCAAAAATAGAGATGATGTTATCTAGGGAAGATGTGTGGAATAGCCAGGTCTAGTGGAGGGAGCCCCTGTGATGTGCGTAGGAGAACCACAAGGTTGTTAAGAATTTTATACCAACAGAAAGACTGAAAGTGACGGATACAGGACAGAATGAAAGAAGGATGTCAGGCCCCTAAGATTCTGCAGGCAGGAAACAGACAGATGAAACTCCCCAGTTTCAAACACAGGCTACCCTTCATGATAAAGGAAGGATGACTCTGAAGACGGAGCCTTGAGTCCAGAGGTTGGAGCCACAAGACCAAAGGGCAAAGCAGAGAGCTACAGAAAATTACTCGTAGGTCTTGAAATCTAATGGGGTTTCCTTGGTTGGATTTTGAAATGGCTTGGAACTAGTGATTTTTTTTTTTTAATTTTAATTTTCTCCCTTTGGGACAGAAATGTCTACCTGGTATCCTGGGCTTGCCTCCCCACTTCTGCATTGTATTTGGGGAGCAGATAGCATGCTATCTTGTTTCACAGGTCCACAGGTAGACAGGGATGTTTCTCCCCAGGACAGATCATACCCAGAGTCTCATCCACACCTGAAAAGTTCAATTTAGATGACTTAGATGATGAGATTTGGAACTTCTGAACTGGCGATATTTAGATGAGATTTGGGACTTGGAGTTGGTGCTATATAATGTTTGGTACTTTGGTGATATTGAGATGGGGTAAACACATTTTGCACGTGAGATTAACTTGAATCTTTGGGAGTCAAAGGGTAGATTGTGGTAGCAAAATGTTGGCCCCCAAAGATGTCCATGTCCCAGCCTCTGAAACCTGAAAATATGTCACTTAACATGAATTAGCCATGTGCCGTTGTGATGGGGAGGTCATCCCAAATTATCCATGTGGGCTCAATGTAAACACAAGGATCCTTACAAGAGGGAAATAGGAAGGTCAGAGTCAGAGATGGAGATGTGCTGATGGAATCAGAGATCGATGTCATGGAAAGCATGAGCCAAGGAATTGGGCAGCCTCTAAAACCTGGAAAGGCAAGGAAGTGGATTCTTCTCCAAAGCCTCCAGAAGTAATGCAGCCCTGCCGATACCTTGATTTTATCCCTCTGAGACAAATTTTGAACTTTCTAACCTCTAGGCGCTAAGTTTGTGCTAATTTATTACAAAAGCAATAGGAAACTAATACAACCCTTAAATATTTCATATTTTTACCTTATTGTAAATGGAAACTTTTATAGTTCAATTTCTACTTGTTCATGTCTAGTTTGCAGGAAATAAATGATTTTTATATATTGTTCTTGCATCATGTAACCTAATTAAACTCAACTGTTATCTCTAGTAGCTCTTTTTTAGATTCTATAAGACTTTCTGCAGACACAAAGATGTTTAAGAATAAACACAGTTTAACTTTTTCTTTTCCAATCACGATGCCCTTTATTCTTTTTCTTGTCTTTTGGCACTGACTAGAACTATATGCTGCTGCTGCTAAGTCGCTTCAGTCGTGTCCAACTCTGTGCGACCCCATAGACAGCAGCCCACCAGGCTCCCCCGTCCCTGGGATTCTCCAGGCAAGAACACTGGAGTGGGTTGCCATTTCCTTCTCTGATGCATGAAAGTGAAAAGTGAAAGTGAAGTCTCTCAGTCGTGTCTGACTCTTCACGACCCCATGGACTGCAGCCCACCAGGCTCCTCCGTCCGCGGGATTTTCCAGGCAAGAGCACTGGAGTAGGTGCCATTGCTTTCTCCGAGAACTATATAACTGGCTACAAATGCTGAATGGAAGTGGTGAGAATGAACATCTTGACTTGTTTTTGAACTTAGGAAGGAAAATGTTCTGTCTTTAGCATGAGTATGAGGCTAGCTATAGGTTTTCCACAGATGACTGTCAGATGAGGAAGTTTTCTTCCCAAATCTCTGAGAGTTTTAGTCAGGAACAGATACAGGATCTTGAATTCTGCTTTTTTAAAAATCCATTAATATGATCATGTCTTATTTAACTTACTGGTAGAATGAATTACAACTGCAGATCCTTAACTTTTAAAAACCTTGCATTCCTAGGAAAAACCAGTTAAGATTATGATATATTATCTTTTTTTGTAGCTGTTCAGTCACTCAGTCATGTCCAACTCTTTGTGACCCCATGGACTGCAGCACGCCAGGCTTCCCTACCCTTCATCATCTCACGGAGTCTGCTCAAACTCATATCCATTGAGTCAATGATGCCATCCAACCATCTCATGCTCTGTCACCCTCTTCTCCTTTTGCCCTCAATATTTCCCAGCATCAGGGTCTTTTCCAATGAGTTGGCTCTTCATATCAGGTGGCCAAACTATTGGGGTTTCAGTTTCAGCATCTGTCCTTCCAATGAGTATTCAGGGTTGATTTCCTTTAGGAAATCTTTCGATATATTGTTAAAGTAAGTTTGATATAATATTGGTAATCTTGAATATATGAGAATATTGATCTATAATTTTCTTTTCCTCATTTTTAATCAAGCTCTGCATTGAGATTTCACATTGGTGATGCAAAATGATGGTGGGCAGCCTCCCAAAATATGACAGATTGAGCTTTTACAAGCGGTCCATAACCGTCAGGACTCTTCATTCTGAAAAAAACTTGAAACTGGAAGAATTGTCACAAAAACTTGTCTTTTGATCCTCAGTCCAAGTGAAGACAGCAGGTGAACCTTCCCACCAAGGCAGTATCAGGGGCTATTCTAACATTCTTGTAGGGTGATGGAATTTGGAAACTTAGGAGTTAGACTGAAATAAGTATATCTTGCTTCATGATAGAAAGAAGTTACTTAAAATACCCTGGGACATCTCTGTGTCTCTTGGTCTCAGAGTGAACTCACATCCCATCAATGCCTCTTTCATATGGCCAAATACATAACAGCTTGAAAGGATGAATATGTTCACTAATGTCACCCCCCATCCTTCACTCCCTGGCTTCACCTAGAAAGGAAAAGAAAACAAATATCTGAAAAAGTACAGTTATAGCTACTTTTTCCTAAAAAAAATTTACTCTCACTTTAGGGCTATCTGAAAACTTTACAAAAGAGGGATAATCTCCATGGCACATAGTAGGTACTCAATAAATATTTGTTAAGTAAATTAGAGAATAGATACATGAGTAAATGAACAAAAGGATCAACCGCTTGGTGAGGGACCGGGGTCAGTCCTTGAATTTTCCAAGGGAGCCATGAATAGGTTCAGAGGATCTGTGACACCCACCCCAGGCCTGACCAAAAAAAAAAGCCTCGCCTGCAAATGAGGCTATATGCATTCATGCAGTTTTTAATTTCTCAGTGCGGTCTATGACCCAGAAAAGATTAAGAATCATTTCCTCAAGGCCTCCAAAAATGCTAATGACTGAAACATAAACAATATGAATTTGCTTCCCATGGCCAAGTTCCTGGCTTTTAAGGACGGTCAGATGCTCAGGACAGCCTTGGTGTCTGTAGAAGGGACCCTGCCCCCATCACAGAGCCCCACAGCAGAGCTTCATTCATCGCGTCTCCAAGTGCACGGTTAACTTCCCAGGCAGCAGACCCTAATGAAGCAAACCGATAATGGATCCATTACGGCCTTGCAGAGGGCCATTAATCCTCCCCACAGCCAGCCACTCTGAGCACGCGGGGTTTTCCCAAGGAAGGGGCTGAGCCTGGAGACAGCCATTCGTTCCCTTCAGAGCACTCCGGCCCCCAGGGCTCTCACCGTCCCGGGGCTGAGGGGTGGGGGCAGGGAAGCCTGCGTGTGTCCCTGGGGGTTGTCACAGCCGAAGAAGAGGCGTGAGGAAGAAAAAGAGACGCTCAGCTAGACCTCCTTCCATGGGACCTCCTTGTTAAGTCGCTCAGTCGTGTCTGACTCTGCGATCCCATAGACCGTAGCCTGCCAGGCTCCTCTGTTCTTGGAATTCTCCAGACAAGGATAATGGAGTGAGTTGCCATTTCTTCCTCCAGGGATCTTCCTGACCCAGGGATCACACTCACACTTCCTGCACTGCAGGCAGATTCTTTCCCATTGAGCCACCAGAGAAGCTCTCCGTGTCCTTGGTGGTGGTGGTTTAGTCGCTCAGTCATCTCCAGCTCTTTGTGACCCTGTGGACTGTAGGCCTCCATGCTCCTCTGTCCATAGGATTCTCCAGGCAAGAGTACTGGAGGGGGTTGCCATGCCCTCCTCCAGGGAATCTCCCTGACCGAGGGATCAAACCCG